>NC_086222.1:3547500-3864148 GCF_035770615.1 Melospiza melodia melodia
GGAATTGGTGTATTGCCACCCTCTCCCCATGGAATTGCTGTGTTCCCATCCTATTTTCCATGGAATTGCTGTGTTCCCACCCTCCCTCCATGGAATTGCTGTTTTCCCACCTACTCTCCATGGAATTATTTTCTTCCCGCTCTCCCTCCATGGAATTGCTGTGTTCCCATCATCCCTCCATGGAATTGCTGTGTTCCCACCCTCCCTGCATGGAATTGCTGTGTTCCCACATTTTCTCCATGGAATTGCTGTGTTCCCATCATCCCTGCATGGAATTGCTGTGTTCCCACTCTTCCTCCATGGAATTGCTGTGTTCCCATCATCCCTGCATGGAATTGCTGTGTTCCCACCCTCCCGCCATGGAATTATTTTGTTTCTGCTCTCCCTCCATGGAATTGGTGTATTGCCACCCTCTCTCCATGGAATTGCTGTGTTCCCATCATCCCTCAATGGAATTGCTGTGTTCCCACATTTCCTCCATGGAATTGCTGTGTTCCCATCCTATTTTCCATGGAATTGCTGTGTTCCCACCCTCCCTCCATGGAATTATTTTGTTCCTGCTCTCCCTCCATGGAATTGCTGTGTTCCCATCATCCCTCCATGGAATTGCTGTGTTCCCACTCATGGAATTGCTGTGTTCCCATCATCCCTCAATGGAATTGCTGTGTTCCCACATTTCCTCCATGGAATTGCTGCATTCCCATCCTATTTTCCATGGAATTGCTGTGTTCCCACCCTCTCTCCATGGAATTGCTGTGTTCCCACCCTCCCTCCATGGAATTATTTTGTTCCTGCTCTCCCTCCATGGAATTGCTTTGTTCCCATCATCCCTCCATGGAATTGCTGTGTTCCCACCCTCCCTCCATGGAATTGCTGTGTTCCCATCATCCCTCCATGGAATTGCTGTGTTCCCACCCTCTCTCCATGGAATTGCTGTGTTCCCGCTCTTCCTCCATGGAATTGCTGTGTTCCCACCCTCTCTCCATGGAATTGCTGTGTTCCCACCATCCCTCCATGGAATTGCTGTATTCCCACCCTCTCTCCACGGAATGATTTCCTTCCCGCTCTCCCTCCGTGGAATTGCTGTGCTCCTGGCGTGCTCGCAGTGATTAGGGGCTCTGTGAAGTTATGGAGTGGGGATCCAATCCCACAGCCCTCTTCGGAGGGGTGAGTGTTCCGCAGCTTTTCTCCCTGCCTGAGCCAATCTGCACAAATAGGCTTTTAAATTAAGCAGTGATTTGGAATATAAGTGAGTGCATTTAAGCTGCTAAGAGATGGAAAGATCCTAATGGCTGAAATATTTGTCATATCACAAATAAACTGGCTGGATCGGGAGCCACTAATATAACTAATTTTTACCAAATCCTTCGCTGCTCTGTGAGAGAAAATGAGGTCAGCACAGGTTGAGGCAACAGCAAATGAGCAGCTGCCAGGAGGCAGCACAGAATACTGATAAAGGACTCTGCAGGAACTGCACTGCCTGCCCACAGAAACTGGAATCACTTTGCTCAAATTAAGATATAGCTGCTTCCAGAGCATCCAGGGCTGGCGTGGAAAGGTGCCAAGGAATACAGGCTCCCATGGATCTGGAATACAAATTCCAAAGGCTCCCCACATCTGAACTCGTTCAGTTTTTACCCATTCCTGTGATTTGGGCTGGGAGAAAGGGCAGGAGGGTGCCCTGGGGCAGCTGATGAGAGTCCCTGGAACTCCCACAGCTCCTCTGGGATTTCCCAGTTCCAGGAATTAAACCCTGACTTAATGATGAGGAAAAGTGAGATGGGAAGGAACTCACAATTCACTTTAACATTAAAAACCAAGCCCAAATCCCCCAAAGATGGTGCCAGGAGAAACTCTTGCACTTCTGGATCTGGAATGCAAATTCCAAAGGCTGCCCACACCTGGGCTCATCCAGTGTTTATCCCTGTGTGTGATTTGGGCTGGGAGAAAGGGCAGGAGGGTGCCCTGGGGCAGCTGATGAGAGTCCCTGGCACTCCCACAGCTCCTCTGGGATTTTCCAGTTATAGGAATTAAACCCTGACTTAATGAGGAGCAAAAGTGAGATGGGAAGGAACTCACAATTCACTTTAACAGAAAAAAGCAAGCCCAAATCCCACAAAGATCGTGCCAGGAGCAACACTTGCACTTCTGGATCTGGAATACAAATTCCAAAGGCTCCCCATACCTGGGCTCATCCAGTTTTTATCCACCCCTGTGATTTGGGCTGGGAGAAAGGGCAGGAGGGTGCCCTGGGGCAGCTGATGAGAGTCCCACAGCTCCTCGGGGATTTTCCAGTTCCAGGAATTAAACCCTGACTTAATGTGACATTCATGAGGAGCAAAAGTGAGATGGAGAGGAACTCAGAATTCACTTTAACATTAAAAACCAAGCCCAAACCCCACAAAGATCATGCCAGGAGCAACTCCTGCACTTCTGGATCTGGAATACAAATTCCAAAGGCTCCCCACACCTGGGCTCATCCAGTTTTTATCCATCTGTGTGATTGGGGCTGGGGCAGCTGATGAGAGTCCCTGGCACTCCCACAGCTCCTCTGGTATTTTCCAGTTACAGGAATTAAACCCTGACTTAATGAGGAGCAAAAGTGAGATGGGAAGGAACTCACAATTCACTTTAACATTAAAAAGCAAGCCCAAATCCCATAGAGATCATGCCAGGAGCAACACTTGCACTTCTGGATCTGGAATACAAATTCCAAAGGCTCCCCATACCTGGGCTCATCCAGTTTTTATCCACCCCTGTGATTTGGGCTGGGAGAAAGGGCAGGAGGGTGCCCTGGGGCAGCTGATGAGAGTCCCTGGAACTCCCACAGCTCCTCGGGGATTTTCCAGTTCCAGGAATTAAACCCTGACTTAATGTGCCATTCATGAGGAGCAAAAGTGAGATGGAGAGGAACTCAGAATTCACTTTAACATTAAAAACCAAGCCCAAACCCCACAAAGATCGTGCCAGGGGCAACTCTTGCACTGCTGGAGGGTGAGGAACCCAGAGGAGCCCCCAAACTCCCCTGGGCTGCGCCAGCTCAAGGTGCTGATGTGGAGAATAAAACACTTTGGGAAGAAGGAAAAGCTCCTGCAGCAGCAGCAGCAGCAGCCCGTGCTCTGAAACTGCCCCAGACATTTGGGAGCAACAAAACCAATGCCTTGTTAGGTACAGGATTAGGGATAAAGCCAGGCTTTGTTAGGTACAGGAATAGGAATAAATCCATTCCTTGTTAGGTGCAGGATTAGGTAAAACCCACACCATGTTAGGGACCAGGACTAGGTGTAAACCCACACTTTGTTAGGTACAGGAACAGGAATAAACCCAGACTTTGTTAGGTACCAGGATTAGGCATAAACCCAGACTTTGTTAGGTACAGGATAAGGAATAAATCCATTCCTTGTTAGGTACACTGTTAGGAATAAACCCAAGCCTTGTTACATACATTTATTGTTTTAGGGTATTTAGTGGGTCATATATTAATTGTTTTAGGGTATTTAGTGGATTAGGGTATTTGTTTTAGGGTGTTTAGTGGGTGAAGGGAGTTCCTGGGAGCTGGCAGAGCTCTGGATCAAACCCACAGCCTGGTGGGGCTTGGGCAGGAGGGTTCAGAGGGAAAATCCTACAAGGACAGCACAGGGCTGGGGTATGTGGGGTTCAAGGGTAAATCCTAAAAGCACAGCACAGGTTTGGGGTATGTGGGGTTTGGGGTTCAACAACAGAATGGTTTGTGTTCTCGTAAAGGGTTCAAGAACACTCTGGAAGGGGAATTTTCTTCCTCCTTTACAGCCATGAGCAGCCTGTCTGAAAAAGAGGAGGATTTTGGTCATAATTTTCCCCTTTTCATCCCCAAACCCTAAAAAAGAATGAAGAAAGTGCAATTCCGTGGGAAACTGAGGCACGGAATGGGTCCCAAAAGAGTTATAAAATATCCTAAACTGGGAGGGACCCACAAGGGTTGAGCCCAACCCCTGGCCATGCACAGACACCAGAACAGCCCCACAAAATCCAGACATCCCTGTCAGCTCTGGGGATGTGCCCATCCCCTGGGGAGCCTGGGCAGTGCCAGCACCTTCTGGGGGAAGAATCTGTCCCTAAAATCCAACCCAAACCTGCCCTGGCTCAAATCTGTTTCTCCAGGCTCTGGTGTAAGGAAAGAGCCCAGCATCTCCTGCAGTGTGACCCCACAAAAAATCAGCTCTGAGAGAGGACCAGGGATGATCTTTAGTGCAGGATCAGTGGGATCCAAGCCCAAACCCCACCAAAAACCAGCTCTGAGAGGGGACCAGGGCTGATCTTTAGTGCAGGATCACTGGGATCCAAGCCCAAATCCCAGTGAGAGACAATACCCTAAACTGGGAGGGACCCACAAGGGTCGAGTCCAACCCCTGGCCATGCACAGACACGAGAAAAACACCACAAAATCCAAATATCCCTGGAGCTCTGGCAGCCTCGGGGCTGTGCCCATTCCCTGGGCAGTGCCAGCACTGCTGGGGGAAGAATCTGTGCCTAAAATCCAACCCAAACCTGCCCTGGCTCTGTTCCAAATCTGAACCCAAATCTGTTCCTCCAGGTTCTGGTGCAAGGAAAGAGCCCCAGCATCTCCTGCAGTGTGACCCCACCAAAAACCAGCTCAGGGAGGGAACCAGGGCTGATCTTTAGTGCAGGATCAGTGGGATCCAAGCCCAAACCCCACAAAAACCAGCTCAGAGAGGGAACCAGGGCTGATCTTTAGTGCAGATCAGTGGGATCCAAGCCCAAACCCCACCAAAAATCAGCTCAGAGAGGGGACCAGGGCTGATCTTTAGTGCAGGATCAGTGGGATCCAAGCCCAAATCCCACCAAAAATCAGCTGTGAGAGGGGACCAGGGCTGATCTTTAGTGCAGGATCAGAGGGATCCAAGCCCAAATCCCACCAAAAACCAGCTCAGAGAGGGAACCAGGGCTGATCTTTAGTGCAGATCAGTGGGATCCAAGCCCAAACCCCACAAAAACCAGCTCAGAGAGGGAACCAGGGCTGATCTTTAGTGCAGGATCAATGGGATCCAAGCCCAAACCCCACGGGAGAGGGGCTCTCCTGGGATCAATCCACAGCCAGCACTCGGGAGCATCAGCCAATTTCGCTAAAATGAGCTTGACATGGATTAACAATGGCAATAATTCCTAAATGGAACAGGAGAGGGGTTCATATTTGATAACCATTAAACGGTTTAATGAAATAATTATAACCCAGAGCCCCGAGCCGGGCCGCGGTCGATAGCCATGAGCTCTGAGGCACAGCCTGAGCCCGGCTCCCAGCAGGCAGAGTGGGGACTGCAGATGCGATCGACGCTAAAGCTGCATTAAAACACCCCCATCAAGGGCTCTAATAGATTAAGGGCCGCTGTGGCGCGGCAGTGGGCTGGTCAATACCCTTTATTTCCCGCATCAGCCCCAATTTCGCCACCCTCCCTCGCACTATTAGCGGCAGTCGACGCCTGGTGCTGGCGGAGCCGCATTAATGCAGGCTCACAAAAGCGGGGAGCGCGGCATTATCGCTTCACTCACTTTCAAATTACAGCCCGATGCTGTCTGCGGGCAGCTTGCGACACGTTAGCGCTCGCTGCGCTTGCCGGGGCCGGGCAAACACTCGGGGCGGGAGGGTGGCAGCGAGGGGCGGTGAGGGAAATCAGCGCTGCTGCCCGCGGGGAAAGCGTGCCCGGCGGGGAGATCGGCAGCGAGGGCATGGAGGTGATGGGGGAGAGGGGAGGAAGAGCAGCGAGGAGGAGGAGGAGGGTGCTGAGCGCCTGTGTGCGCTGGGAAAGGAGCGGGGGGAATGAACCAGGCTTTGTTAGGCGCAGGAATAGGAATAAACTCACACTTGGTCAGGTACAGGAATAGGAATAAACCCAGGCTTTGTTAGGTATAGGGGCAGGAATAAACCCTGGCTTTGTTAGGTATAGGGGCAGGAATAAACCCAGGCTTTGTTAGGTATAGGGGCAGGAATAAACCCAGGCTTTGATAGGTATAGGAGCAGGAATAAACCCAGACTTGTTAGGTACAGGAAAAAAACCAAGACTTTGTTAGGTACAGGAATACGAATAAACTCACACTTTGTCAGGTACAGGAATAGGAATAAACCCAGGCTTTTTAGGTACAGGAAAAAACCCAGACTTTGTTAGGCATAGGAGCAGGAATAAACCCAGACTTTGATAGGTATAGGAGCAGGAATAAACCCAGGCTTTGTTAGGTACAGGAACAGGAAAAACCCAGACTTGTTAGGTACAGGAATAGGAATAAACCCAGGCTTTGTTAGGTACAGGAACAGGAAAAACCCAGACTTGTTAGGTACAGGAAAAAACCCAGACTTTGTTAGGCACAGGAATAGGAATAAACCCAGGCTTTGTTAGGTACAGGATAAGGAACAAATCCATTCCTTGTTAGGTACAGTGTTGGGAATAAACCCAAGCCTTGTCAGATACAGCCCTGCTGTCCCCTGTGAGCCCCACATACCCCAGATCTGTGCTGTCCTTGTAGGATTTTCCTTTTGAACCCCACATATCCCAGACTGTGCTGTGCTTTTAGGATTTACCCTTGAACCCCACATACCCCAGATCTGTGCTGTCCTTGTAGGATTTTCCCTCTGAACCCTCCTGCCCAAGCCCCACCAGGCTGTGGGTTTGATCCAGAGCTCTGCCAGCTCCCAGGAACTCCCTTCACCCACTAAACACCCTAAAACAAATACCCTAATCCACTAAATACCCTAAAACAATTAATATATGACCCACTAAATACCCTAAAACAATAAATATATGAGCCACTAAATAGCTTAAAACAATAAATACGTGACCCACTAAATACCCTACCACTAAATATCCTAAAAAACTAAATACCCTCACCCACTAAATACCCCAAACCACCACCACCTTCCAAACCCAATTTCGTGGCCCTCAAGGCAACGAAAACCTCACACACAATTAAAGGGAGGTGCTGCTCTGGGTTATATTAAACACCATAAATAATTTGGGGTGTTTGAATTCAAACCCAGATGGGCAACCAAAAAAAGGGACCCACAAAAGTGAAGCCCCCCAAAAAAGGGACCCACAAAAGTGATGTCCCAAAGAAAAAAGGGTCCCTCAAAAATGATGTCCCAAAAAAAAGGGACCCACAAAAGTGATGTCCCAAAAGAAAAAGGGACCCACAAAAGTGATGTCCCAAAAGGGACCCACAAAAGTGATGTCCCCAAAAAAAAAAGGATCCACAAAAGTGATGTCCCAAATAAAAAAGGGACCCACAAAATTGATATCCCCCCAAAAAAGGGACCCACAAAAGTGATGTCCCAAAAAAAGGCACCTCTGTGATTCCGTGGGCAGGTGCTGCTATCTGGTGGCCCAGCACCAGCAGTGCCAGCAGTGTCCCCAAATTAAAACTTATTTAAATCCTCCTCAGTTTTGTGGGATTAATTAATTTTTCATTATTCCCCGGTTATTTTTAGGGGGTTTTCAGCTGGCAGGGCAGCGTGGGGACACCAAGCACAGCCTGTCCCGGGCCAAAGTGACCCGGGTTGGGCTGGGATGGGGGGATTCCTCCAGGGAGGAGCGCTTGGGGTGGTTCTGACCCCAAATCAGCCCAGGGATGTCCCAGAGCACAGCGAGGGCTCATGGAGATGAGGAAGGAGGACACTGGAATATTCTGAATATTCTGGAGCTGTTTGCCTAGGAAAGGCTGATCCCTGAAGCAGGGAAAGGATTCCATGATTGCTTCAAGAATTTGAATTTTCCCCAATAAATTTTCACGTCAATTTACCGTGCCCAGGTGCCACCCAGCTCTGGCACAACCCAAAAACGAAGGGAAACACTCGGAACTCAATGATCAGGGTTTGAGGGGAGGATTTCTGCTGGGATCCAGGGACGGCTCAAGGGGAATCACTGCACTGCCCCACATGGGCCATTTAAAAGGGTTGTAACACAAAATATTTTTAGCCCAAGACTGGATGATCTCTCCCAAGGTTCCTTCCAATTTGTGCTGCTCTAGGAATTTTGATTTTAGCTGCAAATTCCTCCTCCACCGGTACTATATGAACACGTTTATACATACAGCAGAGTTTTGCCATAAAATACACAAAATTTAAAATACTTTTTTTGCATAAAATATATTCATAAAATATTATGAGTCATGGTTTTTTTTTTCAATAACTATCATTTTAGTCAAGTATTGCTGAAAGTATTATTAAAAGACTCTTCCCTAGCAAGCAAATTGTCCAGCTTCACTCACCTCTTAATTACCCTTTAAGCTGAGATATTTCAGCAACTAATTGTTTAAAGAAAATTAATTATCCAGTGTTTTTGTACTTGCAGGATGCAATTTATAGGTTGGACTTGATCTAAAAGGTCTTAATTCAGGGATTTCCTGCCTCAGATCAATAATCCCTTTTAAAAATCCACCCAGACCCCAAATATTTAAACAGCACCTGGCTCCAAACCCCTTTTCCCACTACAATACCCACCTGGATCACGCTCAGTTCAGCACCAATTTACCTGCATTTAGGGTTTTGTTATCCTTTTATTTTCACTGGTACAAACAAGTGAAGGCAGAGACAGTGTGATGCCCATTAAATAGTTTTTATTCTTTAGGACATGAATTGCATTCCCACTCATTTACAGTACTGTAAAGTGCAATGGTTTTCATCACCTCCCACCTGCGCACACACTTTCAAGTATTTAAAATGCCCAGAAAAACAAAAAAAAAATTGCTTTTGTTCAGTTTTTTTTTTAATTTTTTTTTTCCTCTCTCTTTTTTTTTTTTTTTTACAGCAGCTCAGTTATGGAGTTATATTGATCTGGCAAAACAAACCCAGCTGTGCCTACAGGATTGGGTCCTTCACTCCCACCCCCCGAGCTGGGGGTTTCCTCCAACACCAACTGCTATCGTGGAATGCATTTCCCCTCCAGGTCCTTAATCCACCTCCTCGATGGTGGGGCCCGAGGAGGCTCCCCCTGAGGGAGGGGCTCCACCCCCGGGGAAGCCTCCGGGCATCCCCCCGGGCATCCCCCCTGCGCTCTGGTACAGCTTGGTGATGATGGGGTTGCAAACCTTCTCCAGCTCCTTCTGCTGGTGCTCAAACTCCTCCTTCTCGGCCGTCTAAAAGACAAAGATTTAGGGAATTTAGGTGGTTTTGAGGAGGTGGTAAAAAGACAAAGCTTTAGGCTGTTTTCAGTAGGGCTGTCCTGCTCGTTTTTGTGTATGAATTGCCAGTTTAACAAAAGAGAGCTCAGCTGCTTCTGCTCAGGTCACAGCCCAAGAGGGAAGCAACGCTTCACCTGGATTACACATTTCCACAACCTGGGCAGGGTTTAAGCCCCCCACCAAATCCAGGCCAGGGTTTAAGCCCCCAATCTGGGCCAGGGTTTTGGCCCCACCTTAATCTGGGCCGGGTTTTAGCCCCAAAAATCTGGTCAGGGTTTAAACCCCATCCCAATCTGGGCCAGGGTTTTGGCCCCCCACAAATCTGGGCAGGGTTTGACCCCACCTTAATCTGGGCCAGGGTTTAACATCCTCCCAATTGTGACCAGGGTTTAAGCCCGACCTCAATCTGGGCTAGGGTTCTTTTAGCCCCCCAATCTAGACCAGGGTTTTTGGCCCCCCTAATCTGGACCAGGGTTTAAAGCCTCCCCAATCCGGACCAGGGTTTAAAGCCTCCCCAGTCTGGGCAAGGTTTAAATCCCATCATCCCCCTAATCTGGACAAGGTTCAGCCCCTCAAATCCAGGCAGATTTTGGCCCCACCCCAATCTGGGCCAGGTGTGTTTTAGCCCCCCAATCTCGACCAGGGTTAAGCCCCAGCACCAAGCCAGGCTTGTTTTAGACACAAAATTATTCCTGCTTGGTTTGGCCCAATCTCACATTGCTCCTGAACAAGAAAACATAATAAATATTCTGGGAGGCAGCCAGGGAACAGCAGGGCTTGGGAACCCCCAGGGCTGCCCAGCTGTGGTCGCTCAGACATCCAAGGAAGGAACTTGCACCATCAGCAGCCTTTCGACCTCTGGTGGAAACTACGAATGGCTTTGGAATCTGATTCATCACAGCAACCAGGGCTCCTCCTCCTGCAGCCTCAACTGCCCCTGTGGAACCAAACACGGGCTCTGACAAACCTGGTTCTTGTCCAGCCAGTTGATGATCTCGTTGCATTTGTCCAGGATTTTCTGCTTGTCATCGTCAGAGATCTTGCCCTGCAGCTTCTCATCCTCCACGGTGGCTTTCATGTTGAAGGCGTAGGACTCCAGGGAGTTCTTGGAGGACACCTTGTCCCTCTGCTTCTCATCCTCTGCCTTGTACTTCTCTGCCTCCTGCACCATCCTCTCGATGTCCTCCTTGCTCAGCCGGCCTGCAGGGAGCACAAATCATGAATCAGGACTTCATTTTTTAGGGAACGATTTCAAATTCTCAAAACATTTTAATTTAAATTTTGGGGAGGCAGAAGAACCCCAGAACAAGTCCTCTTAATAAAAAATTGAATACTATAATTTAAAGCCTCACAGAGATAGAAATCAGACTACAGCCAATTTCTGGTTAAAACAACAAGCAGAGCTTGACAAACCCATTTTTGAAGCTCCCCCACCCTCAGGACAGCAGATCCTTACCCTTGTCATTGGTGATGGTGATCTTGTTCTCCTTGCCAGTGCTCTTGTCCACAGCAGACACGTTCAGGATGCCATTGGCATCGATGTCAAAGGTGACCTCGATCTGAGGGACCCCTCTGGGAGCAGGGGGAATGCCAGTCAGCTCAAACTTGCCCAGCAAGTTGTTGTCCTTAGTCATAGCACGTTCTCCTTCATACACCTAAGGACAAAAAGCACCAATTATGTCATTAAAGTGATAATGGGTTAATTAATTGTTGTCCTGAAGGGATGTGGTCGCTCAGACATCCAAGGAAGGAACTTGCACCAACACCAGTCTTGCGACTTCTGGTGGAAACTACGAATGGCTTTGGAGTCACTTTCATCACAGCAACCAGGGACTGACAAACTACAGGGATTTACCACCTCTGGCCTACAATTATTGAAGTGTTAACCAGTGAAAGCACTGACAGGATGCTGCTGTCATCCCAGGGCTCTCTGCTCACCTGGATCAGCACCCCGGGCTGGTTGTCAGAGTAAGTTGTGAAGGTCTGGGTCTGCTTGGTGGGGATGGTGGTGTTGCGCTTGATCAGGACCGTCATGACTCCTCCAGCTGTCTCAATGCCCAGCGACAGGGGAGTCACATCCAGCAGCAGCAGGTCCTGCACGTTCTCAGACTTGTCTCCAGACAGAATGGCAGCCTGCACAGCTGAGGGGAGAGAGAAACAGCATTAAACCCCCTGCAAAACACCCCCTGATGCACAGGGCTGCACTAAAACATCCCCAAGGAGCTGCGCTGGTGCAACAAACCCCTGCAGAACATCCCCTGGGAGCTGTGCTGTTGCACAAGGCTGCATTAAACCCTGCAGAACATCCCCTGTGAGCTGTGCTGATAACACAGGGCCCCTGCAAAACATCTCCTGTGAGCTGTGCTGATGCAGAGGACTGCATTAAAACATCCCCTGTGAGCTGTAGTGATAACACAGGCTTCCATTAAACCTTGCAGAACACCCTGCGTGAGCTGTGCTGGTAACACAGGGCTGCATTAAACCCTGCAGAACACCCCCTGTGAGCTGTGCTGATGCACAGGGCCCCTGCAGAACACCCCCTGTGAGCTGTGCTGGTAACACAGGGCTGCATTAAAACACCCTCTGTGAGCTGTGCTGATGCACAGGACTGCATTAAACCCCTGCAAGACACCTGTGAGCTGTGCTGATGCACAGGGCCCCTGCAGAACATCCCCATGGAGCTGTGCTGATGCACAGGGCTCGCTCAGACATCCAAGGAAGGAACTTGCACCATCACAAGCCTTTCGACCTCCGGTGGAAACTACGAATGGCTTTGGAATCTGATTCATCATTGCAAGTCCAAGGGGATCTCCTGCAGGATTGAGATGGAAAACCAAGGGCCTACACCTAGAGAGCTACAGAGTGAGTGATCACTTACCTGCCCCATACGCCACGGCCTCATCAGGGTTGATGCTCTTGTTGAGCTCCTTGCCGTTGAAGAAGTCCTGCAGCAGCTTCTGGATCTTGGGGATGCGCGTGGAGCCGCCGACCAGCACGATGTCGTGGATCTGCGACTTGTCCAGCTTGGCGTCCCTCAGCGCCTTCTCCACGGGGTCCAGGGTGCCCCTGAAGAGGTCGGCGTTGAGCTCCTCGAAGCGAGCCCTGGTGATGGAGGTGTAGAAGTCGATGCCCTCGTAGAGGGAGTCGATCTCGATGCTGGCCTGCGTGGAGGAGGAGAGCGTGCGCTTGGCGCGCTCGCAGGCGGTGCGCAGGCGGCGCACGGCGCGCTTGTTCTCGCTGATGTCCTTCTTGTGCTTGCGCTTGAACTCGGCGATGAAGTGGTTCACCATGCGGTTGTCAAAGTCCTCCCCGCCCAGGTGCGTGTCCCCCGCCGTGGATTTCACCTCGAAGATGCCGTCCTCGATGGTCAGGATGGACACGTCGAAGGTGCCGCCGCCCAGGTCGAAGATGAGAACGTTTCTCTCGGCACCGACCTGCAGAAAACATTAAAAAAAAAACACTTTCAGTACTCAACTCCTACTTGAAATACTGATACTGAAATTCCTGTACTCTAACACCTTCCTCACTGGCCACAGTGATCCTGTGGCAGTGTTAGCAGTCCCAGGAGGAGGCAAAAGAATCTTGACTCCATGTTTTAGAAGCCTGATTCATTATTTTAGGATATATTTTTATGATATACTTATTATTTTACAATATGTACAATATACATCGTAAAATATGTTATATATATTGTTTTATATTCTATGATCTGTAAGTTAAGATCTATAAGACCTTATTGATTTCATTTTAAATATTTTTGCTTTATATATGTTATATGTATTACTTTACGATCTATAATTTTTAGTATCTATAAGGTAAGATGTATAGTATCTTATAGATGATATTTTCTTTTAAATAAAATATTTTTGGTTTATATATGTTATGTATATTTTATGATCTATAAGTTATAGATCTGTAAGACCTTATAGATGGTATTTTATTTTAAATGAAATATTTTTGGTTTGTATATGTTATACATATGATATTTTATGACCTACAAGTTATAGATCTATAAGACCTTATTGATTATATTTTATTTTATATAAAATATTTTTGTTTTATATATGTTATGTATATTTTATGATCTATAAGTTATAGATCTATAAGACCTTATAGATGACGTATTTTAAAGAAAATATATTTATTTTATACGTATGTTATATGTATGATATTTTATGAGCTGTAAGTTAAGATCTGTAAGACCTTATAGATGATATTTTATTTTAAATAAAGTATTTTATTTTTTATATACATTATGACCAATACGATATTTTATGATCTATAAGGTAGAATCTGTAAGATCTTCTAGATGATATTTTATTTAAAAATGATATATTAAAACTATACTAAAACAATAAAGAAATTATTTCATCAGAAAGCTAACAAGGAATAAAAAGGAGTGATTTTATTTTATCATCTTGTGGCTGACCAGAGTCTGCCCAGTGTAATTCCCACTCAGGTGTGCAATGCACACTCCACCCTGCTGGGCTGTGATTGCCCATTCATCAAAAACAACCACATCAGACTGCTCAAAAATCCACATAACGCATTCCACAGCAGCAGACAATTATTGTAAACATTTCCTTTCTGAGGCCTCTCAGCTTTCTCAGAAGAGAAGATCTTAGCAAAGTGACTGTTGATAAAAAACGAGCCCTGCATACCTTCTTGTCCAGCCCGTAGGCAATGGCGGCTGCCGTGGGCTCGTTGATGATTCTCAGCACGTTGAGCCCTGCAATGGTTCCGGCATCTTTGGTGGCCTGGCGCTGCGAGTCGTTGAAATAGGCTGGGACAGTGACCACAGCATTGGTGACAGTCTGCAAACAAACACAGCCAACAGCTCAGTCAGGCTGGAAATCCTCACACAACTTATCACATCCCACTGCAGCCCCAGGCTCACCTTTCCCAGATAGGCCTCTGCAATTTCCTTCATTTTGGTTAAAACCATGGAGGAGATTTCCTCGGGGTAGAAACTCTTGGTCTCGCCTTTGTACTCCACCTGCACCTTGGGTCTGCCAGCATCGTTCACCACAGTGAAGGGCCAGTGCTTCATGTCAGACTGCACCACTGAGTCATCGAACCTGCGCCCAATCAACCGCTTGGCATCTGAAAAACATCACTTCAATCTATTAATAATGGTCATTTTTAATTAAAAACCTAAAACTCGTATTAAAAATGCACAAAATCGTACATCACCATCCTTAACGTTATTATTGCCCTGTTACGACTCAGATACAAACACTCAATTTCCTTTCTTTTATATGCATGAATGCGGTGCTATTACTTCTAAAATATTGCAAATGCTGAGCCATAAACCAAGTGGAAAAAACTAGTTAAGATTACCCAAGACTGACTACCCTGAAAAACCTACTACAGAGCAAATATTATCCCTATCTCTAATAAATTCTGGCTTGTAATATTACAACTTCATTCAGGTTAGAAGCAATTGAAGCATATAACTTCAATGAAAAAGCTTTTATATGCCTAAATCCATTGTCATCACCTCTAAAATATTGCAAATGCTGAGCCATAAACTAGGTTGAGGCAACAGGTTGATACAACTGGTTAAGATTACCCAAGACTGACTACCCTCAAAAACCTACTACAGAGCGAATATTATCCCTACCTCTAATCAATTCTGCCTTGTAATATCACAACTTTATTCAAGTTAGAAGCAATTTAAGTATATAGCTTCAATGAGAAAAAGCTTTAGCCTCACTTTGTAATTCACTAAAAATATGTATTTTTTTTCCATGTTTTTTTTTTTTTTTCCCCTCAGGAAAAAATTCTCTTTAATCACTAATTAATGTGCCAATCCTGCAGGCTCACCAAAGACTGTGTTGGTTGGGTTCATGGCCACCTGGTTCTTGGCAGCATCACCGATGAGCCGCTCTGTGTCTGTGAAGGCCACGTAGCTGGGCGTGGTGCGGTTGCCCTGGTCGTTGGCAATGATCTCCACCTTGCCATGCTGGAACACGCCAACACAGGAATAGGTGGTGCCAAGATCGATCCCGACAGCTGGTCCCTTCGACATCTTGTCTGAAAAAACAGAAAAAATAAGATTAATATATTTAAAAGTCATGATGTAGCTTGATGAGAGAAACTGCGGTGTTTGTTTTTTTTTAATGTTGAAGGGCAAAAAACTGTGTTTGGTCTTTTTTTAATGTTCAAGGGCAGGGTAGATGGGGCTGAAATAAAAGCAAAAATAAGAATATTTTAGTTAAAAGTGAAGCTGATATAGCTTCCATAAAAAAACTGTGAAATTTTTGTTCTTTAATGTTAAAGAGCAGGCTGGTGAGGCTGGGAGCAGCCTGTTCCAGTGGATTGTGTCCCATTTTAAGGGATGTAACCCGATCCGTTCCCGCCTGACCCGGAATTCCAGCCCCGTTATCCCACGTGGGCCCAGCCCCGCACCCCGCTGCACTCCCCGCCTCCGCCGCTTGGCGTCCCCCGTACCACGTGGGGAGAAACTCCAACTCCCAGCGTGCCCCGCGCCGCCCGCGCAACGTGACGCAGACAAGGGGCGTGTCCAAAGGATGCCGGGAAATGGAGTCCCCGCCGGGCGGGCCGCGTGCGCCAGCACAGCCGCAGCCCCGTGCGGCACCGACCCCCCCCCCCCTTGGAGCCGTCCCCTCCGGATCCCACACGTGGCCGTTCGCCACCCCCGGGCACTGCAGCACCCGCTGGGCCCCGGCACCGCCCCAGGCCGCCACCCAGCGAGGTAAGATGGGCGCTGCGGCTCCCCGAGCCCTCCCCTGTTCTCCCCTCCCCCGTCTCAGCAGAATCTAAAAGGAGCCGGGCGGGGGGGGGGAGGGAAAGAAAGCGGAGTTGCCGCTCCTCCCCCTCCCGCGGCAGACCGCATTAAAATAAATGCGGAAACACCGGGATTAAAAAAAAAAAAAAAAGGCACCCCAGCGGCCCAAGATAGGTCAGTAGTCGCTATTCCCTCTTATCCCCGCAGCACAACGGTTCTTGAGGCCACAGAATCACCCGAAAGGGCCCTGCGCCTTTTCCAGGCCACCCCAAAGCCGCCCCCAGCACCCGCCCTACGCCATCCCAAGGCAGCCGCGTCCCCGCCCGCCCCTCCCGTGCCGCGTGTGCTCCCCCAGCCCCGTTACCCGCAGTCCGGCCCGGTCTCTCGTTCACACACTGGGCAGCCTCCCAGCTCAGCTCCGGCTCGCTCAATGCCCCGCGACCGCCGCGCCGCCCTTTTATACCCGCCCAGAACCTTCCAGAAGGCCACGCCTCCCTCGCACAGCTCTGACCAATCAGCGCGTGGATCCCGCCCCTCTGCCGGCCAGTGATTGGTTCGTGCCGTGCGTGACGCGCGCCGGAAGGGGGCGTTGCGCGCCGGCCGGCCCCGCGTTCTCGAACCTTCATGCGCTTTCCCCGCGCCCCCCCAAACCCCGCGGTGGGCGCGCCTTTCTTCGCGCTTTGACCAATCAGAGCCCGCACTGCTGGTGACGACATGAGCGGAGGGCGTGGTGCGGGGAGCTGGCGGGCTTTTCATCCAATCGCCGTGCAGCGCGCCAGGTCCTTATTTGCATATTTCGCAATGGGGCGGGAGGGGCCAATCAGCGCGCGGGAATGGCGGGTGATTTGCATAGAGGGCGGTGGGGAAGGAGAGCGGCGGGGAAGGGGAAGCGCAAGATGGCGGCGCCATGAGGGGCGAGCCTGGGCGCAGCCCCGGGGATGCCCCCGTGCCCGCCGGGATCGCTCCTTCCCCTCAGCACCGGCGGCGTTCCCCGATCTCACACCCGCAGCCATCGCCGGGCCTTTCCCGCAGCGTGTGCTGAGCAAATCCCCCGAGCGCAATAATCTGCATCCTCCATGTTCCCTCATGCACGGCACAGGAGCTCCCCGCTTCACCCCGCGGGCTGTTCCTCCCGCAGGAAACCGTGTGTGGGGTGTTTTAGGCACTAGAACGGCTTATTCCACAGATAAAATACATCTCAGCATCTCCACATTTTATAATTCATCCTAAATGTTCTCATCCATCAGGAGCCTGAGTGCAGGCCCAGGACAGGCTGTCCCCCCTTGGTGTGTGGCTAACACAGCTCCTGGCATGGATTAATTTATTTATTTGTGAGGGGAACAGTGGATTTGTCTTTCCAAACAAGCTGTGGGGCTGCTGGGGGGAAAAAAAAAACCGCACTGGGAGAGAAAAGAAACAATGGGAAGGATCCCACTGATGAATGGAAAAAGGTATTTGCTTTTACAAATAATCTTTAGGTTTGCTGGTAAATGAATTTGGATATTGAAAGATGAAAGAAACACTGGGGAAGAAAGATCTCTAAATTCCATAAGGATTAAAAATTAAAAGGGAGGGATATTAGAGTGGGATCTTTGGGACCAGGGAATCTGAACCTCTCAAGTTCCTCAGAAATGGGGAGAGAAGGGAAATGTGGCTGGAAATTGGGATTAAAAGGAGGCTGAGTCCTCCAAAAATTGGAGAGACCCCAGGGGATGCCCCATGGCCTCTGCCTTTACTGGAATAAAGCCAGAAAAGACTCCTCTGTCTCCTTTTTGTACATAAACCTCTGGTGTTTGTGGATTGATTTTCCTAACATTTGGGAAGGGAAATGGTGGAAAATCGGGGGTTTTTGGTGTCCCTGGGGGTGAGGGGAGCGGGGCAGAGGTCGGGAATCACCTGAGGTCACGCTCAGGGCTGTGGCTGCATCCAAAGTTTACAGGGAATAAAGGCCAGGGAGGCTCTGAGAGCAGGGAAAGCAAACACCGAGTCCTGGCCAGGCTCTGGGAAAACAAAACTGGGAGGAGCAGCTGCTCACTTTTCCTAGGTTAGCAAGGTTTATTAAACCTTATCAAAAGTACAGCACAAGACTGAATAGAGAAAAAAGGTTACCTTTTCTGAACAGAGAAAAAAGGTTCCAGGAGCAAAAGATTTTTCCTGCCACGTGCTCAGCCCCCTCACAATGGAGGTTTTTCCCTTTTTTAACCCTTTAACCCCTCCCAAAGTTCTGTCCTTTAACCCCTTCTTTGCTGTCCAGGGGTGATCTCTTCCTCAAAAGGGGTAAAGAAGAGGGAGATCTCTTTCATTTAAAGGGGTGAAAACAGCACATGAGAAAGCATTTCAGGTTCTCCCAGACTGACTTTAGAACACTTAGTAGCACTTAAAACACTTAAAAATCCAGCACAGGAGCAGATCCCTCAGCCTGTTCCTTGCGTGCGTCTGTGGCAATTCCTGTGTGCAAGCCACATCCTGAGATAAGGGTGGCACCATCCCTCTTCCTGGCAGTTTGGGGTGACAAAACGAGGGGATGTGACGCTGTCCCCCGGCTCAGCCCACAGTGCCAGCCCACAGTGCCAGCCCCACGCCAGAAGCAATGGTGCCGCTGGTGCCCTGCCAGTTTGTGGCTCCTGCTGTTGCTCGGGGCTCAAAGCCGAGCTGGGATTTTGGGGTGGCGCCCAAGGGGAGGGTTTGGAGCTGGAATTGGGGTGCAGAAGGTTGAGGGCAGGGCAGGGGAAGGGGCTCTGTGTCGTGGAGCAGCAGCTGTGCCTCCTGAGGCGAGGGCAGGCACACCTGGCCAGGTGAGGCGTGCAAAGAACGCTGCACCCTGTCCAGAGTACAGCCTGCTGCTCCAGGGTTACTCCACAGGTGCTCCTCAGTGTAACTCCCACTGAACAAAGTGGTAAAGTGTGCAAAGCATACTCCACCATGTCCAGAGTACAGGCTGCTGTGCTGCTCTACTCCAAGGTTACTCCAGAGGTGCTCCTCAGTGTAATTCCCACTGAGGTGTGCAAAGAAGGTTACATCATGTGCAGAGTACAGGCTGCTGTGCTGTGCTGCTCCAGGGTTACTCCAGAGGTGCTCCTCAGTGTAATTCGCACTGAGCAAAGTGGTAAAGTGTGCAGAGCACACTGCACCATGTCCAGAGTACAGGCTTATGTACTGTTCTGCTCCAGGGTTACTCCAGAGATGCTCCTCAGTGTAAGTCCCACTGAGGTGTGCAATTCACACTCTACCCTGTCCAGAGTACAGCCTGCTCTGCTCCAAAGTTACTCCAGAGATGCTCCTCAGTGTAATTCCCACTGAGCAAAGTGGTAAAATGTGCAAAGCACACTGCACCATGTCCAGGCTGCTGTGCGGCTCTACTCCAAGGTTACTCCAGAGATGCTCCTCAGTGTAATTCCCACTGAGGTGTGCAAAGCACACTCCCCCATGTCCAGAGTACAGCCTGCTGTGCTGTCCTGCTCCAGGGTTACTCCTCAGTGTAATTCCCACTGAGCAAAGTGGTAAAGTGTGCAAAGCACAATCCCCCATGTCCAGGCTGCTGTGCTGCTCTACTCCAAGGTTACTCCAGAGATGCTCCTGAACGTAATTCCCACTGAGCAAAGTGGTAAAGGCGTGTAAAGCACACTGCACCATGTCCAGAGTACAGGCTGCTCTGCTGTCCTGCTCCAGGGTTACTCCAGAGATGCTCCTCAGTGTAACTCCCACCGAGCCCACCTTGGCACCCTTGCCGTTCGCCTTTGGGGCGCTTTTTGGGGGTTGATTTTTTTAAAGCCCGGGCAGAATGACGGCAGCAGCCCAGAATAGCAGCTGGGGATGCCACGGTGACATTTCCGTGTGCGGGCACTCGGAGCGAGGCGAGGCAGCGAAATGCGGTGAGTCAGTGCCGGGAGGAGGGCGCTTCGCAAATGAATCACCCGTCAGAAATTAGGGGCTGTTCCACTGGACAAAAGGAGCTCGTTTGCTTGATATCACATCAATTAAAGCTTGGCAGGCTTCGCTATTTGGTTTATTTAGTGTGGAGTTGTTTTCTGTTTTTTTTTTTTTTTTTTTTTTTTTTTTTTTTTTAATCATGGATTGAAACGTTATTTTGGGGAGTGAATTTAGAGTATCAGGGATCCAGCACCGCTTCTCCTTTCAGCGTTTCAAACAGAATTGGGAGGAGAAGGGAGATTATCAAAGGCATTCCTGCTGCTCACCACAGCAGCATTTATTTATATAACAGATCCGCTGGAGTTTGAAAATCACAGATTTGCAAGGCCCTCCCTTCCCTTTCCCAGGGGGTTCCCCCCTCTCAGCGTGTCCGGGTTAAAAATAATCCTAAATTCCTGATCCTGTACAGAAATCTGCAACTGCACACCCAAATCCCTGATCCTGTACAAAAATCTGCAATTTCACACCCAAATTCCTGATCCTGTACAAAACTGCAATTTCACACCCAAATCCCTGATCCTGTACAAAAATCTGCAATTTCACACCCAAATTCCTGATCCTCTACGAAACTCTGCGACTGCAATTTCTGATCCTGTACAGAAATCTGGAACTGCACCCCCAAATTCCTGATCCTCTACAAAACTCTGTAACTGCACCCCCAAATTCCTGATCCTGTACAAAACTGCAATTTCACACCCAAATTCCTGATCCTGTACAGAAATCTGGAACTGCAGACCCAAATTCCTGATCCTGTACAAAACTGCAATTTCACACCCAAATTCCTGATCCTGTACAGAAATCTGGAACTGCACCCCCAAATTCCTGATCCTGTACAAAACTCTGCAATTTCACACCCAAATTCCTGATCCTCTACGAAACTCTGCGACTGCAATTTCTGATCCTGTACAGAAATCTGGAACTGCAGACCCAAATTCCTGATCCTGTACAAAACTGCAATTTCACACCCAAATTCCTGATCCTGTACAGAAATCTGGAACTGCACACCCAAATTCCTGATCCTGTACAGAAATCTGAAACTGCACACCCAAATTCCTGATCCTTTACAAAGCTCTAATTGCACACCCAAATTCCTGATCCTGTACAAAACTGCAATTTCACGCCCAAATTCCTGATCCTGTACAAAACTCTAATTGCACACCCAAATTCCTGATCCTGTACAAAAGTCTGGAACTGCAGACCCAAATTCCTGATCCTGTACAAAACTCTGCAATTTCACACCCAAATTCCCGATCCTCTATCAGACTCTGTGACTGCCCAGCTCCTCTCTGAACTAACCGGGGTTTTTAATGTCACCAACTCCCGGAGCGGGAGCAGCGTTTGCACTCGAATTAAGGACAGACAGGCCCCACCTGTGAGACCGCTGTGTTGTCACCCTCTGCTGTTTTAAACGCCGATGATGTCGCAATTTTTGCTCCCGCATTTCAGCCTGGAGGACTGTTGATGTCCGGACACCGCTGCAAACACCCTGAGGGGGAGAGGAGGCTGAGAGAAACCGAGCCCAGCGCCTTCATCTGCAATAAATCCACCCCAAATCCGGCTGCCTGGATTGCCTGGGCTGCCTGCACGGGTTTGTCTGCAGGGACTGGGCACAGCTCAGGATTCAGGGATTGGGCACAGCTCACATTTGTCTGCAGGGACTGGGCACAGCTCAGGTTTCAGGGATTGGGCACAGCTCAGGTTTCAGGGATCTGGGCACAGCTCAGGTTTCAGGGATTGGGCACAGCTCAGGATTCAGGGATCTGGGCACAGCTCAGGTTTCAGGGATTGGGCACAGCTCAGGTTTCAGGGATCTGGGCACAGCTCAGGTTTATCTGCAGGGATCTGGGCACAGCTCAGGTTTCAGGGATTGGGCACAGCTCAGGATTCAGGGATTGGGCACAGCTCAGGATTCAGGGATCTGGGCACAGCTCAGGTTTCAGGGATTGGGCACAGCTCAGGTTTCAGGGATCTGGGCACAGCTCAGGTTTGTCTGCAGGGATCTGGGCACAGCTCAGCTTTCAGGGATTGGGCACAGCTCAGGTTTCAGGGATCTGGGCACAGCTCAGCTTTCAGGGATTGGGCACAGCTCAGTATTCAGGGATTGGGCACAGCTCAAGTTTCAGGGATCTGGGCACAGCTCAGGTTTCAGGGATTGGGCACAGCTCAGGATTCAGGGATCTGGGCACAGCTCAGGTTTCAGGGATTGGGCACAGCTCAGGTTTGTCTGCAGGGATCTGGGCACAGCTCAGGTTTATCTGCAGGGATCTGGGCACAGCTCAGGTTTCAGGGATTGGGCACAGCTCAGGTTTATCTGCAGGGATTGGGCACAGCTCAGGTTTCAGGGATCTGGGCACAGCTCAGCTTTCAGGGATCTGGGCACAGCTCAGGTTTATCTGCAGGGATCTGGGCACAGCTCAGGTTTCAGGGATCTGGGCACAGCTCAGGTTTGTCTGCAGGGATCTGGGCACAGCTCAGCTTTCAGGGATCTGGGCACAGCTCAGGTTTATCTGCAGGGATCTGGGCACAGCTCAGGTTTGTCTGCAGGGATCTGGGCACAGCTCAGGTTTCAGCGATCTGGGCACAGCTCAGCTTTCAGGGATTGGGCACAGCTCAGGATTCAGGGATTGGGCACAGCTCAGGTTTATCTGCAGGGATCTGGGCACAGCTCAGGTTTCAGGGATTGGGCACAGCTCACATTTGTCTGCAGGGATCTGGGCACAACTCAGGATTCAGGGATTGGGCACAGCTCAGGTTTATCTGCAGCGATCTGGGCACAGCTCAGGTTTCAGGGATTGGGCACAGCTCACATTTGTCTGCAGGGATCTGGGCACAGCTCAGGATTCAGGGATTGGGCACAGCTCAGGTTTCAGGGATTGGGCACAGCTCAGGTTTCAGGGATTGGGCACAGCTCAAGGTTTGCTGCTCACCCAGAGCCCACGAGGAGAGCCGGGCACGTGGGCTGCTCCAGCAGGGAGGTCACAGCAGGGCCAGGGTGAAGCTCCAGGGGTTGTTGTGCTGGAATTGTTTATTCACCAGGTTGGCCTCCAGCACCTGCATCCCCAGCCAAAAATATCCCAGAACCCCAAATATCCCAAATATACCCAGATATCTGGGGTTTATCCTCAAATAAAACCACACTTGCCTCCATGCATCAGCCCAGATATCCCCAAATATTTGGGGTTTATCCCAAATAAAACCACATTTCCCTGCATAAATCAGCCCAGATATCCCCAAATATCTGGGGTTTATCCCCAGATAAACCCACATTTGCCGCCATAAATCAGCCCAGATATCCCCATATAAAACAACATTTCCCTCCTTGCATCACCCCAGATATACCCAAATATTTTGGGTTTATCCCCACATAAAACTACATTTGCCTCCATAAATCAGCCCAGATACCCCCAAATATTTGGGGTTTATCCCCAAATAAAACCACATTTCCCTCCATGCATTGCCCAGGGTTTCACATCTTTTGTGAAATGTCGCCTAATTTAAGGCTGAAAAAATACCCAGGAAAAATTCCCCACGCTCCCCATGCAAATGTGCACTCACAGGCCTGCTGAGCTTAGATTAAAAATGATATTTTTAACTCCAGCCTTTCTTTTTTTCCCCCCTTTGGATTCAGCTTGGCAGCACAAAACCCATCACAGCCCAGGAAATGGAACGAGTTGAGTTGAGCTGCAGCACTTCATCTGCAGCACCTTTATTTATAAAACAACCAACCAAAAAAAAAAAATATTTATTAATAAATCATTGATTCCAAGTGAATCAATAATAAATATCTGCTTTCCTCTGAGTTGTTCAGACACAGTACAAGTACACCAATCACAGCAGAGGTGGAAGCTGCTGAGAAACAAGAAGCTACATAACATGGTAGGCATTTAATCACACAATTCGTTAATTAATTAATAGCTGGTAAATGACAGTAAATGCTTTAATACACTATTTTACAAAGCAAGGTTTGGCCTGTTTGCTTCCCTCGTGCCACTCCTGGTGGGCTGGGGCTTGGAAAATTGGAATCCTTTGGGGTGATCCCTTTGTGCTGCTCCCTTTGGGGAGGAACTTTTCCCTTTTCCCTGGGGGTCACTGATGAGGGCTGAGGCAACAGCAAAAACCCAGCGAGACAGCTCAAAAGTCGAGCAAATAGTAAAGCACGAGTAGCTTTGGGGGCATTGAGTAGATTGGGGGGCAGGAGTAAATTTAAGGGGATTTTGGGTTAATTTTTCACCCTTTAGATTGAGGGCCAATAGTAAATTTAAGGCCATTTTGTGTTAATTTTTCACCCTTTATTGAGGGGCAGGAGTAAATTTAAGGGCATTTTATGTTAATTTTTCACCCTTTATTGAGGGGCAATAGTAAATTTAAGGGCATTTTATGTTAATTTTTCACTCTTCAGATTGGGGGGGCAATAGTAAATTTAAGGGGGTTTTGGGTTAATTTTTCACCCTTTAGGTTGGGGGGCAATAGTAGATTTAAGGGCATTTTATGGTAATTTTTCACCCTTTATTGAGGGGCAAGAGTAAATTTAAAGGCATTTTATGTTAATTTTTCACCCTTTAGGTTGGGGGGCAAGAGTAGATTTAAGGGCATTGTGTGTTAAACCTTTTACACAAAATATTTAGTGCTGTAAAAAGAACAGAAACAGCCCGAGCACCCTAAGGATGCTCCTAAAATCGGGGGGCAATAATTTCCTGAGGGCATCTCCTGAGGGGAAACACCCAGGGCATCCCTGCTGGTTCTCTGTGCTCAGGGTGAGCATCCTCAGCTGTCCCCTTGTTGGCAGAGTGACCAAATTGTTCTTAAAAAGGCAAAAAGCCCAAAAATTTGGTACAAAGACACCTCGTAGGAAATTTTGGACTTCACCTCAGAGCTGGGGCTGGGTGGACAGAGGCCGAGAGGTCTGGCCTGGGTAATTCACTGGGAAAAGAAGAGAACAGAAAGAGAACTAGGAAAAGAAGAGAACTAGAAAAAGAAGAGAACTAGAAAAAGGAAACAATTAGAAAAAGAGGAGAACTAGAAAAAGAAGAGAACTAGAAAAAGAAGAGAACTAGAAAAGGAAGGGAACCCCCTTTTGTGGGGGATTTTAGCAGGAGCAAGATCCTCTTGCCCTTGGCTCGGTTTTTCTCTGTAAGAGCCTTGTTATTTTGCCTTTCATTAAGCCTTTTTCTGTTTCCAACCCTACCTCAGGAGCCATCCTGCTGATTTGATGCTGTTTGGGGTAGCTGGGCTACCTCAGGTGTGACAGCTCATAAATCCTGCTTTGAGGAGAAACCATCACTGAGGCGCAGCAAGGAGATTTTCAGCACAGGGAATGTCCAGCCCAGTGAGCACCCACAGAGGAACCCACAGGCTCCTTTCACCATCCTCTGCCTCCTTTTGGGATTTTCCCAGCTCTGGAATGGCTCAGGGGTGCTTTGGAGCACCTGAACCTTCAGGGCTCGGGATGAAACCAACTGCAGAGCAATCCCTGACACTCAGAGCTGCTGCTCCCCACCCTGCTGATCCAGGATGGAATGACAGAGAATCCACCCCCATGGCAGGAGCAGATTGTCAAACACCTCGTGCCAGCTCTCCTTTATTAAAGCTGGGATTGTTTTCCCTGCACAGCAACAGGAATTTGGCCCGGCAAGGGTTAAATCTGGGCTGGGGAAAGCAGTGGGATTTTGAGTGAGTGCTCCTAGGAAAGGGAGTTCTCACATGGTGTGGGGCAAGTTTGGAAACTCTTTGTCGTGTGGAAATGAAGGCTTGGCTTTGATCAGGTTGGCAAAGAGCGAGAGTAAAGGAATTAGAAATTCTGGGTATGGGAAGAGGAGAACAATGACAATCCTGGAGAAAGAATTTCAGATCTGTGGTTCTTCTGTGCTCAGCCATCTTCTGTAGGCTCTTTCCATGAATTGGAGAAACCCTTTCCCTCCCTCCAGCGGGGAAAAAAACCCAAACCCCCTCATTTTCAAAACAGAAAATCACCAGTCTGGGGATACAGGAATCTGGAACCCACAAGCTCAGTGCCTTGTGTGCAGCAGTGCTCAGAGCCAAGTCCTTCAGAGGAAAAATCAGCGACAGAATTCTGCATCTGTCCCTCCCTCCATCCTTCCCCAGCTTCGTATTCCGTGCAAATGCTTAACCTGGTTGCTCACAAAAAAAAAAAAAATTTTTTACAATTTTTGCCATTTTTTTAAGAGTCTTTCTGAAGGTTTGAGCCTCAGCCCTGGCCCATGGCTGATCCTTTGATCTCCACTTTAGTTACATTTGGTGCAGGAGTGGGAGAGCTCACACACGATGTCCTGGTGGTGGGAGCAGCGTTTTGTGCCCGCTCACCTGTCCCAGGTGTGTTTTCCTCTGCCAGGGAACCCTCCAGGCCTTCCCTGGGCTCAGCTGGGCAGTGCTGCTCCCTCAGCTTGGGGAAGAACTTTCCAGAAGGCTTCTCCAGCACCAGCCTGGCCAGTTCTCCAGCTGGCAGTGGCCGGGAGCTCTTCCCAAGGCTCCGTCCAGGCTTTTTGGTGCCTCCCCAGGTGGGCAGGGCTGGGTTCAGTGCCCGCTTCTCTCTCTAAGGCTCAGAGTCAGCTCCTGGCCCCAGGTTTGTTCTGGCAATTGAAGCACCTCTGTTTTCTTGGCAGGAAAAGTCCTTTCCTTTTAGAAGAGTTTGGTTCAGACCCCTCAGTGCTGCATCTCGTGTCCTTTGGGAGTGACCCTTACTTTCTGTTTTAGTTACAGCTGCAGGATGTCACTGAATGCAGGGAGTGTGAAGCACCTGGCTGGACACCCTCAGCTTCAAAACAACACAATCTTCAAGAAACTTCTCCGAAACCAGTCTGGGAGACTTCTCCCTCCCCACAAAACCTCTCTGGAATATTATGCACCATTTGTTGATCCCTTTTAAAAAATCCTGAGGGTTGGCTTCTTTTCGCTCACACAGTTCACTCGACAGCACAGCTTTGCTACCATAGGGGTTTAATGCTCATTTTTAAAGGGAAAAAAACCAACCAAAAAAAAAGATAATTTAAAAAGAAGCTCCCTTTTCCCTCCAATAAATCTTTCTTGAATCTTTCTGTATCAGAATCAGAGGGCATTTTTACCACTCACACAGTTTCACTTGACAGCACAGCTTTGCTGCCGTAGGTGTTTAATGCTCAGTGTTCCATTTTCAAAGGGAAAAACCAACAAAAATAAAAGATAATTTAAAAAGAAGCTCCTTTTCCCCTCCAATAAATATTTCTTAAATTCTTTTTTAAATCTTTCTGTATCAGAATCAGAGGGTTGTCTTCTTTTCGCTCACACAGTTTGACAGCACGGCTTTGCTACCATAGGGGTTTAATGCTCAGTGTTCCATTTCCAAGGGAAAAACGAACAAAAATAAAAAGATAATTTAAAAAGAAGCTCCCTTTTCCCTCCAATAATTCTTTCTTAAAATCTTTCTGAAATCTTACTGTATGAGAATCAGAGGTTTGGCTTCTTTCCACTCATGCAGTTTCATTCGACAGCAGAGCTTTGCTGCCATAGGTTTTTAATGCTCTGTGCTCCATTTTCAAAGGGAAAAAAACGCAAAAATAAAAAGATAATTTAATAAGATCTTTCTTAAGTCTTTCTGTATCAGAATCAGAGGGGTCTGAACTCAGGGATGCTCAGGAAGGAGTGGGAGCTTCTGGCGGTGTGAACAATCCGAGTGATTACCCTGAAGCTGACCAGGAGGAGACCGAGCTATCCTGAGCGGCCGGCGCTGTGACAATTTCGGAATTTCCAGGGTGCTGTGACAATTTTTGGCATTTCCCCGGTGCTGTGACAATTTTAGGCATTTCCCCGGTGCTGTGACAATTTTTGGCATTTCCCTGGTGCTGTGACAATTTTAGGCATTTCCCCGGTGCTGTGAGGATTTTTGGCGATTCCCCCGATGCTGTGAGGATTTTTGGCGATCCCCCGGTGCTGTGACAATTTTAGGCATTTCCCCGGTGCTGTGACAATTTTTGGCATTTCCCCGGTGCTGTGAGGATTTTTGGCAATTCCCCCGATGCTGTGAGGATTTTTGGCGATCCCCGGTGCTGTGACAATTTTAGGCATTTCCCCGGTGCTGTGACAATTTTAGGCATTTCCCCGGTGCTGTGAGGATTTTTGGCGATTCCCCGGTGCTGTGAGGATTTTTGGCAATTCCCCCGATGCTGTGAGGATTTTTGGCGATCCCCCGGTGCTGTGACAATTTTAGGCATTTCCCTGGTGCTGTGAGGATTTTTGGCGATCCCCCGGTGCTGTGACAATTTGGGAATGTCCCCGGTGCTGCGACAGTCCGGGAATGTCCGTGAGGAGCGGCAGGGGATGCTCCGGGGATGCTCACACGGTTTGGAAGGCGCGGCTCTGCGCGGGCACCATCGCTGGCACTGCCACCTTCACCAGGTGGTTGTAATCGGATTTTTTGGGTTCTTCCTTCCTGTCCAGCTGCCGCTGGCTGTACTGGGGTGGGGTCAGGTGAGGGGTGGCTTCTGTGGACAGAGTCCGCTGGCTGCGGGAGGCACTGTTGGCTGTGGAGCGGGTGGAGGAGGAACCCGAGCGGGAGCTGCGGGAGCCCGAGGAGGAGGAGCTGGGCTTGACCAGATGGGCCTTGGGTGCCTCGGCGTCTTCCCTGCCAGGGAACAGCGCACAAAGGGTTAAACAGTGCGGGGAATGGTCCGGAAAACGCTGGGGACTGATGTGGGAATGGCCGGAACGGGGGGAAGTTCTTTTCCCTCTTCTTTCCCCACTTTCCTCCCTTCTTTCCCCACTTTCCTCCCTTCTTTCCCCCTTCTTTTTCCTCTTCTTTCTCCCCTTTCCCCCCACTTTTCTCCCTTCTTTCCTCCTTCTTATCCTCCCCTTCTCTTTCATCTTCTCCTCCTTCTTTTTCCTCTTCTTCTGGGAAGAAAGAAGAGGAAAAAGAAGGGGGAAGAAGTGGGGAAAAGAAGGGGGAAAGAAGAGGAGAAAGAAGAGGAAAATGAAAGGAGAAAACAGAGAAGAAAGAAGAGGGAAAAGAAGGGGAAGAAGAGGAAAAAGAAGGGGGAAAGAAGAGGGAAAAGAAGGGGGAAAGAAGAGGAGAAAGAAGAGGAAAATGAAAGGAGAAAACAGAGAAGAAAGAAGAGGGAAAAGTAGGGGAAGAAGAGGAAAAAGAAGGGGAGGGTAAGAAGGGGGAAAGAAGGGAGAAAAGCAGGGGGGAAAGAAAGGAGAAAGAAGAGGAAAAAGGAGGGGGAAAGAAGAGAAAAAATAAGTGGAGGGTAAGAAGGGAGAAAAGTGGGGGAAAGAAGGGAAAAAGAAGAGGAAAAAGAAGGGGGAGAAGATGAAAAAGAAGGGGAGAGTAAGAAGGGGGAAAGAAGGGAGAAAAGTGAAGGAAAGAAGGGAAAAAGAAGGGGAGGGTAAGAAGGGGGAAAGAAGGGAGAAAATTGAGATAGAAGTGGGAAAGAAGAGGAAAAAGAAAGAAAAGGAGAGGAAAAAAGGGAGAAATAAAAGAAAAAAAGAAGGAAAGACAAGAAAAAATAAAGAGGACCGAAGAGGAAAAAGAAGGGAGTGAAAAGGGAAGAAGAGGGGGAAATAAAGGAAAGAAAAAGAAAATAAAAAGAAAGAAAAAAGAAAGAAGGAAAGAAAACCACCCCCAAACTCTCTCAGAGCCACAACAGCCAAGCAGTTTTAACACCATAAAAGAATACGCAAATTCTTCAAAACACTGACTGCACAAACGCGAGAGAAAACAGTTGGTGCTAATTTGCTCAGGGAAAGAAAGGAGGAATTCATTGAATACCCTGCAAATTGTCCAAACTCGATGGATTAAACTCCAGAGTGTCGGTAAATGAATTTGGGGTAAAGCCACGCTGCTCGCACCCGGCTCTGTGTGTGTGTGTGTGTGTGAGAGCAAACAGCGCAGGCTGAGCCGGGAGCTCTGCAATCCGCAGCCAGAATGCCAAATGGGCTGGGCAGGAGTGCCTGGAACCGGTTCTGCCGCTCCACACACCCCCGTGGGCACCGGGAGAGGCGCCACGACCGGCTCCGGACCGAGACAGAGACACGGAGGGGGAGGATGGAACAGGCGGGCGTGGATGTGATACCAGAGAGGCTCCAGATGGAAACAGGGAAAGGGGAGAAAACAGCGGAGACTGCCTTGGGGAAAAAGGGGGAAAAAGAGGGAAAAGAAGGGGGAAGGAGATGAAAAAGAAGGGCAGGGTAAGAAGGTGGAAAGAAAGGAGAAAAGCAGGGGAAAGAAGGGGGAAGGAGATGAAAAAGAAGGGGAGGATAAGAAGGGGGAAGGAAGGAGAAAAGTGGGGGAAAGAAGGGAGGAAAGAGAAGGGGGATGAAGAGGAAAAAGAAGAGAGAGAAGATGAAAAAGAAGGGAGAGAAGATGAAAAAGAAGGGGGAAGGAAGGGAGAAAAATGGGGGGAAGGAAGGAGAAAAGTGGCGGAAAGAAGGGAGGAAAGAGAAGGGGGATGAAGAGGAAAAAGAAGGGAGAGAAGATGAAAAAGAAGGGGAAGGTAAGAAGGGGGAAAGAAGAGGAAAAAGAAAGGGGAAGTAGAGGAGAAAGAAGGGGAGGGTAAGAAGGGGAAAGAAGGGATAAAAGCAGCGGAAAGAAGGGAGAAAGAAGAGGGAAAAGAAAGGGGGGGGTAAGAAGGGGGAAATAGGGAAAAAAAGCAGGAGAAAGAAGGGGGAAAGAAGAGGAAAAACAAGGGGGAAAGAAGGGAGAAATGTGAGGGAAAGAAGAGGAAAAAGAAGGGGAAGAAGAGAAAAAAAAAGGGGAGGGTAAGAAAGGGGAAAATAGGGAGAAAAGTGGGGGGAAAGAAAGGGAAAAGAAGAGGAAAAATAATGGGGAGAAGATGAAAAAGACGGGGAGGGAAAGAAGGGAGAAAAGTGGGAGGAAAGAAAGGAGAAAAGAGGAAAAAGAATGGGTAAGAAGTGGGGAAATAGGAAGAAAAGTGGGGGAAAGAAGAGGAAAAAGGAGAGGGTATGAGGGGGAAAGAAGGGAGGAAAGTGGGGGAAACAAATGAGAAAGAAGAGGGAAAAGAAAGGGGAAAAGAGGAAAAAGAAGGGGGAAACCAGAGGAGAAAGAAGGAGAGGGTATAAGGGGGAAAGAAGGAATAAAAACAGGGGGGAAAAGGGAGAAAGAAGAGGGAAGAAGATGAAAAATAAGAGGAGAGTAAGAAGGGGGAAAGAAGGGAGGAAAGTGGGGAAAGAAAGGAGAAAGGAGAGGAAAAAGAAGGGGGAGAAGAGGGAAAAGAAGGGGAGGGTAAGAAGGGGGAAAGAAGAGGAAGAAGAAGGGGGAAAGAAGGGAGAAAAGCAAGAAAAAGAAGGGGGAAGGAAGAGGAAAAAGAAAGGGGAAGAAGAGGAAAAAGAAGGGGAAGAAGATGAACAGGAAGGGGAGAGTAAGAAGGGGAAAAGAAGGGAGAAAAGCAGGGGAAAGAAGGGAGAAAGAAGAGGAAAACGAAGGAGAAGAAGATGAAGAAGCTGAGAGGGATCAGAGCTGAGGGGATTACGGATCTCTGGCGGTGCAGAGATGTCACTCCAGGCCAGGTGGCCGCACAGAGACCTAAAGATGGCTCAGGGCTTTGTTCCTTGGAGGCAGCAGCAGCAGCTCAGAGTCATTCCTGGAAATAGATTTTCCAGCCCTTTCCTTCCTGAGCAGTTCAGGCTGCCTTGGCTGGAGCCCAAGCTGGGCTTAGGGGATTTCAGGGGGAACAGATGAGCTCCAGGAACAGGAGTCGGCGTTCCTCGTGTTCCTGCTCCCCTCTGTGCTCATCCTGAGCTAAATCTGGGGGAACAGTTGTTCCAAAGGCTCAGAGAGGGCTCAGGGAGCGTGGCTGAACTGTGCGATAAATAGGAGCTGGAAATGAAAGGGAAAAAGGGGGGAAAAGAAGGGGGAAAGAATGGGGAAAATGGGGAAAAAAGGGTGGGGAAAGAAGGGGGAAAAGAAGGAAGGAAGAAGGGGGAAAAGAAGGAAGGAAGAAGGGGGAAAGGGGGGGAAAGAAGGGAGAAGAAGGGAGGAAGAAGGGAGGAAAGAAAGGGGAAAGAATGGGGAAAAAAGGTGGGGAAAGAAGGGGGAAAAGAAGGAAGGAAGAAGAGGGCAAAAAAGGGGGGAAAAGGGGGAAAGAAGTGAGGAAGAAGGGGGAAAAGAAGGGGAAAATGGGGGAAAAGAAGGGAGGAAAGAAGGGGGAAAGAATGGGGAAAATGAGGGAAAAGGTGGGGAAAGAAAGGGTGGAAAGAAGAGGAAAAAATGAGGGAAGAAGGTGGAAAGAGGAGAAATTTAGAGAAAAGAAGGGGAAAGAGGGAGAAAAGGAAGAAAAGAGGGGAGGAAGAAGGGGGAAAAGAAGGGAGGAAGGAGGGAGGAAAGAATGGGGAAAGAATGGGGAAAATGGGGGAAAAGGTGGGGAAAGAAGGGGTGGAAAGAAGAGGAAAAATGAGGAAAGAAGGTGGTAAGAGGAGAAAATGGAGAAAAGAAGGGGAAAGAGGGAAAAGAAGAGGGAAATGGGGGAAAGAGGGTGGGAAGAGGAGAAAAGAAGAAAGAAAGAAGGGGGAAAGAGAGAAGAAAGAATGGGAAAAGGTAGAAAGAGGAGAAAAGAAGAGGGAAAGAAGGGAGGAAAGAAGGGAGGAAAGGAGAGGAAAAGAAGAAGAAAAGAAGGTTGAAAGAGGGAGAAAATAAGGGAGAAAAGAAGGGAGGAAGAAGGGGAAAAGAGGGGGGAAATGGGGAAAAAGATGGGGAAAGAAGGGAAGAAGAGGTGGAAAGAAGGAAGAAAAAAATTAGGAAAGAAGGTGGAAAGAGGGGAAAAGAAGGAAGGAAGAAAGAAGGGGGAAGAGGGAAGAAAGAATGTGAAAAGGTAGAAAGAGGGGAAAGAAGAGGAAAAGAAGTGGAAGGAGAGGGGAAAGAAGGGGGAAAATGAGGGAGAAAAGAAAGGGAAAAGAAGGTGGAAAGAGGGGGGAAAGATGGGAGAACTGAGGGAAGAACAGTGGGAAAGAAAGGAAAGACAAAGAAAAGAAAGAAAAAAGAAATTGAAAAGAAAGAAGGAAAGGAAACCACCCCCAAACCCTCTCAGAACCACAACGGACAAGCAGCTTCGGTTCAACACCAGAAAAGAACATGCAAATGCTTCAAAAGTACCGAAATTACAAATGTGAGACAGAACGGTCGGTTGAGGTCTGTGCTGATTTACCGGGGGAGAGGAGGGGCGGCTTTAACCTGATTTTCTGGGAAGCCTTCACAGAGATTCTCACAGTCCTGAAATTTGTCAGCGATGTTCCACAGCGACTTAAAAAGCTTTTAGAACAAAACCTCTGAGGACACTCAAAGCTACTTAGAGTTGGTTAAAACTGTGGTGCAAAGACGTGGGAAACCGCGGGGAGGGAGTGTGGGAGATGGGATTACCCAAAAGGCGTTACCTGATTGTCGCAGACATTTCTTCACAGAAATCCTTTCTTTCGGATTTCTGTGTCTCCTGGAGGCCAGAGGCCTCAGAAGGGAAGGTAAACAATTATTGTCAGCTGCTGTGGAATGTAACAGGGACACCTTGATTGGCTCATTTTCTATGTTTATAATTAAGGGCCAATCACCAGTGCAAGCCAGGGGACTGAGTCCCTGGAGATAACTTTGTTATAGAATTCTTTCTATCTATTCCTATCTTAGCCTAGCAGCTCTGCAACCCTCTCTCCTTATTCTTTTTAGCATAGTCTTAATGTATTCTATATGATATATCATATCATATATATGATATTATATATCATATATAATACATTAAGACTATGCTATATGCTATCATATATATGATATATATGATATTATATATCATATATATTATATATCATATATATGATATTATATATCATATATATTATATATGATATATATGATATTATATATCATATATAATACATTAAGACTATGCTATATGCTATCATATATATCATATATATGATATTATATATCATATATATTATATATGATATATATGATATTATATATCATATATATTATATATGATATATATGATATTATATATCATATATATTATATATGATATATATGATATTATATATCATATATAATACATTAAGACTATGCTATATGCTATCATATATATGATATATATCATATATATGATATATATCATATATATGATATTATATATAATATATATTATATATCATATATATTACATTATATATCATATATAATACATTAAGACTATGCTATATGCTATCATATATATGATATATAATATCATATATATGATATTATATATCATATATAATACATTCTTCTGAATCAAGAAAGAAGATTCGCCGTCTCTCTCTCACCAGCAGCGACCCACTCAGGCACGGGAATACCTGATTTCGTTGGGCGCCTCCTCTTCCTCGTATCTCTTCTTTTCTTTCCTCCTGATGGTCAGCCTCACCACGAGGAAGAGGAGGGAGAGCCCCACCGCCACTCCGCACACCGCCCCGGCGATCATGCTGATGTTTTGCGCATCTGTTGTCCAAAAAAAACCAAAACCCCAAATTTATCGGTGAGCCCTTGGCGGCGTGGTGAGTTTTTAGTCCATGCTGCAAGTCCCCCCAGCACTGGGAATAACTCAGGAGTTTATTTTTGAGGTGTGTCTCCACACAGAGGTTGAACCAGTTTATCTCCAGCTAAGCTGGAGCGAGGCTGTCACCTCTGCAAAGGTGAAACCACCAGGGCTGTGCCTTCAGCTGCGGGGCAGAGTTGAAATAAGGAGGGAAAATCTCCTTCTGAGAGTGTAAAAATACAGAAAATACAAAGGGCAGCCCCTGTGTGAAACGCAGCACCCCAAGGCAGAGGAATGTTTAATCTCTTAGAATTTCCCCATGAGGATTTTTACCCCCCCTTCAACTCCTCTTGAATGATTGCAGCCCTATTCTGAAACTGGAGTTGAAATAAGGAGGAAAAATCCCCTTCTGAGAGTGTAAAAATACAGAAAATATAAAGACAGGGCAACCCCTGTGTGAAACGCAGCACCCAAGGCAGAGGAATATTTAATCTCTTCATGTTTCCCCATAAGGATTTTGTCCACCCCTTCAGCTCCCCTTGAATGATTGCAGCCCTGTTCTGAAATAAGGAGGAAAAATCCCCTTCTGAGAGTGTAAAAATACAGAAAATACAGACAGGGCATCCCCTATGAGAAACACAGCACCCCAAGGCAGAGGAATATTTAATCTCTTAATGTTTCCCCATGAGGATTTTGTTCCCCCCTTGGATGATTCCAGCCCTATTCTGAAATGAATTATTCAAACGTGGAGGAGAAGTGCCCTGGCTGAGGCAGGCAAAGCAGGAAAGGAAACCATCCTGGGCTGGGCCTTTTCCATCCAAACCCGCCGAGTGATGAGAGAGCATCTCCCATGGGTGACGGGCCCTCTGCTGATCGTTCGTGACAACATTTTTGGATAAAAATGGTCAGGCTGGGCTCGGCTCAAAGGTGTTTCCTTCAGCTCAGTCCCTCGGGAGCGTTTAGCAAAGCCAAGTGAGGTTTTCAACCAGTCCAGTGCAATTGCCAGAAAATCTGCCTGGACGCTTTTACTCCACATGCCTGAGGCAAACCGGTTTTCCCTATTCCATGTTCCAGTTATTTCAGGCTTGGCTGGGCAGAAAAATTCCAAAGCTGTGGGATCTGCAGGAGGAGACTTTGTTGGAGCCTTATCTCAGCAGGCCCGGCTTGGGGGAGCTGCTGAACTCCATTGTTTGGCCTGGGGTGATAAACTCCACCCTTTTCCTGGAATGCAGATGTAAAGGACACCCTGGTGGGGCTCCTCAGGCCATTTTGACCTCTGCTGTTCAGGACACAAATGGCTAAACCTGATTAAATTACGTTAAATTATGTCAAAAGTTACTTTTTTCTGCAAATCTTCCTGCATTTACTTCCTTATTTTGGGACGCCTCCCCATGACAGCGACCACCGACCCATTTCAAGGAACAAACTGTGCATGCTTAATGGCTTTTGAACTAATTACCATGCTTAATAGCTTTTGAACTAATTACCATACGGAGCGGGGAATGGGATGTACCAAAGTTATGAACATGCACTTGTATTTTGGGTGTTCAATACTTGTACAGATAAAAGGGCTCTGTAAATTGTGGTGTATATTTGGGAGCTATCCCACAATAAACACACACTTTCTAACTTTAAACTTTTAGTTAGGGTTTTTGGCTATTGGTACTAGATCAATATCCATATTGGGAATGAGATGTACCAAAGTTATGAACATGGATTTGTATTTTGGGTATTCAATACTTGTACAAATAAAAGGACTCTGTAATCACCTGTAAATTGTGGTGTGCATTTGGGAGCTATTCCAAATAAACATTCACTTTCTAACTTTAAACTTTTAGTTAGTTTTTGGATATTGGTACTGGATCAATATCCATATTGGGAATGGGATTTACCAAAGTTATGAACATGGATTTGTGTTTTGGATACTCAATATTTATACAGATAAAAGGGCTCTGTAATCACCTGTAAATTGTGGTGTGTGTTTGGGAGCTATCCTGCAATAAACATTCACTTTCTAACTTTAAACTGTTGGAGAGTTTTTGGATATTGGTACACATATTGGGAATGGGATGTACCAAAGTTATGAACATGCATTTGTATTTTGGGTGTTCAATACTTGTACAGATAAAAGGGCTCTGTAATCACCTGTAAATCACAGTGTGTATTTGGGAGCTATCCCACAATAAACAGACACTTCCTAACTTTAAACTGTTAAAGAATTTTTGCATATCGATACTAGATCAATATCCTTATTGGGAATGGGATGTACAAAAGTTATGAATATTTGTATTTTGGGTATTCAATACTTGTACAGATAAAGAACTCCGTAAATTGTGGTGGGTATTTGGGAGCTATCCCACAATAAACACACACTTTCTAACTCTAAACTGTTCGAGAGTTTTTGGATATTGGTACCAGATCAATATCCATATTGGGAATGGGATTTACCAAAGTTATGAACATGGATTTGTGTTTTGGATACTCAATACTTGTACAGATAAAAGGGCTCTGTAATCACCTGTAAATCACAGTGTGTATTTGGGAGCTATCCCACAATAAACATTCACTTCCTAACTTTAAACTGTTAAAGAATTTTTGGATATCGATACTAGATCAATATCCTTATTGGGAATGGGATGTACCAAAGTTATGAACATGCATTTGTATTTTGGATATTCAATACTTGTACAGATAAAAGGGCTCTGTAAATTGCGGTGTGTATTTCACAATAAACATTCACTTCCTAACTCTAAACGGTTTGAGGGTTTCTGTCCGTCACAGCTGCATATCAGCACTAGATCAATATCCATATTTTTGATAAATGACCCCCGTGTCTCCTTTCTGTCCCTCAGGCTGTCTGTGGGGGTGTCCCTGCCCAGGGCGGTACTTACGCTGCACTGTCACCTGCAGCACGCAGCTCTCCTGCCCCGCCTCGTTGGTGGCCACGCACTGGTAGAGCCCCGTGCTCATCTGGGTCAGGTTCTTCAGCAGCACCTGCCCGGGGTTCGAGATGTCTGCCAGGGGAAAACAGCACTGGGATTAGTGAAATGAGGGAGGAACTTCAGCTAGAGAGGAACAAATTGATCTGTGGGGTGAAATCAGCTCCGGAACAATGCCAGGGGGCAAGGAAAGGAGAAAAAATGGGGGAAGGAAAGGGAGGAAAGGGAGGAAAGGGAGGAAAGGAAGGAAAGGAAGGAAAGGAAGGAAAGGAAGGAAGGAAGGAAGGAAGGAAGGAAGGAAGGAAGGAAGGAAGGAAGGAAGGAAGGAAGGAAGGAAGGAAGGAAGGAAGGAAGGAAGGAAGGAAGGAAGGAAGGAAGGAAGGAAGGAAGGAAGGAAGGAAGGAAGGAAGGAAGGAAGGAAGGAAGGAAGGAAGGAAGGAAGGAAGGAAGGAGAAAGAAGGGAGGAAAGAAGGGAGGAAGAAAGGAGAAAGAAGGGAGAAAGGAAAGGGAAAGAAGGGAGAAATAAGGGGGAAAGAAAGGATAAGGGAGAGGGAAGGAAGAAAAAAGAAAGAAGGAGAAAAGAAGGAAGAAAGAAAGGAGAAAGGAGGGAGGAACTAAGGAAAAAAGAAGGAGGAAAGAAAGAGGAAAGAAGGGAGAAATAATGGAAAAAGAAAGGAGAAAGAAGGGGAAAAGAAGGGGAAAAGAAGGGGAAAAGAGAAGGAAAGGTGTGGCAGCTCCCAGGTACAGCCGCAGCGGTGTTGGAGCATCCCCCCCGGATCCCCGCGCCCGAGGGAAGCCCGGCCCGCACTCACTGACTCTGGAGCTGGGCGGCAGCGGCTCGGCTCTCTCGTCCTCCTCGCCGAGGCGCTGCCAGCGGTACGAGATGGGGGCCGTGCCCGAGGCCGAGCGGCACTGCAGCGACAGCTCCTTCCCCTCCAGCAGCTCCCCCTCCAGCCAGCACTTGGGCTTGGAGGGCTTCTCTGCAAGGAGAACACGGGTCACGGCATCACAGCAGAGTTTGCTCGCTGGAAACCCAACCTTGAGGTGCCTCTGTGCGAGGCAGAAACCTAAAAATGTAATCAGGTGGGAACCTGATAGTTTCATGGTGGAGCCATTGTGCGTGAGATGATCTTAGGAATTTTTTGAGAGTTCAGTGCTTATCACAATTTGGTACTATCACGCCAACCTCTAGTCCCTCAGGCTCTTCCTGTGGCCGAAAAATGCACAGGCAGATAAAAAGCTGAGCAATAAAACCCAATCTTGAGATGTCTTTGTGCTAGGCAAGAACCTACTAGAGACCTAATCAGGTGGGAACCTTGATAATTTCATGGTGGAGCCATTGTGCATGAGATGATCCTTATGAATTTGTTTTAGGGTTCAGTTCTATCACACCAACCTCAGACCAGTTCTTTACGCCCTTCCTGTAGCCAAAAACACAAAGGGAGATTTAAAGTTGAGCACTAAAACCCAGTCTTGAGGTGTCTGTGCTAGGCAGAAACCTACCAGAGAGGTAATCAGATGGTGATCTTGATATTTTCGTGATGGAGCCATTGTGCATGAGATGACCCTATGAATTTTTTGAGGTATCACACTTCAGTACTATCATACCAACCTCAAATTCCTTAGGCTCTTCCTCTGGCCAAAACCACAAAGGAAGATGGGCACTGAAACCCAATCTTGAGGTGTCTCTGTGTATTTCTGCCCTGCTGAAACCAATCTCTCCCCGGGAAGTGAGTCTGGATCTCTATTTTTTCCCCTTTTGGGAGCACAAGGAGCTGCCCTTACCCACGACCTTGAGGGTGATGCGAGCCCACTCGTACTGGCCGGCGTTCTTGACCTTGCAGATGTATTTCCCCGCGTCGCTGGACTGCAGGGAGATGATTTGCAGGGATGCATCTCCAGCAAGGAAGTTGGAGGTGAAGGACACACGGCCCTTCTGCTCCTCGTTCAGGTCATCATAAACCCGGCCCCCAGAGTAGGTGATCACCTGGAGCAGAGCAGACACTGAGTTGTTTTATTTTCATAAGGAACAACAAATCTGAGCATTTCCAGGAGCTGCACCATCCCATGGCTAGTCAGGAATCACGCAGGAGGCATGAGGCAGGGTGGGGAAGCAAACCTGGGTTTCCATCCTGAGAATGGTGCAAAAAGCGCATTTATTTCTGTTGGAGGTCTACATTGGGCACAAATAAAGTGATTTTCTGAGCTGACCCACCGCTTTCTACCCTGAGAATGGTGCGAAAAGCGCATTTATTTCTGCTGGAGGTTCCTATTGGGCACTGTGCAAGTGTGGAAACAGGCTTCAGTTTATGCCACAAGGCATCAAAGCAGTCTGGAGGTTTGGCTGTGCTGATTGAAGTCCCTGCACACCTCATTTTTCTCATTTTTATCAGGACTAAACTCCTGTGCGTTGTACTGAACCAAAGATTCCAAAGCTGGGCCTGCAAAACCCAAGGTTATTTGAAAAGCCTGAAGGGCACTTCTGAACCTGATCTAATGAGGACTGACTACATTTAAAAAATAAAAAATCCATTGTAACCCAACCTGGTCCATGTTGGATATCAAATAACTTTTCCACATTCTAAAATCCAAAAATTTAAATTCTTTAAATCAGCTCTGTTTTCCAAACATCATCGGAACAACTTGCAAAGATCAGATCTGCAAAATGGCGGCCTGGTGGCGTGAGGGCAGAAATAAAGTGATTTTCTGAGCAAACCCACCGCGTTCTACCCTGAGATTGGTGGAAAAAGCACATTTATTTCTGCTGCAGGTCTACATTGGGCACAAATAAAGTGATTTTCTGAGCAGACCCACCACTTTCTACCCTGAGATTGGTGCAAAAAGCGCGTTTATTTCTGCTGGAGGTCTACATTGGGCACAAATAAATTGATTTTCTGAGCAAACCCACTGCTTTCTACCCTGAGAATGGTGCAAAAAGCACGTTTATTTCTGCTGGAGGTCTACATTGGGCACAAATAAAGTGGTTTTCTGAGCAGACCCACCGCTTTCTGCACGGTCTCGGAGATGTGCAGCAGCCACTCGATGTCCAGGCTGCCCTGCTCCAGCAGCCCCAGGCGGTGGTGGCAGGGCAGGGTCACGTTCTCCTCCGCCACCCTCTTGAACTCGGTCTGGGCCTCGCCGAGCCAAATGGAACAGGAAGCTGGAATGGAAATTATTTCAAATTTCAAATTTCAAATTTCAATCTTCAGATTGGTCAGGTGTCGGAACCCAGGAAATCCCTCTGGCTGCCCTGGAGGACTCAAGACCAGCCAAGGGGCTCCAAGACCTTGGCATGAAACCCAAGCCCCCTTTGCCTTTGGTTCAGCCCTTGGAAAAAATAATTACCAACCTTATATGGAGAATTACAAGTCAAGAAATTTAAGTAGGATAATAATTCGTTTGTCACAGGGTGATAAATAGATTTTTTGGGGTTTTTAGAATGGGGGCTTGGGACAAGCAGCCTCTGTTTAACACTATAAAATAATATGGAAATGCTTCAAAATACCATGTATCAGAAATATATATGTCAGAAACATTATGTATGTCTGAAATATATATATATCAGAAATATTATACATATCAGAAATATGCATGTCAGAAGTAAATATATCAGAAATATATATCTGTATCTATATCTATATCTATATCTATATCTATATCTATATCTATATCTATATCTATATATCAGTAAATACCAGAAATATTATGCCTATCAAAAATATATATATGTATCAGAAATATTATGTTTATCAGAAATATATATATCAGAAGTATTATACATATCAGAAAGATATGTCAGAAATATGTATATCAGAAATAAATATATGAGAATTATTATGCATATTAGAAATATCTATATGTCAGAAATATTAGGTTTGTCAGAATTATTATGCATATCAGAAATATATATATATAAGAAATATTATGTATATCAGAAATATTATGCATATCAGAAAGATATTCATTAGAAATATTATGTATTCAGAGAGATATCTACATCAGAAATATTATTTATATCAGAAATATATGTCAGAAATATTATGTTTATCAGAAATACTGTATATATCAGAAATATATATCAGAAATACTATGTATATCAGAAATACTATGTATATCAGAAAGATATATATCAGAAATATATATAAGAAATATTATGTATATCAGAAATACATATATCAGAAAGATATATATGTCAGAAATATAAATAAGAAATATTATGCATATCAGAAAGATATTTATTAGAAATATTATGCATTCAGAAAGATATCTATATCAGAAATATTATTTATATCAGAAATATATATATATCAGAAATATTCTGCATATGAGAAGTGAGAAACCAGCCTGGCAAGAAGAGGGTTAAACTTAAGAAAAGTGTGGAATAACCAGGATTGGGAACTTTGAATAGCAGCGCCAAAAACAAACCCTGTGAGTTTTTTTGGTCTGTCAGGATGTAAAAAAGAAATAAAAAGGGAAGCGCAGAGCAAGCCCGCTAGAGGGAAACAGAGCCCGTGGAATGTGAGATAAATCCCCCAAAAGGGCCCTGGAGGCCCTAAAAGCTGCAGGGAAATGGGATTTTCAGCCAGCCCTGCCTCAGGCACTGCCTGCTCCAGATTTTGTTCTGCATCCGCTGAAATCTGCACAAAAGTCCAACATAAATTCCCGGCTTTGCTCATCTCCGACTTGTAAACGTGGACTCAGCACGGGGAGTTCAAACTCTGTTAAAAGTGACCCAAAATATCAGAGGGAGGGAAGGTTAAAGGCCTTGGAGTCAGAATCAAAAATTCCCCACCCAAATTTCCCCGCTGCCGTTTGTGGGGTGCAAATCTTTGGGAGATTGTTGGGGTTTGAATCTTCTGTTAAAAGTGACCCAAAATATCAGAAGGAGGGAAGGTTAAAGGCATTGGAGTCAGAATCAAAAATTCCCCACCCAAATTTCCCCGCTGCCGTTTGTGGGGTGCAAATCTTTGGGAGATTCTTGGGGTTTGAATCTTCTCTTGAGTTGTTCTGCAGTTTTGCTGTTCAAAACAAAACCCTAAAACAGCTTTTTTTTTTTTTTTTTTTCCTGTGAAATGAAGTGGGAGGAAATATTTTGCTTCCCGGGCCAAATATTGCGAAAGTGCTGAAAATTGGGGAAGTTCAGAGCGCTGGGAAGTCCCACGTGTGGCTGGAAACACAATCCTGGAGGACAGAGCAGGAGCACAAGGGGTTCCAATTACTCAGGCTGGATTTATTCCTATATTTTTCATATTGTTATATACTATTGATATACTTTTGATATCTTTTGATATACTATTGGTATACTTGGGAAGACAGAGCAGCAGCACAAGAGGTTCCAATTACTCAGGCTGGATTTATTCCTATATTTTTCATATCATTATTTTAATAATATTATATTATTAGCATTTATTCCTATATTTTTCATATTATTTATTCCTATATTTTTAATATTATACTTTTGATATATTTTTTAATATTATACTTTTGATATACTTTTTATATACTTGGGAGGACAGAGCAACAGCACAAGGGGTTCCAATTACTCAGGCTGGATTTATTCCTGTTTTTTTAACATTATTACATACTATTGATGTACTTTTGATGTACTTTTGATGTACTTTTGATATACTTTTTATATACTTGGGAGGACAGAGCAGGAGCACAAGAGGTTCCAATTACTCAGACTGGATTTATTCCTATATTTTAATATTATTATATACTATTGATATACTTTTGATATCTTTTGATATACTTTTGATATACTTGGGAGGACAGAGTAACGGCACAAGAGGTTCCAATTACTCAGACTGGATTTATTCCTATATTTTAATATTATTATATACTTTTGGTATCTTTTGATATACTTTTGATATACTTGGGAGGACAGAGTAACGGCACAAGAGGTTCCAATTACTCAGGCTGGATTTATTCCTATATTTTAATATTATTATATACTATTTATATACTTTTATGCTATTTAAACAGCGGATCCTAAACCTTCAAATGAAAACCAGACAGAAAATTGACACCCAACACGACTCTCCCTCATTTTTCCCATTTCTTCAGGGCCAACTTTTAGAAAATTCCTTTCTGCTCCCATTCTCAGCTCTGCCTTGAGTTACCAGAACCATCCCCCAGCTGCTGAGATTTGGAGATTTCATTTCTCCTTCCCAAACACTTTATCAGCAATTACCATCCCCTCCATTCAATATCCAGAATTTTGGGACAGGTGGAGCCTTCAGCTCTCCCCCAGTGGAAGCTCCTGCCCAGCCGCATTATCTGCTTGCTTTAAAGGGAAAACTAATCCAGTTTATGGCTGGATTCGCTGCTCCCCGAGCTGCATCTGCCAAACACAATTAGAATTCCTGCCCAGGACGGATCCAGCTTTTCCCCGGAGCTCTCCTTGCTGCCCTCATTAGCGCCCCACTGCCTCATCACTGATCAATAATCTTAATTTAGGCGCCACAACCGCGACATTCACAGGACATTTGCAACTTTTTCCAAGCCCTGTGGAGCTCTGAGGGTTCCTGCACAACCTCGCAGGTGTTTTGTGTTTTTAAACTTAATGCTGCTCAACGTTTTCCATAAAAAAATTTATCATTTTCTGCGAGATTACGGCGGAGTTCTCATTCTTTGCTGGTTTAAACCTGCTGGGTTTAGCAAAGCTCACACCTTAGAGGGATTTTTGCTGCTCCCAGGAAATATCTGTGGTTTTGAGGAAGTTTATGGTGAATCTGTAAACTCATCATCTAAACAAGGAGAAAACCTATGGAAACATCCGGTGGGATAGTGACCAATTCCTACAGCGCCCTTTATTTTTTCAAAGAAATCAGAAATTATTTGGAGCTGATTCATCACTGACCCAATAACCAAACTCACACACGGTGCAAACTTTTCCATAACATTATTAAGAAAAAAAGAAAATCTTATTTTAACTCCCCTTATTTGTCTCTTTAATTCTTATTAATGCTTCAAACTCCCACAGGAGTTTAAATTTTGCAGGTTCTCTAGACAGGAGCCTCACTTTATTTCCCTCCAGTTCCATATGCTGAAAGGAAAATAAAACAGCCTCCTATAAGAGCCAGGTAGAGAAATTACCCACAAAAAAAATCCCAAAAGACCTCAGCATGAACAAATCTCACATTTTTCCACAGTTTGGGTAAGGTTTTACTGCAGCAAACAGGGATGAAATGGTGATTTAGGTGTAGAAATGTGCAGGGATTTATGGCACAGGAGAGAAAAAGGAGCCAGGAACAGATGAAGATCCCTTCTAGGTTTTATTATCCAAAGAAGAACAAACACTCCCTGAAATTTGTGTAGGTGAGACCTTGCAAGGAAAGTCCAAATAAATCAGATTTTTAATAAATAAATCAGGTTTTAACCATTTTGATGGTTAAAAGTTGAAGTAAATGAGATTTTTTAAATAAATAAATAAATAAGTTTTTTAACCGTTTTCATAGCTAAAAGTGGAAATAAATGGGATTTTTTAATTAATAAATAAGTCTTTAACCATTTGCATGGTTAAAAGTCCAAATAAATGAGATGTTTAATAAATAAATAATGTTTTAACCATTTTTATGGGTAAAAGTTGAAATAAGTGAGATGTTTAATAAATAAATAAGATTTTAACCATTTTCATGGTTAAAAGTTGGAGTAAATGAGATTTTTAATAGATAAATAAGATTTTAACCATTTTCATGGTTAAAAGTCAAAGTAAACGAGATGTTTAATAAATAAATAAATAAATAAATAAGGTTTTAATCATTTTCATGATTAAAACTTGGAGTAAATGAGATGTTTAATAGATAAATAAGATTTTAACCATTTTCATGGTTAAAAGTTGAAGTAAATGAGATGTTTAATAAATAAATAAGATTTTAACCATTTTCATGGTTAAAAGTTGGAGTAAATGAGATATTTAATAGACAAATAAGGTTTTGACCACTTTCATGGTTAAAAGTTGAGGTTTAATTTAAAAGACTGCCAGAGCAGTGTCTGCCCCTTCCAGCAGCACTGCCCAGGACACAGAGCAGGGTCACAAATGGATTTATTTATCCCTGTTCCAAACCTTCCAAACCTGTTCCAAACCTTCCCTCCCAAAACCCCCCAGCCCTGGGTGGCCTCAAGGGCTGGGTCCTGCACACGAGGGATGGAAAAAGGGCTGAATTTTCCCAGAAATCACGTCCCAAAGCAATGCCACATTTCTGCAGGCTCCATCGTTCTTGCCCAACAAAGCCTCTGCTCCCTTCCACATCCTGTGGGCAGCTCTTGGCGCTCGCAGGAATTTGGGAATTGCTGCCTGTGGCTTCACTCAGTGTGGAAACCCAGAGCAGCACTGGGAATATTTCTGTGTCTGCTCTGTGGTGCCCTGACCCCCAGGGCAGCACTGACTCTGACCCTCATCCATGGAGAGAGTTTCCTAAAGACTCCAGGACAGACTGGAATCCACAAAAGTGTGAAATAGATTATAGAGAGCAGTGTAGGGGTGTCACTGGGTGAGAAATTGAGGGTTTGGGGATTTTTAGTGTGGTGTGGATGGGAGCGAGATGGAGGGCACAGGGTGCTGTCCTGGGTTCCTTCTTCTTCCTTCTTCTCCATGGATTTGGGTGACATTTCGTAATTGGGCAGATTTGGGACCAGTTATTGGGTTAAAAGGGGAAATAATCCAGGTGTAAGTTCTAAATTGGTCTCTTAAAAGACTTTGGAACAAGAGATTTTTGGCCATTTTGTGCCTTGCTGCAGAACTCATGGCTGTGAGGCTGTTTTACTGATAAGAAATAATAAATAAACACCTGAGTCCCAACATGAGCTGCCATCTCAAGTGCCTTCAATCCACGCCCAGAGAAACCAACGGTTCCCCAGCCTGACTCATTCTCCCAGCTGAGGTTTTGGGATTTTTAGTGTGGTGTGGATGGGAGCGAGATGGAGGGCACGGGGTTTGTCCTGGGTTTCTTCTTCTTCCTCGTTCTCCATGGGTTTGGTGGCATTTTGTAATTGGGCAGAAAAGTCCGCATTGTGGGCTTTGAGGGATCAGTTATTGGGTTAAAAGGGACAATAATCCAGGTGTCAGTTCTTAAATTGGATGGTTTAGTCTTAAAAGACCTTGGAACAAGAGATTGTTGCCATTTTGTGCCTTGCTGCAGAACTCATGGCTGTGGGGCTGTTTCACTGATAAGAAATCATAAACACCTGAGTCCCAACACGAACTGCTGCCTCGAGTGCCTTCAATCCCAGAGAAACCCACAACTGGAGCTGCCACACTCAGCTCCCATGACTCCAGGAGGAGGTGGCATTGCTTTTCCTGCTTATCCCAACTCTTCTTTTTTTTCTTTTTTCTTTTTTTTTTTTTTTTTTTTTTTTTTTGTTGTTTTTCAGTGCTTTTGGAAGCGTTGGCCTGGAGGCTTTGGGTGGCACGGCAGTGACCCTGTGTGACTGTTCCCTGCATTGTTCCCGGGACAATAGCTACAATAACTCACCCCACACCCTGCAGACAACCACAGCCATCCTCTCATCCCTCCCCCTGTTGAAATCTCCAAGGAAAACACAGCAACAAAGATTTTAATCAAGGCCAAAACCATCCACACAGTGCCCAGATTGATCAGGGGAAGGATTCCAAGGGGTTTTCAGCCCTCTCAGCCCCTTCTGCCTTTCAGAGTTTGAATAAATTAAAAATAAATAAATATGGACAACAGGCTGGATCCCTCAGCAAAGATGTCAGGCTTGAGGAATTCCTCAGAACTCGTTTCAACAACGTTTTAAGGACTCCTCATTGTGCATGAATGTCATAAAAGGGGTTGAATTTCAGCAGCATCAGCCCTTTGAAATGGGAGCAGAGGGAAAGAGCCTGTGCAGCGCAGCAAGCAGCAAATGCTGAGTGAACCCGGGCTGTGTTTGGCCTTATCACAAATTCTGTGCCCCCAAAGCAGAGTTTTCATGCCTGAATCCTTCCAGCATCCCACATTTCCATGCTGAAGCCCAGAGAGTTTCCACACCCGTTACAATTAAATGTATGTACACACCCCCCACGTACCCCAACATCAAATACTCATCACCAGACAAGCAGAATCAAAGGGGAAATAAATGCTTTGCTGACGTTTTTATTTGTGGGCAAATTCCCATCCTAGAAGCTAAATAGCTTCCAGACTTAAATCTTTCATTAGGTTCAGAAGGTTTGAATTAGGGAGCAGTGCTAAAAATAGGTTCTGCTATTTAAAAAGTAATAGGTTGTGCTGTATCACTTAACTGCTGGAATTAGGAGGAACAGCCTAGAAAAGATTCAGAGAATCAGGACAAAAGAAATGCACAATAAAGCTTGGTAAGCTTAGCCCAAACCACACCCAAGGCCAAGCCAAGCTCACTTAAAATGTGAATATCCAGAATAGGTTTTCAAAAATTTCAGCTTCTTCAGGAACATCTGTGCAGTTTGTCCTTCAGCAATGCTTTTTATGATTTATTTTGGTTATTTTGTCAAAGCTGAGATTTGCAGCAGAATATTCCTGATGCCCAGGGAGGAGCAGAAATGCAACCTGTGATTTTCCTGCAGCTCCAGAGGCTGGAGGCGACTCAGGAAACGCCCGGAAACTGCTGCTGAGGAAAACTTATCCACACACACACACTCACACGGAGAGTTTGTGCCCTGTCTGAACCATTCCCAGCTGACCTGTGACGGGTGCCCTGCCTGCTTGTGCTGGTTAGGATCACAGCCGGGCTGGGTGCAGGTGTGACAGCAGCAGCCCCGGTGCCAGGGCACATCTCGTCCTCCTGCACAGCACTGTCCCTGCAGGCACGGCTTCCTTCCCTGGCGTCCTCCTAAAAGTCACCCTCGCCTCTGTGCCACTGCTCTGAGGGAAAGTGGGAGATTTCCAAGTGAGTTATTGAAAATATGGGTATTGATCTAGTACTGATATCCAACTGTGACAAAAACTGTTCAATAGTTTAGAGTTAGAAAGTGTTTGTTTATTGTGGGATAGCTCCCAAATGCACACCACAATTCACAGGTGATTACAGAGTCCTTTTATCTATACAAGTATTGAATACCCAAAATACAAATACATGTTCATAACTTTGGTACATCCCATTCCCAATATGGATATTGATCCAGTACTGATATCCAACTGTGACAGGCAAAAACTCTCAAACAGCTTTAAGTTAGAAAGTGTTTGTTTATTGTGGGATAGCTCCCAAATACACCCCACAATTTAGAGCTGAACACAGAGCCCTTTTATCTGTACAAGTATGGAATAGCCAAAATACAAATAAACTTTCATCACTTTGGTAAATCCCATTCCCAACATGGATATTGATCTAGTACCGATATCCAAAAACTCTCTAACTAAAAGTTTAGAGTTACAAAGTGTGTGTTTATTGTGGGATAGCTCCCAAATATACACCACAATTTACAGAGTCCTTTTGTCTGTACAAGTATTGAATACCCAAAATACAAATGCATGTTCATAACTTTGGTACATCCCATTCCCCGCTTCCTATGATAATTAGTTCAAAAGCTATTAAGGATGATAATTAATTCAAAAGCCATTAAGCATGCACAGTTTGTTCCTTGAAATGGGTCAGTGGTCCCTTTCATGGGGAGGGGTCCCAAAATGAGGAAGTCAATGAAGTCTTCCTCATTCTCACCTTTCTACCTTTTCAATGCAAATCTGACAAATGAACCCTTGGTAGAACTCCCATTCCCATCTTCAATTGGTTTCAGAACAGAGGAGGCACAATTGTCTTATGTTTCTCAAAGCTCTTTATCAGTTTCTGTATTCTTCATTATAAACCCAGCTAACCCAACATTGTGTTGCCAAGCAATCAACTATTAGTTAACTACAAACTCTTAACTTCATCAAGGCCTACCCATTGATTTTGATTAATTCTAATAAAGCTTATCTCTAACTAAAACCTCAGCTCCTCTAAAATCCATAAATTCCTTAAAGTTTATGTCTCACAGGAAGGAAAGTTGGTTATTAGGAAAAAAGTCTTTTAGAGAAAGGGTGATAAAGTTCTGGAATGTTCTGCCTGGGGAGGTGGTGTTGTCCCCATTCCTGGGTGTGTTTAGCAAAGCCTGGATGTGGCACTGGGTGCCAGGGTTTGGGTGAGGGGTTGGGGCTGCGTTGGACTCAATGATCTTGAAGGTCTCTTCCAACCTGGCCATTCTGTGATTTTATGAATTCCCTGTGGTCCTGACTCACCCACTCTTCCCAAAATCCAGACTGTTGGATAAAAACCACAAAAATCCCCTGCTATAGCTGCTCTCAGCCAGACCTGAACTGCTGAAATACTTCATTTTAGTAAAACCAACCCAAATAAACAAAAACTTCCTCCTTAAGTCAGCCCAGAGAGAATAAACATGCACAGAACTACACCAGGGTGTTCTTGCAGCTGGATAATCCCTCATTTGCCTCACAGTTTTGTGCTAAAATCAAAGTGTCAGAGAACAGGATGTGTCTAAATTAGGGGTCAGGAATGATGTATTTGGGAGTTCCAAACAAAAAGGACAGCCTGCCATGTTGCAGCTCTGAACCACTCCCTCGCGCCAGGAATTTCGGATGTTTCACATCTGCTGGAGTCTTATAGGAAATGATTTACTGAGTTTCTCTGACAACAAGAGCTTGCCCCCCACCCCGTGCTGACGAGAAAAACCCTGAGCGTTTTGCAATCAGCAGATTCAGGGTTTCAGCTGCTGGAGGATGAGGCTGAACACGACTTTTATGGCCAAGGAATTCCGTGTGCAGTCAGACTTAGCTGGCATGACTGGGGAGCTGGAGGACACTACAGAGTTCCACACTCCAGCATTTACGGCTCAGAGGGCCTTAAAATCAAACTCTGGAGAAACAAAACCTCTTCTTCCCCCACTGTGCTGTTCAGACACAGGCACACAAAGGGTTTCACGTCCCCTTGAGTTCCTCCCCCAGTTTTTGCTGCGGGTAGAGCAGGATGAAGCAAAGCTGCGTTGTTTCATCCCAGAGTTATGAGCACAACCCAAAAAGGTCGGCAGCCCCACTCACGCTCAGACCACAGCAGCGCTCTCAGTTACCCTGACAGCGTTTCAGGCCAAAATAAACAGCAGGCAGCGTCTCCTCGCAGACGGCTCCGTGCATTCCTTGCACCGGGGAGGGAGCCTGGAGGCGGCCGCCATCCCCTGGGGGCCATTAAGGGAGCACAGGCTGTGCCCTGGGACATCTGCTCGCTGTGTTCCTTGGCTGGCACAGCCGCACAGGCCAAGGGTTGTCTTCTCCAGGGAGCCCCAGTGCTCCCAGTGACCACGGGCTGGCCCCAGCACGCTGCCTGCGGCCGCCTCCCCGCCACCACACAAAATAGGAAAGATGCTGGATAAAGGGTGGCTCCCCCTGAGGTGAAGGAGAGGGGTCAGGCCAGCCCCATCCCCATCCACAGAGCCCTGCAGAGCCTCTGGAATTGGAACCACATGTGCTGAGGCTGGGGGAGCTGTGTAGAGTGCGGGCCCCTCCGCCACACAAAAGCATCCCAAATGGGAAAGATGCTGGATAAAGGGTGGTTTCCCCTCTCTGAGGTGAAGGAGAGGGGTCAGGCCAGCCCCATCCCCATCCCCATCCCAATCCCCACAGCCCTGCAGAGCCTCTGGAATTGGAGCCACATGTGCTGAGTCTGGAGGAGCTGGGCAAACACAGCGCAGGCCCCTCCGCCACACAAAAGCATCCCAAATGGGAAAGATGCTGGATAAAGGATGCCTCCTCCTCTCTGAGGTGAAGGAGAGGGGTCAGGCCAGCCCCATCCCCATCCCCACAGCCCTGCAGAGCCTCTGGAATTGGAGCCACATGTGCTGAGGCCGGGGGAGCTGAACAAACACAGCGCGGGCCCGCGCGCGGCCCGGCTTCCAAGCGGTGACGTGAAGAGTTTGGAATTGGGACTGCAGAGGAGGGAGCGAGGCCAGGGAGAGCAGAAACACCAACAAAAGCAGAGCAAAACATCTGGGTTTTAGAGGTTTGCAACAGGAGAGGGGCTGGAATTGGGCTGGTAGTGCTTTACCAGCAGAAATATCAACAGTGCCGAGTAATCCTTCATTTGGAAATCTTGGATGAGCCAGGGAGGGGATTTGGAGTGTCTGTACCAGCACAGCACCAGTCTGTGAGTAAATTCACTCTTCCCTGTGTAAATTCACTCTTTCTGGAGTCTAAACGAGGTGATTCATCAGAAAAAGCAACAAGAGCAGAGCAAAACCTCTGCTTTTTGCAGGTTTGCAACAGGAGTGGGGCTGGAATTGGGCTGGTGATGTTTTACCAGCAGAAATATCAGCAGTGCACAGCAATCCTTCATTGGGAAATCTTGGATGAGCCAGGGAGGCAATGTGGGGTGGCTGTACCAGGACAGGACCTTAAAGATCTGAAGTCAAGAAAACCTAAAAATCCCATCCCTAAACATCACAAATTTCACTCTTTCACCTGGTTTCAAAGAGGATGAAGATGGTTTCAGTGATCATTTCTAGGGTTTCTTTCCCTATTCCATGGCTCTCTGATATTTCCTTTCCTTTTTTCTCCAGGAATTTTTGGGTTACTTTGTGTATCTTAAAGATCTGAAGTCAAGAAAACCTAAAAATTCCACCCCTAAACATCAGAAATTTCACTCTTTCACCTGGTTTCAAAAGGGTTAAGAGGAGGAAGGTTTCAGTGATAATTTCTAAGGTTTCTTTTGTCTGAGGAATATTCTTAGGCCTCCGTCTCGCAGGGAATCTCTTGTTGCTGTCAGTTCAGGGACGCACAAATGAAGGCACACAGAAATGAAGTTCTGTGCCCAAGGCAGACACGGAGCAGAATCCAGAATATAAACCCAAAGAGACAGCAACAAAACTGTTTTCAAAGCAGTATTTGTCCATCAGATCTTTCCTCACCCGTTTTGAAATCCAAGGAGAAGGTTGCATCAGCTAACTCTGAAAACTGAGGAGATTGGAAGAGACTTGAGCGATTGATAAGGATTCCCAGTAAAAATGTTGTTGTGCTGAGGATTCATTCTCCCTTTTTTATCCCTTTACATAAAGATTTTAATCAGAAGGCAGTGAACTTGTGCTTGGTGTCCTGGAAATTCAGCTTGTTCTGAATTTGCCCAAAAAGGGACCAGGAAACTCAAGGTTTTCACACTTGAGGTTTTCACACTTGGGGTTTTTCTCATCAGGGTGACTTCATCCCTCCCTATGGGAGGGAATTGAGGCAAGAACTGGGGAGCTCAACCAGCCCAGTTTGTTCCTTTGGCTCCATTCCCTCTTGTGCTCCTGGAAATGCAAACAGCCCCAGGTTTACATTTGCAAACCCCACAAAATCTCCTTTCCTGCAAGGAATTTCAATAATTGCAATTTACTGTTCCAATGGGTTCATTTTGGCTTTGAAAATCCCCAATGCTCTGGAGCCAGGATTGCCATGAGGAGCCACCAGATTATTTGGCTGCTCTGTGCAGAGCAGAGATCCCTCAGATCCCATTCCCAGCAAGGTTTGGTGCAGATTTGAGGCCCAGCCTTCACTCCCTGCTCAGCCCTGACACTTGTTAGGAAAATTCACCCACAAACACCAGAGGTTGATGTCCAAAAAGGAGACAGAGCAGTCCTGGAACTTTATTCCAATAATGGGAGAGGCCATGGGGCATCCCCTGGGGTCTCTCCAATTTTTGGAGGATGCAGCCTCCTTTCAATCCCAATTTCCCAGCCATATTTCCCTCTCTCTTCCCCATTTCTGAGGTACTTGAGAGGTTCAGACTCCCCGATCCCAAAGATTCCCCTCTAATGTATAACCCTCCCTTTTAATTTTTATTTCTTATGGAATTTAGGGGTTTTTCCCCATTTCTGATGTACTTGAGAAATTTAGATTCCCTGATGTGCTTGATACCAGAGATTCCCCTCTAACGTATGACCCTGCCTTTGAATTTTTAATTCTTATGGAATTTAGGGGCTTTTCCCCCATTTCTGAGGTACTTGAGAGGTTCAGTCTTCCCAGAACACCTGATACCAAAGATTCCCCTCTAATGTATAACTCTGCCTTTTAATTCTTAATTCTTATGACATTTAGGGGTTTTTCACTATTGGCTGAGGTATTTGAGATGTTCAGATTCCCTGATGCGCCTGATACCAAAGATTCCCCTCTAATGTATAACCCTCCCTTTTGATTTTTAATTCTTATGGATTTCAGGGGTTTTTCTTCCCCATAGTTTCTTTAATCTTTCAATATCCAAATTGATTTATCAGCAAAGCTAAAGTTTATTTGTAAGTCAAATCTCTTTTCCCATTCATCACTCAGTGGAATCCTTCCCATTGTTTCTTTTATCTCTCAGTGCTGGTTTCATCTCCCGGCTTGTTTGGAAAGACAAATCCCTCACTCCTCTCACATCCCCGCTCCCTCCTCCATGGGATGTTCAGTTGTGGGCTCCTAATTGCACATAACCGGCTCTGACATCTCACTTACCCACTACAAGCAGCACTAATATGATACAAAATGAATGCCTAATGTATTAACACTCTGTCACTTTTCATCTCCACTCAGCCTCAAAGCCCGGCCACGGCTGCCCCGAGGCTCCAAGTGAGCAGCAGCAGCTCCTCCCCATCACCCCCACAAGTCTTGGGAGGGAGATGTTGGACTCTGCAGGCTCCAGAGATGGAGCCAAGGGGCCACTGCAGGGGCTGAGCGGCACCACGGGGGCGGTGGCCACGCTGATCCTGTTGGGGATACATAAAAACAGCGCCAGGCAAAATTACGAGAGTAAAAATTTGTTATTCCTTCAGGTTTTCAGGTGTTTTGGGCAGATGTAGCCCTTCAGGGGTTACACCCAAAAATGGACTCACTGGTTTTCACACTTCTATAAGTTTGGTCCATTTGCATTTTGGGGGTGAATCTGCCAATTCCAGCTTCAGCTGATGAAGCCATTGACCCCAAGTTTGCTGCCCCCAACTCCCTTTTGTTTCCATCTCTGGGCCCTGAGGCAGTGAGGTGTCCTTGATTGCCAGGCCTGGAGAGGAATTGTTGTGTCTGCCCCAAATGGGGAAGCAGCAGCTCCCACTGTGTGTGGAGTTTGGAGTTCTGCACTAAAGAACTGCAGGGTTACAAATAGATGGAAAATATAATAATATACTATTAATAAATATAATTTATTATTATTGTTACTACTAGTAGTAGTACTAAATATAATATCATCTCTTTCAAATAGATGAAAATAGAAAAGCTGAAATCCTGGAGAGGAATTGTTGTGTCTGCCCCGAATGGGGAAGCAGCAGCTCCCACTGTGTGTGGGGTTTGGAATTCTACACTAAAGAACTGCAGGGTTGCAAATAAATAGAAATATAAAATCTAAAATCTTGAGGCATCAACACTGTCAATCCACTGCTTCAGCCTCCTCCTCCTCCATTCTATTATAGGCAAGGCCAATTATTTTGTCCAATTATTTTAAATATTCACTTAAGCTGTTAGCAGGTTTCCAGTTACTTAAAATATTTCCTTAACTTGTTAGCTTGTTCCTAGTTATTCAAAATATTCCTTTCCCTGTTAGCTAGTTGCCCCTTATTAAATATATCCTTTAGCCTGTTATCTTAATTCTAGTTACTTAAAATACTCACTTTGCCTGTTAGCTTGTTTCCAGTTATTTTAAATATTCCTTTACCTGTTAGCTTGTTTCTAGTTATTTTAAATATTCCTTTACCTGTTAGCTTGTTTCCAGTTATTTTAAATATTTACTTAACCTGTTAGCTTGTTTCTAGTTACTTTAAATATTCCTTTACCTGTTAGATTGTTTCTAGTTATTTTAAATATTCCTTTGCCTGTTCTCCTGTACTGACAAAAGCCCAAGGGGGATTCTGCTCCCCACAGGGTTCCAGCCTGGGAGCTGAGGATGCCAAATTCCAACTCTGGATCCGTTTCACCTGACAACAGCCCACAAACCTACAAAAATAAAAAGTGCAGCAATATTTTCATCACCATAAAAAGTGCAGCAATATTTTCAGCCTAAGAAATAACCTCAGAAAATGAAGAAATATTGAAATTATTTTCTGCTTCCATCAAAATTTTGGGAGATTGAAAAACTTCTGGGAAATTGCGTTAGTTGTTTCTTTCAAATCATGTTTATTGGTTGGCTTTGGGGGTTTTTGTTTATTTCCTTAGAAACCTCTTCAGTTTTAGTGTAGATGTGCCAAAATCCTGATCTTTAAAAGTTCACAGCACAAGTTAAGTCACCAAGTGATGTTTGGAAAAGGCAGAAGGGCTAAGCAGAAAGCAGCTCCACTTCCTCTCTCTCAGGAAGACGCTCAAATTACAACTTTCCAATTCCAATTCTAGCAGCCTGTCAAAAATCCAGGTGGGAAGACTGAAAATAAAGTTTTGGCATTCCTGGAGGTAAAAACAAACCTGGAAACTGCTGGAAAGGCCAGAGAGGGATGGATGATTCCAGAGGAGGGAGCTCAGCCCAGCACTCTGATGTCACATCCAGTGTGAGAGGAATGAGGGATTTGTCTTTCCAAACAAGCTGTGGGTTTGCTGGGAGATAAAACCAGCACTGGGACAGAAAAGAAAAAAAAAAATTTCTTCTTAGACTATCCTAAGTACTTCCTCTTCACTTTTCCAGGCTGACTTTTTGTTATACCAAAGTATTTTCAAGGTAATGTGAATACATGCCTTTGTTCTGAAAAAACCCATTTCTATGAAGGATTCCACTGATTGATGAATGGGAAAAGAGATTTGCTTTTACAAATGAACTTAAGGTTTGCTGATAAATGAAATTGGGCATTGAGAGATGAAAGAAACAATGAGGAAGAAAACACCCTAAATTCCATAAAAATTAAAAATTAAAAGGCAGGGTTATGCATTAGAGGGGAATCTCTGGTATCAGGTGTTTTGGGAAGTCTGAACCTCTCAAGTACCTCAGAAATGGGGAAAAACCCCCTAAATTTCATAAGAATTTAAAAATTAAAAGGCAAGGTTATACATTAGAGGGGAATCTTTGGGATCAGGGGTTCTGGGAAGTCTGAACCTCTCAAGTCCCTCAGAAATGGGGAAGAGAGAGGGAAATATGGATGGGAAATTGGGATTAAAAGGAGGCTGAGTCCTCCAAAAATGGGAGAGACCGCAGGGGATGCCCCGTGGCCTCTGCCTTGATTGGAATAAAGTTCCAGGACTGCTCTGTCTCCTTTTTGGACATCAACCTCTGGTGTTTGTGGGTGAATTTTCCAAACAATTGTCAGGGATGAAGTTGGGAAGGAATCAGATGCTCCCCTGCCGGCAGCTGAGCTGTTACAGGGATTTTTCCTGTTTGCAAATACCAAGGGTCCTGCAGAGGCAGAGGATCTGTGCAAGCCCGGGGCCATGGCTGGGGGCCACCCCAAGCAGAAGATGTTGAGCACAGCTCCTGCCAAGGGTTCCTGTGACCTTTGCTGTAAAAAGAGCAAAGCAGCTCCTTGGCACAGCATCCCTGCAGCCAGGGATGCCCCGAGTGAGGCTGCAGAGCCCTTTGGAAGGGCAGGAATTGGGGATCAGCCTGAAAAACGCCTGGCTGAGAGCTACAGCACGTCAGGGGAGCACAGAGCGAGCAGGAGTGGAGGAGGAGGAGGTGAAAATGGGATTCAGGCAGCAGCTGAAGCGTTCTGCTGATGGGATGTGAAAAGGTCAGGCACCTTTGGGGAAACACGCTAGTGTTGGAACATCGCGGGGTAGGATGGTGGGGATGGATGGAAATGAGAGATCTCTGCAGCCAGGGCTTGGAATTTGAGATTTATTGCAAAGGGCCTGGGTGCAATATAAATATATTGTATTGTATTTTATTGTATTGTATTGTATTGTATTGTGTTGTATTGTATTGTGGTTGTATTGTATTGTATTATATTATAATTATATTATATTATATTGTATTGTATTGTGTTGTATTGTATTGTATTATTTTGTATTGCATTGCACTGTATTGTATTGTATTATATTGTACTATATTATATTATATTGTACTGTATTATATCATATTATATGGTATTATATTATATTTTATAATATTATATAATATTATAAAATATAATATTATACTATACTATATTATATCATATTATACTATACTATATTATATTATATTATACTATACTATTTTATATTATATTATATTATATTATATTATATTATATTATATTATATTATATTATATTATATTATATTATATTATATTATATTATATTATACTATATTATGCTATATTATGCTATATTATATTATATTATATTATATTATATTATATTATATTATATTATATTATATTATATTATATTATATTATATTATATTATATTATATTATATTATATTATATTATATTATATTATATTATATTATATTATACTATACTATATTATACTATACTATACTATATTATATTATATTATACTATATTATACTATACTATACTATATTATACTATACTATACTATATTATACTATACTATATTATTTCAAAAAATTCCCAAGAAACTCCACTCCAAATTCCTGCTCCAAGCAGACCCTCAGTCCCTTTACTTGGGCTCATTGCAGTGCTTATCTCACACAATGAAAACTATCTCTCACAAGCAACTTTTCTGGGAAATCTGAAGCTCTCAAGTTCCTCAGAAATGGGGAAAGAGAGAAGGGAAATGTGGCTGGAAATTGGGATAAAAGGAGGCTGCATCCTCCAAACATGTGAGAGACCGCAGGGGATGCCCCATGGCCTCTGCCTTGATTGGAATAAAGTTTTCCTTTCGCTCCATATTTCATCTGGAGCTAAAGGAGAACCTGAGCCCTGCTGGGTTCCCTGGACAAGCTGCAGCTTCTCTGATCTCACTGCTGTCCTTCCCCATCTGAGCGAGCAAAGCTGCAGTGCCTCGGGGGGAATGTGTAAAGCTGACAGAGGGAACAAGAAAATCCACGGAATCAGAGCCAGGCTTCCCAGAGGTGGAGAGAGAAATCCTGAACAGGGAATCCCAGGCAGATTGTAGGGGGAGAAATCACAGTCAGGCACTGGCATGGGGGCTCACAGAAACATGGAATGGGGGCTCACAGATGTGGGATCATGGAATGAGGGCTCACAGAAACATGGAATGAGGGCTCACAGAGGTGGAATCATGGAATTAGGGATCACAGGTTGTGGGATCATGGAACGAGGGCTCACAGAAACATGGAATGGAGGCTCACAGATGTGGGATCATGGAATTAGGGATCACAGGTTGTGGGATCATGGAATGAGGGCTCACAGAAACATGGAAAGGGGGCTCACAGAGGTGGGATCATGGAATTAGGGATCACAGATTGTTTGTGGGATCATGGAATAAGGGATCACAGATTATGGGATCAGAATAAGAGCTCACAGGTTGTGGGATCATGGAATGAGGGCTCACAGAAACATGGAATGGGGGCTCACAGAGGTGGAATCATGGAATTAGGGATCACAGGTTGTGGGATCAGAATAAGATTGCACAGATTGTGGGATCATGGAATAGGGCTCACAGAATCATGGATAAGGGCTCACAGATTGTGGCATCATGGAATGGGGGCTCACAGGTTGTGGGATCATGGAATGGGGGCTCACAGATTGTGGGATCATGGAATAGGGCTCACAGGTTTTGGGATCATGGAATAGGGCTCACAGATTGTGTGTGGGATCATGGAATAAGGGATCACAGATTATGGGATCAGAATAAGAGCTCACAGGCTGTGGGATCATGGAATGGGGGCTCACAGAAACCTGGAAAGGGGGCTCACAGATGTGGGATCATAGAAAAGGACAAAAAAGCACAAAAATCACATTTTATCCCTGCTAAAACCTCTGTTATTTTACTCACTGAAGCTCCCAATCCCTGTTTTCAGTTTGCAGGGGAAAAAAATGGATATTGAAAATACAGTGGGTAACAAGGCTGACCACTGTGACACATTTTGGGATAAATCTACAATCCACAATCTCCATGCAAAGGAAACTTCTCACAGAAATCTGCTGGCAGATTTCAGTCCCCTAACCATGAGGCCAAGCTTTAACTCCAGATTACTTTATGGCCCAGTCTTTCTGCTCCAAAAAAAAATAAATTTTATGGAGTTTCATGCAAGGTACCATGGAAAAAAAAAGCTGTGCTGACATCCAGGGATTGGCATCTCACACAGCCCAGAGCGGGAAGGGATAAAAACCCCAAATTCAGCTCATTGCTCCTGGTTCCCTGCTAGGACAGAGAGTGAGCTCAGGCTGTGAGGAGGCACCTGGCTCCCTGCCCAAACCATCCCTTCCTCCTTCTGGGGCCCCTCCAGCTCCACATGGCTGAAAAAGGCAGCTGGAAAATGTCCTGGAAGCACAAAAAGCCGCATTTCTCCCTCCTTCCCTGCCTGCCTGCAGGGAGCGGCTCTAGGTGAGCTCTTCCCACTTTGGATGGGCTTTCACACACCTCTTGCCTCCAAAAACGTGGAATTAATGATCATTCCTGGCACTCCCACGCTCCTGGCTGTAAAATCAGGTTGTACCAGCTCTGAGGAGCTCCAGGCCCTGAAGGAAAAATCTCAATTTCTTTTCATTCCCTGGGAGCTGAGCTGGCAGCTGGGAATGTTGCCTCCTGAACCTGGCGCTGCTGTTACAGGAATGAAATATTTCCCCATTATCACTAAAAATGGCAACAAAACACGGCGCTATTTACACTGCAAGGGCCAAGGGGGTTTTTTGGGGGTTTTTTTTGCAAGGTTTTTCTGCCTGGAATTGCCACAGCACAGGGAACAAAGGCTCCGCACCAACCCCAGCAGCTCTGCCCCAGCATCCCAAGGATGGATGTGTAAAATGATCCCTTCTAACTTCATCTCATGGTGCTGATTAAAAAGCCAAAATGAACCTTTTTTTTCTCCGTCTCATGGTAATTAAGAACCCAAAATGATCCCTTCTATCTTCATGTCATGGTTTTAATTAAGACCCCAAAATTACCCTTTTTATCTTCATCTCATGGTGCTGACTAAAACCTCAAATAATCTCTTCTACATCTCATGGTGCTAAGACCCCAACATGACCATTTTTTTCTTTGTCTCATGGTGCGAAGACCCCAACATGATCCTTTTTTTCTTTGTCTCATGTGATTAAGACCCCAAAATAATCATTTTCATCCTCATCTCGTGCCGATCATGACCCCAACGCTGCCCTTCCTGCACCAATCCTGAACATCTGACTCAGATTCCCCGGCTGTGGACTGGGAGAACTTTTCCACCTCCCATTCCCAGGTGGAGAATTCCGAGGAAATTCCTTCTCCTTGCCCATCCAGCCCCTCCAGGAGCTCCCAAATCCAGAGGGGAGAGCGGTTACATAAGAGCTGAGGGGGAGAGTGAATGTCAAAGCCTGCTGGAACACGAACCCGGGAGCTCTGTGGGTTCGGTCTCCAACATCCATCAAACACGATTAATTTTAATGTCACAGCATTTTAATGTCAATTACTTTTAATGTCACGGCTCCCTATTCGCTGCCGCAGCCACAGCTGATCAGAGATTCCCCCAAAGAACTTTTAAGATGAAATAAATAAACAATTCAGGATAAATGCTACAAACAAGCCTTCCCTGCTTTTGGGAGGATGTGGGGAGTTCATTCCAAAGGCACTGAAAAATAGAACATCTAAAGCATTTAAATGCCAAATTACTGCTGAGTAAAAATTCAATTCTGCTCCTCCTTTTTCTGGCTAAAAATTGGGCAAATTCCTGATGCCAGCTGGAGATGTGGCTTGGTATTATTCGCCTTAGCCAAGGATATCTTTTATTTAGGTGCTGCATAAAAAATAACAAAGTTGTGATTGTGAAATCTTAAAATTTCTGTGCAAAAAGAGACACCAGGCAAGTTAAGACGGATGAAGAAACTCAGAGGATTTGGGACTTGAAATCTTTAGGTTATTGAATAGCTGGGGAAAAAATAAATAGCTGAAGGTTTTTTTTGCAGTGCTAAGGGTACCTTTTACTTAGGTGCTGAATAAAAAATAACAAATTTGTGATTGTGGTATCTTGAAATTTGTGTGCAAAAGGGGACACCAAGCAAGTTAAGACTGATGAAGGAACTCATAAAAGAGAATTTGAGATGTAAAATCTTTAGGTTATCAAATGGCTGCGGAAAAATCAAAAAACTGAAGGTTTTTTTGCAGTGCCAAGGATATCTTTTATTTAGGTGCTGCATAAAGAACATTAAAGTTGTGATTATCGCATCTCAAAATGTTTACCAAAAGAGACACAAGGCAAACTAAGACTGATGAAGAAACTCATAAAAGATAATTTGGGACTTAAAATATTTAGGTTATTGAATAGCTGGGGAAAAAATAAATAGCTGAAGGTTTTCTTTTGCAGTGCTAAGGATATCTTTTATTTAGGTGCTGCATAAAAAATAACCCAGTTGTGATTGTGAAATCTTAAAATTTCTGTGCAAAAGGAGACACCAGGCAAGTTGAGACTGATGAAGGAACTCAGAGGATTTGGGACTTGAAATCTTTAGGTTATGAAGATTCTGGGAGAAAAAACAGCTGAAAAATCAAACAGCTGAAGTTTTTTTTGGGCTTTTTTTTTGCAGTGCCAAGGATATCTTTTATTTAGGTGCTGCATAAAGAACATTAAAGTTGTGATTATTGCATCTCAAAATGTTTACCAAAAGAGACACCAGGCACGTTAAGACTGATGAAGAAACTTTTAAAAGAGAATTTGTGACTTATAATCTTTAGGTTTTCTTATAAATTTTAGGTTTTCAATTGGCTGGGGGAAAAACCAAGCAGCTGAAGGGTTTTTTTTTTTCAGTGCAACTCCTCACAGTTCCCAACCCATTTAAATGCCACCCCTTTTGCATTCCAGTCCCTTTGGCTTTTTATTTTTCCTGAGCTTGCGTTTGCTAAATGTTATTTTAAAGAGCTGGTGAGGCTGACAAAGCCTCAAACTCCCTGGGGTTTCTCACGAGAACAAAAGCAGCCCTGTGGGTATCTTTAGAACAAATTGCAGGGCTGAGGAGAAGGCAGGCCTCTAACATGAAACTGAGATGGGCCACCAAAGATATTTGAGGAGACAAACTGAAATAAAACAGGAAAGTCAGTCAGGCACCTGCATGGCCTTTTTTAGAGTGTGAGAAATGTCTTGGTGCAGTCATGAAAACAAATTTCTGTGCCTATATTTGCATTTAATGGTGGTGCAGAAGCAGAATTTGAAGGGATTTTAAGCCCATAACAGTTCAGTGGGGTGAACAATGCTAAGTGAAAATTTAAGTCTCAAGCAATAATCAAACAGCAAAAATGAACTGCAATGTTTGGCAATACATCTGTCAAAAAAAAAAAAGGTAATTTTGACAGAGTTTCAGCAGATTTTAGTGCAGCAGAGACAGTTTTTAGAGTTCAGGAAATGTCTTGGTGCAGTCACCAAAACAAATTTCTGTGCCTATATTTGCATTTAATGGTGATGCAGAAGCAGATTTAGCTCAGAATTTTAAGGGATTTTGAGGCCATAACAGTTCAATGAGGTGAACAATGTTAAGCGCAAATTTAATTCTCAAGCAATAATCAAACAGCAAAAATGAACTGCATAATTTGGCAATAGATTTGTCAAGACAGAATAGGTGATTTTGATGGAGTTTCAGCAGGTTTATAGTCCAAAATTGACGTGGTGCAGTCATGAAAACAAATTTCTGTGCCTATATTTGCATTTAATAGTGGTGCAGAAGCAGAATTTTAAGGGATTTTAAGCCCATAACAGTTCAATGGGGCCTTCTAAGTGCACACTTTAAGTCTCAAGCAATAATCAAACTGCAAAAATGAACTAATTTGGCAATAGATGAAAACAGAATCGGTGATTTTGATGGACTTTCAGCAATTTTAGTGCAGCAGAGGCCACACAACCCCACCACAGCGTTTGCAGCTTGGCAGCCTGCAGCACCTTTCTCTGTGAAACAGCAAACCGGAACAGAAAATTGCTGGAAATTGGGTTTCTATCCCACATTTGCCAAACTGCCCGCTGGCAGAGCCTGAATTCCCGCTCTGAGGATTCTCAGAGGGGCTGCCCTGGTCCCGGGGAGCCGAGCACGGACCAGCCCCAGCTGTCAGACGCTGTTTGGATCCAGGGCTCATTAAAAGCCAGGCTGGAATTTCCACGACTCGATGAGCTCAAATTCCCTGAAAGGAGGGAGGATTATCCCAGCACTCTCCATCTGGGCTGGGGAGCCCACTCTGTTCACCTGCACACCCAGCCAGGAACGTTGGCTCTAAAATGGAACTGACAGATCCTCTGAAAAAATCATTTTGTTAGGGTTTTAACTCTGAGAAACCTCAGAAAAGAAATAGAAATAATAATTATCTGATAGCTGTGGGATATAGTCTGGGGATGGTTTAGCAACAGGTGCATCTTTGATTGGTTGTGTGAATTGTTTTTAATTAATGACCAATGACAGCCGATTGTGACAGACCCTGCGTCAGTCACATGATTTTATTATTTATTCCTTTCTTTGTTAACTTCCTCATGTCTCCTTTCTCTACTCTTTTAGTATAGTTTTAATAGATTAATGTAATGTAATGTAATGTAATGTTATGTAATATAACATAATATATAATATAATATAATGTAATGTAATGTAATGTAATGCAATGCAATGCAATGCAATGTAATGTAATATAATGTAATATAACATAATATATAATATAATATAATATAATATAATATAATATAATATAATATAATATAATATAATATAATATAATATAATATAATATAATATAATATAATATAATATAATATAATATAATATAATATAATATAATATAATATAATATAATATAATGCAATGTAATGTAACATAATATATAATATAATATAATATAAAGTAATGTAATGCAATGCAATGCAATGTAATGTAATATAATGTAATGTAATATAATATAATATAATATAATATAATGTAATGTAATGCAATGCAATGTAATATAATATAATGTAATGCAATGTAATGCAATGTAATATAATGTAATATAACAAAATATATAATATAATATAATATAATATAATATAATATAATATAATATAATATAATATAATATAATATAATATAATATAATATAATATAATATAATATAATATAATATAATATAATATAATATAATATAATATAATATAATATGTAATATAATATATATAATAAATAAGAAATCAGCCTTCTGAAACACAGGGTCAAGATTCTCATCTCTTCTCTTGTCGGGATTGCCTACGAATGCCACAAATTTGTTATTTTTGCTTAGTAGAGGAAGGATTAAAATAAAACAAAATAGAAATAATAAAAAGGAAATAAAAATAATAATAATTGTGGTGGTTTGACAGGAAATGGTTCTTCTGGGATGCTGTGGTCAGGCCAAGGGGCACTCAGATTTTAATATTGGCACCTGGTTTGTCATGCCAGAAGATCCATTTCCTGTCAAACCACCACAATAATAAATAAAACATAATGGATAAACAATAATAAATATAATTATAAATAAATTCCTGTTCTGAACAAATATAATTACAAACCATCAGATTCATTCAAATCCAGCAGTTCACATCCATAAGCTCAGCCAGTGTCTGTAGTTTTTATTATCACTCAGATGCTGAGCTGAGATGTTTCATGTTTTATGAAACATTAAAAATCTCAGATCCACCCAAATTCAGCGGTTCAGATCCCTAAACTCAGCCAGTGTCTGCAGGTTTTATTTTCACTCAAATGTTGGCCATGAAAGATGAAACATCTCAGCTCAACATCAGATCCACTCAAATTCAGCACTTCAGATCCATAAACTTGTCTGCAATTTCTATTTTCACTCAGATATTGGCCACAAAATGTGAAAAATCTCAGCTCCATATCACCTCCACTCAAATTCAGCAGTTCAGACCCATAAACTGCCTGTAATTTTTATTTTCACTCAGATTTTGGCCATGAAACATAAAAAAATCTCAGGTCAACACCAGATCCCCTCAAATTCAGCAGTTCAGATCCATAAACTTGTCTGAAATTTCTATTTTCACTCAGATTTTGGCCATGAAACATGAAAAATCTCGACTCAACCTCAGATCCATTGATATTCAGATCCATAAACTGCCTGTAATTTTTATTTTCACTCAGATGATGCCATGAAATATAAAAAAAATCTCAGTTTGGTTCCCTTTTTCCCATTGCAAGCTGGGTCCATCCCATCAAGGCTAATCCAGAATCCAGATTTTTATTCTGAGCGCTCACTCCCTAAAATCCTTTACAAGACAGGTTTGGGGCTCAATGAAACAGTTTAATAAAACAGCACCAGCAAAATACTAAAATAAATCATTAAACAAAAATTAAATTAAATGAAACAGTAAATAAATGTGAAATAAAACAATATCAGAAACTCTTTAGAATAACTGGAAACAAGCAAACAGGCAAAGGAATATTTTAAATAACTGGAAACAAGTTTACAGGGTAAGTAAATATTTTGAATAACTGGAAACAAACTAACAGGTAAAGTGATGGATTTTAAATAACTAGAAACAATTTAAGGTGCTGAGGAATATTTAAAATAACTAGAAGCAAGTTATCAGGTTAAGTAAATATTTAAAATTACTGGAAACAAGCTAACAGGTAAAGTGAGCATCTTAAGTAACTAGAAATAAGGTAAAAGGCCAAAGAATAAGTTTAATAATGAGTAACTAGCTAACAGGTAAAGTGAATATTTTAAGTAACTAGAAACAAACTAACAAGTTAAGAGAATATTTAAAATAACTGGAAACCAGCGAACAGGCAAAGAAATCTTTAAAATAACTGGAAACAAGTTAATGGGTTAAGTAAATATTTTTAATAACAGGAAAGCAGTTAACAGGCACTTTAGCTTTGCCTGTTATCTGATTTCCAGTTATTAAAAGGATTGAATATTTAAAATAACTGACTTTTAACTGGATGCTTTCCTTATGCTAAGGAGTATTTAAAATGACTGGATTCCCATTTTTCTAAATATTTAATATTTAAATACTTTATATATATATATACACACACACACATATATATATATATATACACATATACACACACACACACACACACACATATATATATATATATACACACATATATATATATATATATATATACACATACATACATATATATATATAAAATATTTAAAATAACTGAAGCCAGCAGTATCCCAGCCCTGACTGTTCCTATTTTTCTGTTCCACATCTTGGAACCCAGGGACACTTCCATGTGTGACCCTTGCACTGACAATTCCCATCCCTATTTGCTGAAATTAAAATAAAATAAAATAAAATAAAATAAAATAAAATAAAATAAAATAAAATAAAATAAAATAAAATAAAATAAAATAAAATAAAATAAAATAAAATAAAATAAAGAGGTTTTTATTTAATGGAGTGACAGGAATCCATCATTTCCTCCTTTCCAGCCTGGATTTGCCTTCCTGGGCTCCTCCAGCCCAGCCAGCTCAGCAAATTCAACAGATTGATTGTTATTTTTGCTTTGTAGAGAAGGGATTTAAATAAAATAAAATAAAATAAAATTAAATTAAAATAAAATCAGGAGTTTTTATTTTATAGAGTGACAGGAATTCCTCATTTGCCCCTTTTCCAGCCTGGATTTGCCCTCCTGGGCTCCTCCAGCCCAGCCAGCTCAGCAAATTCAACAGATTCATCACGCTGGAAATTGTTATTTTTGCTTAGTAGAGAAGAAATAAAATGAAAAAAATAAATTAAAAATAAAATCAGGAGTTTTTATTTTATGGAGTGACAGGAGTCCCTCATTTCCCCCTTTTCCAGCCTGGATTTGCCTTCCTGGGCTCCTCCAGCCCAGCCAGCTCAGCAGAAAGCAGCCACAGCTTCATCACACTGGAAATTGCTACTTTTGCTTAGTAGAGAAGAAATAAAATGAAATAAAATAAAATAAAATAAAATAAAAATAAAATCAGGAGTTTTTATTTTATGGAGTGACAGGAATTCCTCATTTCCCCCTTTCCAGCCTGGATTTGCCCTCGTGGGCTGCTCCAGCCCAGCCAGCTCAGCAAATTCAACAGATTCATCCCACTGGAAATTGTTTGTTATTTTTGCTTAGTAGAGAAGGGATAAAGAAAAAAAAAATTAAAATAAAATCAAAACAATCAAATGGCTGCAGATTAGAGCAGCCCAGGCTGCCCCAGTGTCCATCTGGCCCTCGTTAACATCCAGAACCAGCCCCAAAGTGTCTGCCAGGGAGTGTTGGACATTTCCGAGGAGCAGCCAGCCAGATGTGCCCAGCTGTGGCTCCTGATGGATGCAGGGGGGGTTTTGGGGTGTCCTGAGCAGGATTTGGGGTGTGCTGAGGCCAATTCCCTGCTCAGAGCTGCTCCTGCAGGATCCAGACTGGGGGAGGACGCGACCATGGCTTTGCTCAGAAATGTTTTATTCAGGCTGTTTATCCTCAAAAGAGCATTTTCCTTTTAGATTAAATTATCTGGACTCTGTTTATTCTAAACACAGGAGACAGGGCTCGAGCATTTCCTCTTTTAGGAAGTATGGTTGGGCTGTGTTTCCTACAAAATTTATAAAGAATTCAGGCAAGGGCTTGTGTGGCTCCTTAAGATTTCAAAGCTTTCTTCCCTGAATGCTGCCAGAGCTGCCTCTGTCAGGGCACAGCTCCATCCCAGTGACACCGAATGCAAATGCAAGCAGACAGCAGCTGTGAGCTCCTTGGAAAGGGCAGCCTGATAAAAAAACCATCATCAAATTATTTACCAATACTCCCCATTTTGTCTCAGGACCAGAAATTCCATTACATAATGAGATATTTCCCCTTTTTTAAAATTTTTACAGCTGAGGCTCCAAAAGGGTTTGTTAAAAGCAGCTTGTGGGGCTGGAGGTGAGGTGAGATGAGTGCATCAGCCACAGGATGAGAGGAGATGAGTTCATCAATGACTGAGGAGAATTTGAGCAGGAAAATTTTAATTCCAGTAGATGACACAGTCACCACTGCAACTGGAAGAAAAACCACGAATTTCTGTCTTCCCATCCTATCTCCTTACAAAGAATTCTGACTTTTTTTGCTATAAAACCACACTTTAAATGCCATTTTCCTGCTTTAGTCCCCACTGCTCCTGCAGGAAATCCACCTGGATCTCAAGGGGAGTGTCCTGCTCTCCTGCTCAGGGTTCCAGGACCCCTGAAGGGCAGATCCAGCTCAGAGCTCCTCTGCCCACCAGGAGAACCTGTCTGATTATCAGGGCACAGCCCAGCCCTGATGCTCCAGGATTTTTCATCCCCTTCAGGTCCCAGAACATTTTCCCTGGCATCTCCCTGAACATTCATCCATTGTGCACAACTGCAGGACCAGGGAGGGCAGGAGGAGATGAGCAGTGGCTGCTGTTTAAATTGTTTTTTAAAAAGAATTCCATTTCTCTGCTCCATCCATCCCTGCCTGCCTGGGCACCCTCATCATCATCATCATCATCATCATCATCATCACCACCATCACCTGCTCAACTCCTGCTCTTGGCACCAGGAGCTGCCTGTGCTGCTGCTCCACCAAGGGAATTCTCCCTGGTTTATTTTTAATTCTGCCTCATAATCAGGCCCTAATTTTGTGCATATTGGCTCAGGATATTTTTGATCTCCCCTCAGCTCCCAAGACATTTTCCCTGGCGTCTCCCAGCACATTCATCCATTGTGCACAACTGCAGGACCAGGGAGGGCAGGAGGAGATGAGCAGTGGCTGCTGTTTAAAGGAATTCCATTTATTTTCTCCATCCAGCCCTGCCTGGTGGCTCCAGCAGCCAAAGAGGCTTTTTAAGCACCCTCATCATCATCATCATCATCATCATCACCACCATCACCTGCTCAATTCCTGCTCTTGGCACCAGAGCTGCCCATGCTGCTGCTTCTCCACCAGGGGAAATTCTCCCCGGTTTATTTTTAATTCTGCCTCATAATCAGGCCCTAATTTTATGCATATTGGCTCAGGATATTTTTTCCCCCTTTCTTCTGCACTGTCAGTCTGCTTGTCACATCCTTGCTGAAGGGGATTCCTCACCGAGTCCTTCCCTTGCTGGGCTGGGTTGGCCTCTTTTGCTTGAGGATGATCGGCTCTGACGGTGCTGACACAGAAAAATAAAAGCCCTGAATGGTTTCAAAGCATGAGCAGAGCAGGAATTCAGAGCTGCTCCTGCCCTTTCCTCACGGACCCGGCCCAAACCCAAACCCAGCTCCTTCCCCTCACCCAGAGCTCTGACAGCCTCTCCCTCCCTTGCTGATAAGATTATCAGTGCTGCTGACAAGGAGACCACACACTGTGTCCCCTGCATGAGTCGAAGCTTTCAGAGGCTCGGCAGAAGTCACAACAGAGCTGGGACTTTAAATCAGCGAGGGGAGAGGAGAACTGGATCTCCTCAGACTCCTAAATCCAGGAGTTTTGAGGCAAATAACTCTCTCTGCCAGGCAGATCCTATTCCATCTTTTCCAGGAGAGAGCATTGGGTGAGCTCTGTTCCAACCCTCACACAGATATTTTAGAAAAAACACAGAATTTATTTGCTTTTTAGGCTTTGGAGTTCCCCCCCCCCCCCCCCTCGTTGAGCTTTTACAAGATGATCATAAAAAATGAAGCAGCGTTTAAATCAGCAGCAAGGGTGGAGGAGCAGCGCTCATTCCTGCCTGAATCAGCTCCAGCCTTGCAGGAACTGCAAATTAATTTACTTTCCATGGGCTGAAGCTGCTCCTGAGCTCAACCTGATAAACCAGGAGGGAGAGATAACAGAAACAGAGAATCCCAGACCCCATAAAAGCTCCTAAAAGCCCCAAGAGAAGATGAACACACAGAGTTAAAAGAGCTCCAGCACTGAGGCTGCCAGGAGCTGCTGGAGCTGCTGGTTTTACTGGGCAGGCTGGAAGGAAAGGAAATATTGAGGGGAGAATCCACTGTGCAGAGAAGGAAATATTGAGAGAGCAAGGAAATATTGAGAGGGCAATCCACTCTGCACAAAAGGAAATCCTGAGAGGAGAATCCACTCTGCAGAGAAGGAAATATTGAGAGGAGAATTCACTCTGCAGAAAAGGAAATATTGATAGGACAACCCACTGTGCAGAAAAGGAAATACTGAGGGGACAATCCACTCTGCAGAGAAGGAAATACTAAGAGGATAACCCACCCTGCAGAAAAGGAAATATTGAGAGGAGAATCCACTCTGCAGAGAAGGAAATATTGAGGGGACAATCCATGATGAGAAAAGGAAATACTGAGAGGAGAATCACCTCAGCAGAAAAGGAAATACTGAGGGGACAATCCACTGTGCAGAAAAGGAAATATTGAGAGGAAAATCCACTCTGCAGAAAAGGTAATATTGAGAGAGTAAGGAAATATTGAGAGGGCAATCCACTCTGCAGAAAACAAAATATTGAGAGGACAATCCCCTCTGCAGAAAAGGAAATATTGATAGGACAACCCTGAGGGCAGGAAAGGAAATATTGAGAGGACAATCCACGATGAGAAAAGGAAATATTGGGAGGAGAATCCACTCTGCAGAAAAGGAAATACTGAGAGGAGAATCCACTCTGCAGAGAAGGAAATATTGAGGGGACAACCCACGATGAGAAAAGGAAATATAGAGAGGAGAATCCACTGTGCACAAAAGGAAATGTTGGGAGGAGAACCCCGAGGGCAGGAATGGAAATATTGAGAGGAGAATCCACTCTGCAGAGAAGGAAATACTGAGAGGGGAAGGAAATATTGAGAGGGCAATCCACTCCGCAGAAAAGGAAATGCTGAGAGGAGAATCCACTGTGCAGAAAAGGAAATACGAAGAGGATAACCCACCCTGCAGAAAAGGAAATATTGGGAGGAGAATCCACTGTGCAGAAAAGGAAATACTGAGAGGAGAATCCACTCTGCAGAGAAGGAAATATTGAGAGGGGAAGGAAATATTGAGAGGGGAAGGAAATATTGAGAGGGGAAGGAAATATTGAGAGGGCAATCCACTCTGCAGAAAAGGAAATACTGAGAGGAGAATCCACTGTGCACAAAAGGAAATGTTGGGAGGAGAACCCTGAGGGCAGGAAAGGAAATACTGAGAGGAGAATCCACTCTGCAGAGAAGGAAATATTTGAGAATCCACTCTGCAGAGAAGGAAATACTGAGAGGAGAATCCACTGTGCACAAAAGGCAATGTTGGGAGGAGAAGCCCGAGGGCAGGAATGGAAGCAGAGGCTGCAGGCAGCAGCAGAGGGATGTGCACACCCGGGTTTGCATCGCAGGGAGGGGAGAGGCGGCTCTGGAAGGGGGAGGTGGCAGGGGTGGCACTGGAAGGGGAAAGGCTCCTGCATATGTCATGTGCCACTGCAAAGTGAGAAAAAGGGTTTGCATGCACAGGGCTCTCCTCGGGGAAAGTGAATTTATTGGTTAAAATAAAGGGCAATGTTCTGCCCAGCACAGCCTGGTAAAAAAAGGGTGGGGAGGCACGGTGGTAAATCACTTAGGTTTTTAATTCATTTAACATTCTCTTGATACAAGTGAGAGGAATGAGGGATTTGTCTTTCCAAGCAAGCTGTGGGAGATAAAACCAGCACGGGGAGAGAAAAGGAACAATGGGAAGGATTCCACTGATTGGTGGATGGAAAAAGAGATTTGCTTTTACAAATAAACTTTAGGTTTGCTGGCAAATGAAATTAGATATTGAAAGATGAAAGAAACAATGGTGGAAAACCCTAAATTCTGTAAGAATTAGGAATTAAAAGGCAGGGTTATACATGAGAGGGGAATCTTTGGGATCTGGTGTTCTGGGAAGTCTGAACCTCTCAAGTCCCTCAGAAATGGGGAAAAAGAGAAGGGAAATGTGGCTGGAAATTGGGATAAAAAGGAGGCTGAGTCCTCCAAAAATTGGAGAGATCCCAGGGGATGCCCCATGGCCTCTGCCTTGATTGGAATAAAGTTCCAGGACTGCTCTGTCTCCTTTTTGGGCATCAACCTCTGGTGTTTGGGGATGAATTTTCCTAACATCAGGGTCTCTTCCAGCCAGGTCTCATAAGCTCCTGGAGATCTGTTTCACACCCAAGATAGCTCAGCTGCCTTAGATGCCACAGAATCAGCAGGATGGTTTCTGGGGCAGTGTTGGAAACAGAAAAGTTTTAATAAAAGGCAAAATAACGAGAGAAAACTGAGTTAGGGTAAAAGGTTCCTGTTCCTCATAAACACCTCACAAAAGTGATTAGTTTTTTTTTTGGTTTCTCTTCTCTTTGCAGTAAATTGCCCCAGTGGGACCTTTTGCCTAAAATTTGTCCGATTTTATCCTTAAGTTTGAGGTGAAGTCCCCCAGGTCCTATGAGGTGTCTTTTTACCTAATAGAGGGAGAAGCTTCTGGGCTTTTGTGTGATGTGATGATTGTTTAGTAATTAAATGTAATTATTATATAACCATAAGAAGAATAGTGAGAAACTATGTTGGAAATTCAGAGAGGGGCTAAATTTATGTATACAATAGAACAATATAAGTTTAATAATTAACATGAAAGTTATGTAACGATAGAGTATGAACCATGATCATTTCGGATGTATGCTGGGAGTCAGATTTGGGTTGAATCTACCCCGATTCCCAGAGCTCTTAATAAAAAGCACCGCATATAATCACCTGTGATTATGTGTTTCTGAACGCTAACACCATGATCTAGTTGAGGTGTTAGAACATGGGTTGGACTCGATGATCTTAAAGGTCTCTTCCAACCTAGAATTTCCGTGATTCTGTGTGATTCCTGGCTGCCCCACCTTGGGAGCAGGGCGCTGCTCGATAGGGAGATGCCAGCCCAGAGCATCGGAGAGGAGCCTGCTGTAATTCAGCATGGAAATCTGCAGAGCACAGCTCGGATCCTCCCGCACAGCTCAGCCAGGCCCCGAGTGCGGTGACAGCTGCGGAATTGTGGTTTTTGTTGGCTCCAGGGCAGCCCGGGGCTGAGGGGAAGGAGCTGACAAAGGCAGGGAAGCGTTTGGCACAGCATGGGAAGCGTCTTCAAGCATCAGAGCAGGTGGGACAGGCTGGCTGCGCTCTCCAGCCCCGTTTGTGCAGGGATTCAGAGCTCTCTGCAGCTCGGGAGGGAAAGGCTGGCACAGTGTGAGAGCTCTCAAAGTGTCAAACGGCATTTCCAGGTCTCCAGCGCACCCCCAAATAATCACAAATCAAAGATTCTGGCGCCCAACGCAAAGGGTCCCCAGATGGGGAGAGAAGTGTCACAGACATGTTTTATGAAAAATCATTTCCTTGGGAGTTTTATTCCTGAGAGGCCTCAGGAACAAAATGTAAACAATGGTTATCTGCTGCTGTGGAATGCAACAGGTGCATCTGGGATTGGCCTCATGTGGTTGTTTGTAATTAATTACCAATCACAGCCCAGCAGGCTCAGACTCTCTGTCCAAGCCACAAACCTTTGTTATCATTCCTTTTTCTATTCTTAGCCAGCCTTCTGATGAAATCCTTTCTTCCATTCTTTTAATATAGTTTTAATGCAACATATATCATAAAATATTAAATCAACCTTCTGAAACATGGAGTCAGATCCTTGTCTCTTCCCCCATCCTCAGACCCCTGTGAACACCGTCACAGAGAAGGAGCACTCTCAAATTCCAGGGTATATTCAATTTCCAGTGAAATGGAGACGCTCAAAATGAGCAGGCATTTAAAAATGAGTCCTGAACCACTAAATCATGAATCACTGGCAAAATCCAGGCTGGAACCTCAACATCCTGAATGCTTCTTTGGTCAGAAGACACTCACCATTGTTTCATATTCCCCCTTGAATAGAAAAAAGAAAAAAAATCGTGGTATTTGTCAACATAAAAAGCTCTGCATTGTGTGGCTAAAATTCCCTTTGTCTCCAAGCAAGAGCTTGAAACAATGGAAACAGGAGAGGACTTGCCCAGAGCAGAGACCACAGACAAAGCTGCACTGTGGGAACATCTCCATGGCATTGGATGGATCCAAACAGCTCCTTTCACACAACCACAGAATTCCCAGAATTCACAGAATGACCAGGTTGGAAGAGACCCTAAAAATCATTGAGTCCAGCCCAGCCCCAACCCCTCACCCAAACCCCGGCACCCAGTGCCACATCCAGGCTTTGTTAAACACACCCAGGGATGGGGACTGCACCACCTCCTGGGCAGAACATTCCAGAACTTTATCACCCTTTCTGTAAAAAACTTTTTCCTGACATCCACCCTGTGTTTCCCTTGGTGCAGCTGGAGGCTGTGTGCTCTGGCTGTGTCAGTGCTGCTGCAGACAGAGCCCAGCCCCAGCTGAGCACAGGCACCTTTCAGGAGCTGTGAGAGTGATGGGGGCAGCCCTGAGTCTCCTTTTCTCCAGGCTGAGCCCCCCCAGCTCCCTCAGGGGTTCCTCTCAGGGTTTGTGTTCCCAGCCCCTCTGGATGTGCTCAGTGTCCCAAGGTCATTTTTGTGTCACTCAGCCAAACTCACTGCGCCAAATCCTGGGTTTGGTGTCCCTGGGAGTCACTTGAGCTCCCCCAGGAGATTCTTCTGTCCCTCAAGCTCCCCAGCGTATGTTTTTGTCCCTGGGCCAAACTCATTGCACCAAATTCTGTTTTGGTGTCCCTGGGAGTCTCTCAAGCTCTCACGGAGACTTTTTGTGTCCCTGGGCCAAACTCCCTACACCAAATCCTGGGTTTGGTGTCCCTGGAAGTCCCTCAAGCTCTCTCCAGGAGATTTCTGTGTCCCTCAAGTTCCTCCAGGAGATTTTTTTGTCCCTGGGCCAAAGCCAGTGCACCAAATCCATGGTTTGTTGTCCCTGGGAATCTCTCAAGCTCTCCCAGCAGTTCCCTGTGTCCCTGGGCCAAACACTCTGCACCAAGTCCTGGGTTTGGTGTCCTTGGAAGTCCCTCAAGCTCCCCAAGAAGATTCCTGGGCCAAACTCACTGCACTAAATCCATGCTTTGGTGTCCCCAGGAGTCCCCCAAGTTGTTCTAGGAGATTCTTTTGTCCCTGGGCCAAACACTCTCCACCAAATCCCGGGTTTGGTGTCCCCGGGAGTCACCCAAGCTCTCCCAGCGGATTTTTTGTGTCCCATTTTGTGTCCTGCCCTGCAGGAGCAGCCCCAGCGCAGCTCCCAGGAGGGGCAGGGATGTTGAGCATCCTGCTGCTGCTGCTGCTGCTCTGGGGGCAGTGCCAGTGCCAGCAGTGCCTGGGGAGCACAGAGTGGTTTCCTCACCATTGCTCAGCAAGGCAGCATCCAGAGCAGCATGCCCAGCACCCCTCCAGCCTCAGCGCTGCAGATCCAGCCTGGAATTCCAGCTCCCAATCTGCACCTCTCCCTGTGCAGCTCCCAGAAATGCTGTGCAGGGAAAAGGAAAAGGAAGATGAAAGGGGAAAATAAAGCCCTGATGTTGGAGAACGTGGCTCCTTTTTTTTTCCCCTCTTGTCCCTGGAATTGTGATTGGAAATAATTGGAAGTGTCACTGGAAGTAATCAGAAGTGACAGTCCCTGGGCTACGAGGCTTTTGCTTCAAGTCTAACGATCCCCCCGCAAAACAAAACCTAAATTTAAACAATGAAGTCATAAAGTGATTTGCCTTCAAGGTTGAAAACCCTGCAATATTTTTTTTTTTTAATAAAAAAAAAAAGAAGAAGTGCCTGGCTCTGGTTCAGTTCAATATTCCAGGCTGGCTGAGTGAGATGAAAGCACAAACACACACAAAAGGCACCCCGTGATTTCTGGCCCTACCTGGCCAATAAAAGTCCAAATCTCTTATTAAACATTGCTGTGACCTTTGAAATTCTGTCACATCTGCAAGGAAAACCACAGCCTGAGTAATCTGTGACACTCATCAGCAACCATCTCAAATATCCCAAATACTGGAAAACCACCTAATTCCAATATTTTGTTGAAGCACAAAGGGAGTGGAATGGAGTAATTCTCTTTTTTGTTTTACATTTCTGAAAAACATTTAATTTTGTTTCACATTTCCCTCACAGTCCATCCAGGCGCTTAGGGAAAGAATCTGCTCACAATACACTCCGTGCATTTGTTAAAATCTCATTTTCCTTTTTTCATCAGCAGCGTGAAGCAATTCAGAGCCCAGGATTTCCTTTCTGTGAGGTTTTTCTGAGAGCACAGCAGCACTTCACACCACCAGTGGAGCTCCTCAGCGATAAAAATGGGTTAGAAACATAAAATAGTTGATAAAATAGTGGTAAAATAGTTGATAATTGTTAAGAATATGTTGTTAGTTTGGTTATTGTTAAAAGGGGAGTTATAAGAGATATGGTACCAGGAGTGTGGTCCCGTTTTTAACATCAGCACAGTGGTACCAAAAAATCCATTAATAGGTGATAAATATCAGAAATTTTTTAGAACATAAAGCCAAGTCCCTCCAGGTGGCAGGTGAAGGATTCAGCTGTTTGTAAGCGATCTGCACATCCCTGCTGTGCCCACAACTGGGGATGGGTCAGGAGGAAAACGCCTTTAAATTAAAATGTGAATAAGTCTGATGCGTTCCAAGCGCTCCAGCACCACCAGCAGCGTGCACCCACCTGTGTGTGAGTTTCTCCCTGTCTCAAATGCGCTTTAAATGTTCTCTGTGCAACGTGGAGCGAACAAAAAGGGAATAAAATCTCTCTCTCTCTCAGAGTGACCAAGCCGTGGTCATCCCTTGCCTCTAACCCTGCACGCTCCATTTCAGCGCAGCCTCCCCGCTGCCAGGCAGCGCCACAAACCCAGCCCGATCCTCGGTGACCTTTTCCCTCAGCTGCAGGCACAAACCTGAGCTCCAACCTTTCCACCCAGCCAGGGCTCAGCCTGGTTCTCTGTGGGAGCCCAGAGCATCCCTCTGTCTGTCCTGAGCAGCCCAGACCCTGCCAGGGGGCTCAGAGACCCTGGCACAGGGCCCAGGATGCCCCTGTGGGTTTGGTTATGACCCGTGGAGCAAATTACCAACCTTAGATGAAGATGTGTAAGCCAGGACAAATTAACTAGAATGATAGTGAAGTTATCACAAGGTGAAAAAGCAGATTTTGGGGTTTTTAGAATGGGGGTTCAGGGCCAAGATGGAAGAATTTGGGCATGTCCTGCATTTCTCCTTCTTCTTCTTTGCTGTAATGGTGGCATTTTTGGGCTGGTTTAGAGCAGAAGCTCAGTGTCTAATACAGGTGAAATCCTGGGTGTGGGAACCCAGCACATCCCTCTGTCTGTCCTGAGCAGCCCAGACCCTGCCAGGGGGCTCAGAGACCCTGGCACAGGGCCCAGGATGCCCCTGTGGGTTTGGGTATGACCCGTGGAGCAAATTACCAACCTTAGATGAAGATGTGCAAGCCATGACAAATTAACTAGAGTGAAAGTGAATTTATCACAAGGTGAAAAAGCAGATTTTGGGGTTTCTGGTATGGGGGTTCAGGAGGCAAGATGGAGGGATCTGGGCATGTCCAGCCTTTCTCCTCCTTGTTCTTGGCCTCCATTTTCTACTGTGATGGTGGCACTCTTGGATTGGTTTAGAGTAGAAGTTCACTGTCTAACATAGGTGAAATCCTGGGTGTGGGAACCCAGAACATCCCTCTGTCCAAGACCCTGCCAGGGGGCTCAGAGACCCTGGAACGGAGCCCAGAACACCTGTGGGTTTGATTCTGAGCAAATTACCAACCTTAGATGAAGATCAGCAAGGCACAACAGTTTAGATAGAGTAATAATGAAGTTATCACGGGGTGAAAAAGTAGATTTTGGGGTTTTTAGAATGGGGGTTCAGGAGGCAAGATGGAGGAATCTGGGTGTGTCCAACCTTTCTCGTTCTTCTTGGCCTCCATCTTCTGCTGTGATGGTGGCACTTTTGGATTGGTTTAGAGCAGAAGCTCACTGTCTAGCATGGGTGATAGGGATTGGGAAGTTATGGTAAATATTGTGCACGTAGTTTTTAGTATAAAGACATAACACTGCCCTGGGGGCAGGCAGAGTGCCTGGAACTGCCCTGCTGGATGGACCTCGGCAGGGCAGGAGAAAGAATTTTGTAGATAAGGAACAATAAACAACCTTGAGACAGAGAAATGAAGAGCTCTGACTCCCTCTTCAAGCACTGGGCTGGGAAAAGAGACTTTCTAACACATCTCAGGGTCACTCTGACAAGCAAGAGATCCCGACAGTTTTCCTGCCACAAAAAACCCAAAAAACCCCCAAACCTGGCGGCTCCAGAGAGGAGAGAGAGGCTGTGATGGGTATTGATCATTGTGTCAGCAATCCTGGCACCCTGGGGCTGGGGCTGGGAAGTTCTCAGTTAAATATTTGCCTTTTTTCAGCTGCAAACCTGCTGAGTCCCCTGCAAACCCGGTGTTTGCCTGGAGGAGAACAGGGCTGCTGGTTGTGATCCTGAGGATGAACACCAGGATCTCTCCCTGCCAATTGTGCAGGGGCATTTCTGGGCAGAAACTGGCGCTGCTCCCACACAAAATCTCCTTCTGAAGTGGGCCAGGGCCTCCCCAAAACCAAACCACTAATTCTGCATGGAGGAGACAAAGCCAGGGTGGGTACAAAAGCAAAATACCATTTATTTTTCCATGGGAAATTCAGAAAAGTTGCCTTCCCTCTGCCTCTACTTCCCATAAAAATGAATTTTTTCTCCACAAATTTGGCTGCTTTTCCTCTCTCTGGCAGGTTAGTCTTTTCTCCCTTTTCCTCCTCATGTAAAATGTCCTGTCTGGATTAAAAAAAAAAAAAAACCTCTCCAAAATAAAGTTTGTTTGGTGTTAGATGTTAAAAATCCCAACTATTTCATACAAAACAAAGCAGCACTAGAGGAAAACAGGCAATTCATCATCAAGTGTCTCGACAGCAAACATTTGATGCAAACCATCCCTGGCTTTGGAAGAACTGGAGCGTCCCAGAGAAGACTTAACCCTGATATTCTGCAGAGAACAACTCAGTTTCATCTGGCTCCTTTTAATTCCCTCTCCTTCATTCCCTTTCCTCAGGTATTCCCAGGGCTGTGCTCTAATAAAAACCCGGAATTAAATCCAAATTTCAATCCTCTAACGATCTGAACATCTTACAGTTGATGTTTTGTTGCCTGCTCTTGGAATTTGAGAGAATTGTGATCAATCCCATGAAGCTGTCGTGGGGAGAACAGTCTTTTTTTAAAAGTTAAATACACCACCAAATTCCCTGCATTCCTTCAGGAGCCAGCGACAAAGGGGAGGTGAAGTCAAGACACAAAATCACACACAAAACTCCTTTTCCCACTTGCAGGTTGGTTTGCTTTTTTTAAACCATTCCTGAGCCAAAATTTGTGCTAAATGTTAGAAAAAAAGTGAGGCAAAGCTCTTGTACCACTAACCTGCAACACCATGGAACAGTCAAAAACAAGAGAAGGAGCAAAGAAAACAAAAATGTGGAATATATTTGTTATTTTCCAGTTATCACTGAGAAATTCTGGAAATATCTGGAAGATCAGCAGAAATAGAGGCCCCTAAACTTTGTTTTTGAAAAGAATACAATGTCCTTTGCTTTCTGCTACTTCTGGGAAATCAGCAGGAATAAAAGTCCACAAGGTTTGTTTTAAGGAACCTGAAAACAGTCTCCTTTGTTTTTTTGGGAAATAAAGGTCCACAAGGTTTGTTTTAAGGAACCTGAAAATTATCCTTTGGTTTCTGGGAAATACAAATCCATACAGTTTGTTTTAAGCACCCTGAAATCTGTCTCCTTTGGTTTTTAGGAAATAAAGGCTCCTAGGCTTTGTTTTAAGGAACCTGAAATCTGTCTCCTTTGTTTTTTGGGATAGAAAGGTCCACAAGCTTTGTTTAAAGCAACCTGCAAACCCTCTTTCGGTTTTTGGGAAATACAAATCCATAAAGTTTGTTTTAAGGAAGCTGAAATCTGTCTCCTTTGGTTTTTGGGAAATAAAGGTTCATGAACTTTGTTTTAAGGAACGTGCAAACTCTCCTTTGATGTTTTGGGAAATAAAGATTCATAGGCTTTGTTTCAAGCACCCTGAAATCTGTCTCCTTTGGATTTTTGGGAAATAAAGGTCCACAAGGTTTGTTTTAATGAACCTGAAAATGGTTTCCTTTGGTTTTTGGGAAATAAAGGTTCATAAACTTTGTTTTAAGGAACGTGCAAACTCTCCTTTGATTTTTTGGGAAATAAAGGTTCGTATGCTTTGTTTTAAGCACCCTGGAATCTGTCTGCTTTGGTTTCCACCACTCCTAAGCAGCAGCACCCACCAAATTCCCAATTCTCAGTGAGAGCGGGGGCACTTCTTGAAAAACCAACTGTCCCAGTGGGTTGTGCTGTGCTGGGTACAGGACAGGAGGGCTTGGGGAGCAGGAACAGAGGGGTTTGGGGAGCAGGAACAGAGGGGTTTGGGGGGCAGGAACAGAGGGGTTTGGGGGACAGGGACAGAGGGGTTTGGGGAGCAGGAACAGAGGGGTTTGGGGAGCAGGGACAGAGGGGTATGGGGGACAGGAACAGAGGGGTTTGGGGAGCAGGAACAGAGGGGTTTGGGGGGCAGGAACAGAGGGGTTTGGGGGCAGGAACAGAGGGGTTTGGGGAGCAGGAACAGAGGGGTTTGGGGGACAGGAACAGAGGGGTTTGGGGAACAGGAACAGAGGGGTCTGGGGGACAGGAACAGAGGGGTTTGGGGGACAGGAACAGAGGGGTTTGGGGGACAGGAACAGAGGGGTTTGGGGAGCAGGAACAGAGGGGTTTGGAGGGCAGGAACAGAGGGGTTTGGGGGACAGGAACAGAGGGGTTTGGGGAGCAGGAACAGAGGGGTTTGGAGGGCAGGAACAGAGGGGTTTGGGGAGCAGGAACAGAGGGGTTTGGAGGGCAGGAACAGAGGGGTTTGGGGGACAGGAACAGAGGGGTTTGGGGAGCAGGAACAGAGGGGTTTGGGGAGCAGGGACAGAGGGGTTTGGGGGGCAGGAACAGAGGGGTTTGGGGAGCAGGGACAGAGGGGTTTGGGGGGCAGGAACAGAGGGGTTTGGGGGGCAGGAACAGAGGGGTTTGGGGAGCAGGGACAGAGGGGTTTGGAGGGCAGGAACAGAGGGGTTTGGGGAACAGGAACAGAGGGGTTTGGGGGACAGGAACACAGGGGTTTGGGGGACAGGAACAGAGGGGTTTGGGGGACAGGAACAGAGGGGTTTGGGGGCAGGAACAGAGGGGTTTGGGGAGCAGGAACAGAGGGGTTTGGGGGACAGGATGACAAGGGCAGGGGTTGCTGTTTGCTTTGTTCCCCCAGGAGAAACAGGAGTGGGCAGCAGGAACAGGAGGGTTTGGGGGGCAGGATGCCAAGGCCAGGACACACTGTGATCTCACAGCAGGAATGGGAGGATCTCGGGAGCAGGAACAGAGGGGTTTGGGGAGCGGGAACAGAGGGGTTTGGGGGGCAGGAACAGAGGGGTTTGGGGGGCAGGAACAGAGGGGTTTGGGGGGCAGGATGCCAAGGCCGGGGGTTGCTGTTGGCTGTGCTCTCCCAGCAGGAACAGGAGGGTTTGGGGAGCAGGAACGGGAAGGTTTGGGAGAAAGGATGCCGAGGTCAGGGCACACTGTGCTCTCAGAGCAGGAACAGGAGGGTTTGGGGAACAGGATGCCAAGGCCAGGGCACACTGTGCTCTCATAGCAGAACAGGGAGGTTTGGGGAGCAGGATGCCAAGGCCAGGGTTGGCTATTCTTTCACAGCAGGAACAGCGGGGTTTGGGGATCAGGAACAGGAGGGTTTGAGGAGCAGGATGCCAAGGACAGGGGTTGCTGTTGGCTGTGCTCTCAGAGCAGGAACAGGGGGGTTTGGGGAGCAGGATCAGGAGGGTTTTGGGGAGCAGGATGCCAAGGGCAGGGGTTCCTGTTGGCTGTGCTCTCCCAGCAGGAATGGGAGGGTTTGGGGAGCAGGATCAGGAGGGTTTTGGGGAGCAGGATGCCAAGGGCAGGACACACTGTGCTCTCATAGCAGAACAGGAGGGTTTTGGGGAGCAGGATGCCAAGGCCAGGGTTGGCTATTCTTTCACAGCAGGAACAGGGGGGTTTGGGGAGCAGGAACAGGAGGGTTTGAGGAGCAGGATGCCAAGGGCAGGGGTTGCTGTTGGCTGTGCTCTCCCAGCAGGAATGGGAGGGTTTGGGGAGCAGGATCAGGAGGGTTTTGGGGAGCAGGATGCCAAGGGCAGGGGTTCCTGTTGGCTGTGCTCTCCCAGCAGGAGCTGGAGCCTTTCCCAGCAGAGCACAGCCCCGGGAAGCCCCAGCTCTGCATCAGCTCGCATTTCCCAGCTACCAGCCGTGGATACCTGGGCAAATGCCGGCTGTCAGAGGCAATTCCTCATGCCAGCAGGCCCTGCCAGGAGCTGCTCCAGATCCTTTTTGGCTGAGCAGAGAGACAGGAGGAGCTGGGGCTCAGCACGGCGGGGTCAGAGCCCTGGCATGGCGCTGAAAGAGATCCCTGAGCTCAGCGTGTGCAGGGCAGAGCTGAGCTGAGCTGAGCTGCTCTGCAGGGACCCTCACCCTCAGCAGCCCCCCAGAGTGACCCCCAGCTCCCACAGGGCTCCCACAGAGTCACTGGTGTTGGGAAAATCCATCCACAAACACCAGAGGTTGGTGTCCAAAAGGAGACAGAGCAGTCCTTTATTCCAATCAAGGCAGAGGCCATGGGGCATCCCCTGGGGTCTCTCCAATTTTTGGAGGATGCAGCCTCCTTTTTATCCCAGTTTCCCAGCCACATTTCCCTTCTCTCTTTCCCCATTTCTGAGGGACTTGAGAGGTTCAGACTTCCCAGAACACCTGATCCCAAAGATTCCCCTCTAATGTATAACCCTGCCTTTTAATTTTTAATTCTTACAGAATTTAGGGGTTTTTCCTCCCCATTGTTCCTTTCATCTTTCAATGTCTAATTTCATTCATCAGCAAAGCTAAAGTTCATTTGTAAAAGCAAATCTCTTTTCCCATTCACCACTCAGTGGAATCCTCCCCATTGTTTCTTTTATCTCCCAGTGCTGGTTTTATCTCCCACAGCTTGTTTGGAAAGACAAATCCCCCGTTCCTCTCACTGGTGAAGTGCTGCTTTACTGCCCTGGGGTGGGTGACCCCCAGCACTGCTGGAAGTGTCAGTGCCCAGCAGGATGGCAGAGGTGGGTGAGGGCTTGGGGTTGGCACAGCTCCTGCAGGGCAGAGCACTCACGGCCAAGGAGAAAGCAGGAAAAGCTCATGGAACCTGTGACAGAGCACAGGGAACCCGTGACAGAGCTAGGCATACAAATAATCAACCCTCCCAGCTGTTCTGATCACAAGAAAATAATCTTTTTCCTTCATTGTTTCCTTCACTGTCAATCATTAAAAACATTCATGTGTCACAGAGATCTTTTATGGAAAATTCTTTCCTTAGGATTTTTCCTCCTGAGAAGCTGGGAGGCCTCAGGAACAAAACGTAAACAATGGTTATCTGCTGCTGTGGAATGCAACAGGTGCATCTGGGATTGGTCTCATGTTGGTTGTTTCTAATTAATGGCCGATCACAGTCAGCTGGCTCAGACTCTCTGTCCAAGCCACAAACCTTTGTTATCATTCTTTCCTATTCTATTCTTAGCCAGCCTTGTGATGAAATCCTTTCTTCTATTCTTTTAGCATAGTTTTAATATAATATATGTCATAAAATATTAAATCAACCTTCTGACACATGGAGTCAGATCCTCATCTCTTCCCTCAACCTGAGATCCCTGTGAACACAGTCACACTCATTAATGGCTTGGAGTGGGGGAAAGGCAGAGATTTCCCACCCCATAAATTTTAAACTGCTTCAGGAACACATTTCAATGAAGGAACTGGCTAATTCTTTATTGGGTGAAAAATGCAACATCCTATCACGAACTTTTTCCACCCTGGAGTGAAGAACCACTTGAAAATTCTGCTTTTCGAGGGTGCATTGGCACAAAGGGAGTTGGTGGCACCTGATTCTCACTGCTCAGCTGGTCACAATCATGCAGAACCCACAGGGCCACCTTCCCCTGCTCACATCCCCTGGCAAAGTGAGCTGTTGTCCACACTCGGCCAAGCCTTTCATCTTGTCCTCTTTTAATAAAGTCTCCTTCAAGCAGCTTGGCCCCTGTTTCCTGTCTCCTCACACAGCTGCTCGTGTGCTCCAGAGAGGTAAACAGTGGAAAAGGCAAGACTTGTGGACATTAGCCACGCTTTTGGGATGTTTAATGATGAAAACGCAAACCTTCCTCTCCAGGCTTCTCTAAAACCTGGGTTTTTCCACATTAGTCTTCACTTTATCAGAAAAAAAAATAAACAAAAACCCCAAAAACCCAAAGTAGCAAGATATCCCTGGCAGTTTTGTAGATTTTTACTGCAGAAAATCCAGGTTTTAGCCAGCAAATCAGACTCCCCAGCCTCCCTGTGTTCAGGAGGATCCAGGAACAGGGAACCACAACATCTCCTTCCTTTTCCCTGGGCTTGCTTCTGATATTGGTGAACGAAGCTGGACAAGGAGCAGAAAGAGCAAGTCCTGTGCTGGCAGGGCAGGTAAAGCTCAGGTGAAGTTCAGTGCCCACTGCAGGGCCAGGAAACAAAAAATTCCAGGTTTTGCTCTGAGTTTTGAGGACAATTCTCCCCTCACCAGTGCTTGGAGAGGAGAGGCTGAGAAAGCTGATTCCAGGTGAGGGCAAAGTGTGTTTTGTTGGGCATTCCTGTGCTCCTGTCATGGTGGAGATGCTGAGGACACATTGAAAATTTAAATTCTCCATTCCAGGAAGGCTTTCTGACAACCAAGACAATTGATAAAGCTACTTGTGTTTTATAGACAAAAGCAGCAAAGGTGAGTTGTTGTTACATCACAGACAAACCCACATTTTCTGCAGCAACAATTTGTTCTTTTCTTTCCAAACCTCCCACAAATGGGAACATTCAGCAGCTGAATGGGATCACAGATTGAAATGCCCATTGTTTCCATCAGAAAGGTGAGCAACCCACACTTCTGTATCCCAAATTTCCACAGAGCCACTTCCTGAAGGGCTGAGCACTCTCCCAAGCACTCCCCGCCACAGAGAGGCACAAATGGGCAGATGTGCAGGGCACAAAGCGCTGCCTGCAGTGCCCACATCCATCAGCACAGAGAAAACAGAGAAAACCTTAAATTCCTGCAGAGAAAACCTCGGAGCCCTGCAGAGAAAACCTTGGAGCCCTACAAGGAAAAACCTCAGAGCCCCACAGAGAAAAACCCCAGAGACCCACAGAGAAAAACCTCAGAGCCCTACAAGGAAAAACCTCAGAGCCCCACAGAGGAAAACCTCAGAGACCCACAGAGAAAACCTTAAAGCCCTACAGAGAAAACCTTAAAGCCCCACAGAGGAAAAACCCCGGAGCCCTACAGGGAAAATCTTGGAGCCCTACAAGGAGAAACCTCAGAGCCCCACAGAGGAAAACTTCAGAGCCCCACAGAGAAAACCTTAAAGCCCCACAGAGAAAACCTTAAAGCCCCACAGAGGAAAAACCTCGGAGCCCTACAGGGAAAATCTTGGAGCCCCACAGAGGAAAAATCTTCAGAGCCCTACAGAGAAAAAACCTCAGAACCCCACAGAGAAAACCTTCCCAATCCCCAGGGTCACTTCTCCATTCATCAGCAGCTGCACAAACGTTGAATTTGACCACCAAACCTCCCTCCCCAGTCCACATCCCACACCTGGGAGCCCCAAACTGGGTTTTCCCCGCCACGATCCTTTAGTGCTGTTCAGAAATGCCATTTCTGCCCTCGGCCCCTCCCAGGCAGGCAGAGCCAGCCCCTCGGTCACACCTGTGCCAGGTGCAGCACGCACAGCTCCTGGAAGGGGCAGGCAGTGCCCAGGCAGTGCCCGGGCAGGGCTGGCGCTGTCAGCAGCGCGGGGTGAGCAGGAGGGAGGCACAGGAGCCCCTCAGGGCTGCCAACTCTCTTCCCTCCGGCTTCCCTTCACTCTCCTTCTCCTCCTTCCTCTTTTTCCATTCTCTCCTCCTCACCAGATCTGCCTCTCTCTCTTTTCTCTCCCCCTTTTCTCTCCCTCCTTCCCCCTTCTCTCATCCCTTTCTCCCCCTGCTGCACTCCAGCACATCTGTTTCTAATCTCAGCCGCCCCTTGCAGACAATAACTCCTTTTTCTTTTCAACATCTGAACGCTCAGTGCCCAACAATTCCACACAGTTACACAAATTTGACACTCTGCCTGAAACAAAGACATTTTATTCAACCTTGTTTTGCCCAAGAGCTGCAAGCCTTTCTCTCCTTTATCCCTGAAAAGCGCTGGTCTCTTCAAACAACAAACACAAATGAGCCTGTTTGAGCAGCACTTTTTAAAATTAATCTGGATTAATCAGGGATCTCTGGCTGTCAACCTGCTCATAAAGTGACCAGAAAAGGATCAGAACTCCAACACCACTGAAAATTACAGTTTTACACAAAAGTTTCCTCCTTACAAACCCCTTTTCTCCGACTCGCCAGCGACAAATTTCAGACACACAGAGAGCAGACTGGTGGAAGTTTGATTAAATAAAAAGCAAACAACGCCAAAAAAAAGCCAACCTACCTAAGAAGAGGATTGGAAATGCAGACATTCCGTCTCCCAGCACGAGGGACTTGTCCTCCCTTTTTCTTCCTCTCTCCCAAGGACGGCAGGCAGACCTGCAGAGCGTTCACAGGAACGCCTCTGGAATGCACCGAGTGTAATTGCATCCATGTGCCAGAAAAATCACCAACTTCACTCTTTCTTCCCTCCTGCTATCCACCCCCTGCTCCATCTTCCATCCAGATCCAGCCTGATGGATTTTATTTATTTTTTATTTTTTTTTTGAGGGCTGAAAATTCAAGGCCCTGGGAGTTTCTGGGGGAGAAGCAGCACGGAGAGGACTTCACATCCACGGCAGCACAGAACAATTTTGCCTGTCTGGAGAGGAGAGAAGCAGGGGGGGAAACACTGAGCTCAATGTTCACCACATGGCTGCCTCCCACTGGAGCCCCTCCCTGCCATCAGCTGGGATTAATAGTGAAGACCAGTCATGTGGGTGAGGTAGATTTCCAGCAAGAGTACAGACATTTAACAGGGAAAACAAGAGGGTTTCTCCAGTGGTAAAACAGTTAAGTTTGGAGGCAGCAAAAAAAAAAAAAAAGAAAAGAAAAAAAATCCAGCATGGAAAAAAAAAATCAGATTCGACACTCAGGGGTTGGAGGGAGACTCTTGGAAAAAGCTCCTCAGGAGGACAAACACACTTCCCTGGATTCGTTAGCTTTGAGCTCTTTTCTGCACTGGAAATGGGAGATTTCAGGCTTGCTGAACACTCTCTCTGCCTGCTGCGTGGTTTTCTTTTTGTGTTTTTAGGAGGGAAAGAAATCCCTAAAAACTGATTTAATTCCACGTCGTAGCCGCGCTTCGCCGATGAGGGCAAAGCTCAATCAGGCAGAAATTGGTGGCTACGGGGTGTGAGCTTGAACTCCCTCCCAAAGGGCATTTTAAGGCACACAGAGACACCTTTACAGCCCAGCTTCAGCATCACCCTCATGCAAAGGAGCAAATTTTCAAAATTACCTCAGGTACCCCATAAAGAAACACCCAGCCCGCACAGCAGAAAGGAAACAAGGCAGATTCACCCACCTCGGTGCCTTGGAGTGCAGAGCAGAAATTCCTCCCCTCAGCGCAGTTATGAAAGTGTTTGTAAAGCCTGGAGGAAGGCAGCAAAGCATGGGCAAGGCTGCCAGCCTGTGGTTTGGGACATCACACTCCACTTTTCCAAGCTTTCTCTCCTTTCCCTGTGTTACTCCACCCGCACACCATTTCTCTATACTTTCTCCCCCCCCCCCCCGCCAAAAAAAAATCAGGGATAAAATGCTGATTTTACAAGCAAACCCTTTGCAAAGCCAGGAGCTGAGCTTGGTGATTCTTTTGGTCACCTTCAGTTCAGGATATTGTATTTTTTATGAAATGCAGAAGTATTTATGGAGTCCTCAGTGAGGGGCACAACTCTTGGAAGCTCTGAAGGAATTTGGTGCCTTTGGTGTTGATGACTGAGCTCTGCAGGTATTTATGGGAAGGCAACAAAGATCAAAACCTGGATCTTTGAATCCTGGAAACAAAATCTCGATAGATCCAGAGAGAATAAAAGGAATAAAAATCATCTTTGTGCACCCAGTTTCATCCAAGTTTTGTTTGCCCCTCCCAGCCTCAGATGTACACAGGAGCAGCATTTGGCTCCTCCTCTCCAGAACTGATTTTCTCCCTGTATCACAACATTTTAAACAGCATTTTTATCTAATCTAGACTGATTATCCAAATCCAGTCTAGATTAGGTGGATGTCACAGATCCCACAGACCCAAATCCCAAGGTTCCTCCAGAACTTTCCCCCACATGCTTGACCAAACCTGATTTCCTTAACGAATGCACCTAAACCCCCCTTGATCCTCAGAGCAGGACACGAATCAATGGAGAAAAATTCATTTTTTCTGCAGGCCAGGCAGCACTGAGCCTGTCTCTGTGCATTAGGGGTGTGACAGAAGATGTCCCTGGCTCTGCTGTGAATTCCCTGATGGATTTAATGGGATCAATTCCTCCCCGGGGAGAGGCAGAGGAGTGCTGGCACCTCCCCCAAACGACACTTCATTTGTAAATAAGGCTTAAATTTTTAAACTTTATTTTAAAAGAAAGTTTTGTTTGCCCCCCTGTCAATTTATTCCTTTCACTTTGCTCTTCCTCCTGCAAGGAAACACCTCCTTGAGCCTGAGCTGTCCCCCAGTGGTGCAGAGTTATTAATTCTCTTTTCAGTGGTGTTTTAATGTCCCCACCACCCAAAACTTATCAAAAACCTGCATTTTCCCCAAAACTCCCTCTATTGCTGCTGACTCCCCCTGGTGCTGATTCCTTTTTGTCCCTTCTCCAAGATTCCCTTCTATTTCCCCAATATTTCAAGATTTCCTTCTATTTCCTTCTATATTCCCTCACTCAGTTTAAATGATCTGAGCAGCTTCTTGATAAAATCACTAATTTTATCACTAAATCGAATCACTAAAAGAACAAAATTCATTCATCACTTTGAATCTCTTGAGCAAAAGCCCATTTCAGTTCCATTTTTTGGGGTTGCAACTGAAATAAAACGCCAAGAACACGTGGGGGAAAAAAACCCCAAATGACACAAACAAGCAACAAAAAATGCTAGGGGAGAAATAAAACCCTTCACACAGATTTCTTTTCACAACCAGCCACTGGAGGAAAGGCTGATTTGTGTTTTGTGGCAGCCAGAGCCTGCTTTGGAAAGCAGTGGCTGTTGAAGGAACTCTCCTCTCTCATCCAGGCTTCAATAATTGATCATAAAAGCACAATTAGTCATTTGGTATCAGCGGGAAAATATCCCTTCAATGAGGCTCAGCACTCACTATTTCTTTCCCTATTCCTTCGATTTCCTTCTCCATTCCTTCTTTTTCCTTCCATTTCCTTCCATATTCCTTTTATTTCATTCCAAATTCCTTCTATTTCCTTCTCTATTGCTTCTATTTCCTTCTCTATTCCTTCTATTTTCTTTTCTATTCCTTCTACTTCCTTCCCTATTCCTTCTAATCTCTTCGCCATTCCTTCTATTTCCTTCCATTTTCCTTCTATTCCCTTCCATATTCACTTTATTTCATTCCATATTCCTTCTATTTATTTTAAGATTCCCTGAAATCCCCAAGACTTTTGTGTGCCTAAACTCAGATTCTTGGTATTTAAGGAAGGTACCTACAAATGGAAAGCCTCACACTGCCACATTTACATTTTCTGAAAAATCCCTTCACCCAGGATTTTTCTCCTGGGAAGCTGAGAAGCCTCAGAGAAAAAGGAAAACAATAATTATCTGATTTGCTTCTCCTGTGTTTTGCTGCTTTGGAATGTGTTTGGAGATTGTTTTATTGGTTTCTAGTGTGAATTATTTTGACTCTTTGGTCAATCAGTGACAAGTTGCGTCAGGATTCTGGAAAGAGTCACGAGTTTTCATTATTATCCCTTTAACATTCTGTAAGTATCCTTTCTGCATCCTCTAGTATAGTTTAGTATATCTTTAATATAATATAGTCTGCAAGTATTCTTTCTGTATTCTTCAATGTAGTATAGCATTCTTTAATATAATATACTATCACAAAATAATAAATTAGCCTTCTGAAAACATGGAGTCAGATTCATCATTCCTTCCTTTGTCTGGGGACAATGTAAATATAATATCAAATCTGTTAAAAAAATTACTTTATCCATTACAAAATCCTGATTTTCAGCCTGGTTTTAATGAGTTTGGGTGTCCATATGCTTGAGAACCTGCTGGAGCTCCTGCAGGGCCTGGCCCCAGCACTGTTGCACACTCCTGCACAGCTGGGATGTGTTTGGAGATTGTTTATCCAACACGTGATTGTTCCATTGGTTTCATGTCAATTGTTTTCACTCTTTGGCCAATTACAGCCAAGCTGTGTCAGGACTCTTTCCAGAGTCTCGAGTTTTCATTATTATCTTTTCAGCCTTCTGTCTGTATCCTTTCCGTATCCTTTAGAATAGTTTAGTAATATAATATAATATAATATAATATAATATAATATAATATAATATAATATAATATAATATAATATAATATAATATAATATAATATAATATAATATAATATAATATAATATAATATAATATAATATAATATAATATAATATAATATAATATATATAATATATATAATAAATATAATATAATATAACATAACATAATATAACAATAAATTAGCCTTCTGAGAACATGGAGTCAGATTCATCATTCCTTCCTTCGTCTGGGGGTAATGCAAATAAAACTCCAAATCTGTTAAAAAATGACTTTATCCACTACAAAATCCTGACTTTCATTTTTCCTTGAGAACCTGCTGGAGCTCCTGGCCCCAGCCCCACGTGCGGAGGAGCCGCTGCACACTCATGCATAGCTGAGCTGCATCATCCCCCAGCTCCGTGCTGCAGCTGCTCCAGGCCAATGTCCTGCGAGGTTATGTTTAAATAATGCCAGCTAAGATCACCATTTAACGGGTATTACTAATTTAATGTGAAGTGCCAGCAGTGAGGGCTCCCAGAGCCGCTCCCTCAGCTCCCATCAGGACTCCAGCGTGGTCACTGCGGTGGGGGCACTGACTGAAGGACACCTGGGAACTTTCCTGCTCACTAATAATGATATAAATTATCGTTTTGTTCCCTGAACCTCTCCTGACAGTCCCAGGTGCACCAATCAAAGCCATTTAAACCCAGAGGACACTGGAGAGATGAAATCTTGAATGAGCTCTGCTCTTAGAGGTTTCCCTGTCTGTGTTTGGAGTGGATGAAATTCAGCCCTCAAAGAGCTGGAGCAGTGGAATAAAAAGGCAGGAACACAGCAGGAAATGTCTCATCTCTTCCCTCATACTCCCCTGTTCTTCTCTGAGCAAATTGGTTGGGCATTGAGGCAGCTTGGAAGAGGCAGGAGTGGGAATAATGGGAATTGTCACTGTGATATTTTCTGAAAAATTACAAGGATTACAAGGAGTTTAGGCAGAGCAGATAACCAAGATAAGCAAGATAACCAGAGCAGATAACCAAGAGTGCTGCCTCAGAGTTTGCTCCTGTTCCTTGGCAGCCAAATGACAATAGCCCAGCATCTCAAAGGAAAACCAATTTTTTTTTTTTTCATGGTCCCAGCAGAAAGGCAAGAAGCAGAAGGATCTCCTTCCCCTGTGCACAGAAATATTCATGAGGATGTTGAGATTGCTAGGCAGGAGTGAGAGCGCCCCATCAATAAATAAAGAGCATCGGTATCTCTTGGCATTAGAGAGGAAAGAATGACATCTCTTTTGCTTTTATTTCCTTCTATTTTGGAGCATTCAAGTTATAATATTCAGCTCCAAGTGGCACTTGGAGCGCGCTTCTGAGGGCTGGATTAAAAAGGGGAATTTGCGTTGTGCTAAAGGAGTCCATTAAGCTGAGAGGGGGCTGTGTGAGCCTGCCCTGAGCCCTCTCCATGGGCTCCTCCTGCCTGAGCCAGGGCACCCAGCCCTGCCAGGAGCTCAGTCCAGGCTGGAGGGTCCTGGGGGGAGCAGGGAATGCAGGAACAGCCAAAGAGCCCATGCAGGGAAGGGAGCAGAGTGTGGTGGGGTTCACAGGGGTCTGAGGATGAGGGGAGAGACAAGGACCTGACTCTGTGTTTCTGAAGGCTGATTTAATATTTTATTATATATGTATTATATTTAAACTATACTAAAATAATAGAAGAAAGGATTTCATCAGAAGGTTTGAAAGGAGTAGAAAGGAATGATAATAAAATCTTGTGTCTCACCAGAGTCTGGACAGCTGGCTGTGATTGGCCATTAATTAGAAACAACCCCATGAGACCAATCCCAGATGCACCTGTTGCATTCCACAGCAGCAGATAACCATTGTTTACATTTTGTTCCTGAGGCTTCTCAGCTTCTCAGGAGAAAAAAACCCTAAGGAAAGGATTTTTCATAAAACATGTCTGTGACAGCAGAGCTGGATTCTCCATGTGCTGGCAGGGATGGGAGCTCTGGCAGAACTGAAATCTTATTTTTTCCAGAAGTATCAAGGTATTTTTAAAAGTAATTAGTCCAGTACTAATTAGATGAGCTGTATTTACTGTGCTACCTGGTAAAATCTTCCTCTAGTCGTGCCACAACTCTTCTATCTCGTACAGATAACAAGGGAAGCATTTTTCAACTATTCTGTTACTGAGTTTCCTTCAGGAATTCCTTGCTCCTTCCAGGTTTCCATGTCTGAGTGACCTGGTTGTTGTCTGGTAAGATTTAGGCATCCTTCAGGCTTTGGGCTGAGCCCTGATCATAAATGCATCCCCTCCAAGGCAGCATGATTTTAATTTGGATTTCTCTGTTTTCCCTGTAGCGTGGTGGCACAGCCCTGGTGATTCCGGAGCTCCTTCCTGAGGAGGAATTCTGCCCTGCCAGATCTCCAGTCTCTGCTGGGATGCAGATCTTGGTCTCTCCAGGGAACTGAGGAGGAATCCAAGAGTTTCCATGGGATTCACTTCTAATCCAAATGGATTTGAACCTGAACCTGAGCAGCCTCTGTACAAATGTGGAATATACACAATCATTTTCTGGCTCTAGGAAGCTCTGGTTGATCCTTAGATGTTTTTTTTTCTCCCCAGTTTGAGCATCAGAAAAAGCTCTGGAAGTGCTGATATGTAGAAGAGCAGGAGGCTGTTCATTAATTATTACTGGGCTGGGGAGGGCTTAAATACTCAATCCTACAGATTTGGGATCAAACCAAACTTTTTCCTAATGAGATTCTCCCCTTGAAGACTAAAAAGGGCATTTGAGAGCTGTTAAATGTCTGTGAAGTGGAGGTTCCTGCATTGGCATCTCTTCCAGCTCCTGAAACGAGCTGGGAGGAATTTCAGGGAGGGCACAGATCCTGCCCCATTCCTGGAGAGGAGAATCCCGCCAGGATTGAGTGCTGGCCTCATAAATACACCAGGGGAGCAGAAACCCTCTTCTGTTCTCTTCTAGCTCCTGAAATGAGCTGGTTTTAATTATGAAGGAATTTCAAAGGCGACCCATTCTTGCCCAGGAGAGTCCCACCAGGATTGGGTGCTGGGCTCCCAAACACACCAGGAGAGCAGAAATCCTGTTCTGTTCTCATCCAATTCCTGAAATTGGTTGTTTTTTTTTTTTTTTTTTGTGAAGGAATTTCAAAAAGACCCTGCCCCATTCCTGGTGAGGAGAATCCCATCAGTGTTGGGTCCTGGGCTCCCAAGTACCTGCTGAGAGCAGAAATCGTGTTCTGTTCTCTTCCAGATCCTGAAATGAGACGGTTTTTTCTTGTGAAGGAATTTCAAAGAGGACACTGCCCCATTCCTGGTGAGGAGAATCCTGGCAGGATTGGGTCCTGGGCTCCCAAATACCCGCTGAGACCAGAAATCCTGTTCTGTTCTCATCCAGATCCTGAAATGGGCTGTTTTATCTTGTGAAGGAGTTTCAAAGACACTCTGCCATGTTCCTAGTGAGGAGAAACCCATCAGGATTGGGTTCTGGGCTCACAAACACCAACTGAGGGCAGAAATCCTGTTCTGTTCTCATCCAACTCCTGAAATTGGTTGGTTTTTTTTTTTTTTTTTTTGTAAAGGAATTTCAAAAAGACCCTGCCCCATTCCTGGCAAGGAGAATCCCACCAGGATTGGGTCCTGTGCTCCCAAACACACCAGGAGAGCAGAAATCCTCTTCTGTTCTCTTCCTACTCCTGAAACGAGCTGGTTTTTTCTTGTGAAGGATTTCAAAAAGGACACCCTGCCCCATTCCTGGCGAGGAGAATGCCACCAGGATTGGTTCCCAATTGGCTCTCTAATACACCAGGAGAGGAAGAAATTCTGTTGTATTCCCTTCCAGCTCCTGAAATGGGCTGGTTGTTCTTGTGAAGAAATTGCAGAAAGCTCAAGAGAATCCCACCAGGATTGGGTCCTGTGCTCCCAAACACACCAGGAGAGCAGAAATCCTCTTCTGTTCTCTGCCAGCTCTTGATACGAGCTGGTTTTTCTTGTGAAGGATTTCAAAGAGGACACCCTGCCCCATTCCTGGTGAGGAGAATCCTGTCAGGATTGGTTCCTGTGCTCCCAAATCCCCCCTGAGAGCAGAAGCCCTGGCAGTGGGGGCTGTGTGCAGCTCCCCAGGGTGCAGGATCATCCCTGCAGAAGGAGGAGCTGTGTGCGGGGAGGGCTTTGGCAGCAGCTCCCGTTCCCAATGACTTTACCTGAGGTAATCTTTTCCGCCAGGCTGGCTCTGACATTAAAAATGGAAGAGGCCAGGGACATTTTCCACCCAGAGCTCAATGGAAAGTGGCAGGTGTCAGATTTTTGCAAATTTCTTTCTCTTAACTCAGAGGCTTCTGCTGACAGGGACGTGAAGGCTCCAACCTGGAAAAGCTCCAAACGCAAACATTTTTGTCGCCAGCGACTTAAAATGCAAAATATTTTTAAAAGGTGGAGGGGAGGGGAAAGGACAGAGAGGTCAGGAATGGAAATGGCTCAGCGTGGGGGAGAAATGTGCTTTGTACACTGCAGCACAGTCACTCATGTTAGGAAAATCCATCCACAAACACCAGAGGTTGATGTCCAAAAAGGAGACAGAGCAGTCCTGGAACTTTATTCCAATCAAGGCAGAGGCCATGGGGCATCCCCTGGGGTCTCCCCAATTTTTGGAGGATGCAGCCTCCTTTTTATCCCAATTTCCAGCCACATTTCCCTTCTCTCTTTCCCCATTTCTGAGGAACTTGAGAGGTTCAGACTTCCCAAAACACCTGATCCCAAAGATTCCCCTCTAATGTATAACCCTGCCTTTTAATTTTTAATTCTTACAGAATTTAGGGGTTTTTCCTCCCCATTGTTCCTTTCACCTTTCAATGTCTAATTTCATTTATCAGCAAACCTTAAGTTCATTTGTAAAAGCAAATCTCTTTTTCCATTCATCAATCAGTGGAATCCTTCCCATTGTCTCTTTATCTCCCAGTGCTGGTTTTATCCCCCAGCAGCCCCACAGCTTGTTTGGAAAGACAAATCCCTCATTCCTCTAAGGGGGTTTCCTCTAGAAAAATAAATTCACATCCCACAGGGCTGGGGTGTGGAGGGTGGAAAGGGAGGCTGTGCATGAAAAAAATCTCCTTTCCTTCATCCTCATCCCATTCCTCTCACTCAGAACACACTGCCTTTGGCAGGAGCAGGGAATTTCCTTCTCCAGGAGCGGGATCTTCAATCTGCTGGCACCGGAGCGGGATTTTCCTTCTGCTGGCACCGGAGCAAGCGGCTCAGCAGCAGCCCTTGGCTCACCCCTCGGGGTACCAGCTGCACCTGCCGTGTTTGCTGCATCCAGCCCGTGTATCCCGAGCGTGAGGCGATGCTCGGTGTCACCGCTCTGCCCCCGCACGAGGAGCAGATGCTGCAGCAAAGCGGATCCCAGCTTTGGAGACTCATTTCCGACAGAAACCTGGCAGGTCTGGCCTGGGCAGCGCTCGTGTCTTTTGTCGTGGCAATGAGTTTCAGGGAATTAATCGAGCTGCGAAGCATGGCTGTGGTGAGATGGAGCCTTTTAGGGCTTGAGGCTGTGCTGAACCATGGGCTGAGTGACTGCGCTGCGGCTGCAGGGTTTGGGGTGTGAATGGGTGTCACAGACGCATTTTATGAAAATCCTTTCCTTAGGATTTTTCCTCCTGAGAAGCTGGGAGGCCTCAGGAACAAAATGCAAACAATGGTTATCTGCTGCTGTGGAATGCAACAATGTGAATCTTTGATTGGTCTCATGTGGTTGTTTCTAATTAATGACCAATCAGAGTCCGGCTGTGTTGAGGTTGTGAGCAGTCACAAGATTTTATTATTGATTCCTTTCTTTGCTGGCATTCTGACGAAATCCTTTCTTCTATCCTTTCAGCATAGTTTTAATAGGGCCTTTTTAATATAATATATATAATAAAATTATAAATCAGCCTTCTGAAACGTGGAGTCAAGATTCTCATCTCTTCCCTCGTTGGGATTACCTGAAAATCCCACAAATGGGAGCCCCAGGCCCAGGGGAATCTCCCCATCAGCTGCTTTCAGGCAGTCACTTGCAAGGAGTGTGTAAATTCCTACAAGGAGTGTGTAAATTCCTGCTAGGAGTGTGTGAATTCCTACAAGGAGTGTGTAAATTCCTGCTAGGAGTATGTGAATTCCTACAAGGAGTGTGTAAATTCCTGCTAGGAGTGTGTAAATTCCTACAAGGAGTGTGTAAATTCCTGCTAGGAGTATGTGAATTCCTACAAAGAGTGTGTAAATTCCTGCTAGGAGTATGTGAATTCCTACAAGGAGTGTGTAAATTCCTGCTAGGAGTATGTGAATTCCTACAAGGAGTGTGTAAATTCCTGCTAGGAGTGTGTAAATTCCTACAAGGAGTGTGTAAATTCCTGCTAGGAGTGTGTGAATTCCTACAAGGAGAGTGTAAATTCAACCTGGAATTTTTCTGGCTCCAGATGAAGGAGAACTCCTGTGTATTGATATTTTTTGGAGAACTCCTGTGTATTGATTTTTTTTGAGGACTCCTGTGTATTTTATTTTTTGGAGCACTCCTGTGTATTGATATCTTTGGAGAACTCCTGTGTATTGATTTTTTTGGAGGGCTCCTGTGTAATGATTTTTTTGAGGAAGCTGCTTTGTTTAATAACCAGCAGAGTTTACAGCTAATTTCTCTACACTGCCTTAAGAGATTGGACAAAAAACCAAACAATTTTCACTCAACAGAGGTGGGGGAATGAAAGATAAACCCAATTATTTTGATCTGCTCTATTCACAGCTTCATTTTTTATCTCCCACCTGGACTGTCCGTAACTCTTTGTTTTTATTGTCTCACATTGTCCTAATCCAAACTGTCCAAATTACTATTACTCTAATTATATTTCTATTTTTACAACCATTTTATTACTATTAAACTTTAAAAATTTTAAAAACCAAGTGATTGGCGTTTTTCACAGCTTTCCATGCTGAGTGGAGCAGCTCTCAGATGAGCTGTGATCCTGTGCTCATGGAAATCTCTCCTTTAGCTCCAGTCCGTGTCCAAAGTTGAGCTGTGCATGTTCTTGCAGCGTGTAGCTCTGAATTATTTATGTGACCTTCAAAAAGCAAAGGGAAAAAAAAATAATAAATAAATAAAAAATAAAAAGGAGGAAAAGCCAGTTAATGGAAATGCTTTCAAAATGCAAATATCCTTCCCTAGAACATCGTGTGTCCCTTTGGAGCTGAAGACAAAATAACATGTCTGGGAGATGATGAAGCAGAAAAGCTCCTGGGGAGATAAATTGTAGGAAGTTGTGCCCTGCTGTGTGTGAGCAGGGGGAGGCTGGGCGGGGATCTGGCGCTGCAGAGTGTGCAGATGGAGGAGCCTTGCCCTGCTGCTGCCTCCCAGCCCTGACAGGGAGAGGGAAACGGGGAGAAAACTCAGCAAAGTTCATTTTCTGGGATAGAAAATTCACCAAAGTTCATTTTCTGGGACAGAAAACTCACCAGAAACTCATTTTCTGCGACAGGGGGACACAGGATTGTGACCGTGTTCACAGGGGTCTCATGTTGAGGGAAGAGACGAGGATCTCACTCCATGTTTCAGAAGGTTTGATTTATTATTTTTTGATATATATTACATTAAAACTATACTGAAAGAATAGAAGAAAGGATTTCATCAGAAGGCTGGCTAAGAATAGAAAAAGAAAGAATGATAACAAAGGGTTGTGGCTAGGACTCTCTGTCCGAGCCATTAATTAGAAACAACCACGTGAGACCAATCCCAGATGCACCTGTTGCATTCCACAGCAGCAGATAATCAATGTTTGCATTTTGTTCCTGAGGCCTCCCAGCTTCTCAGGAGGAAAAATCCTAAGGAAAGGATTTTTCCTAAAAGATGTCTGTGACACTGGGACACTGTGCACGCCTGAAGGGGTTTTGCTGACACAGGGGCCAGGCCATGGTCTGGCCTTTGCCTGTATTAGCCTGGAGTTTAAATTGATTTCAGCCTCTCAGAATAAAAGGAAATTAACTCCAGCTTTTCTATCACATCTCCTTGGCTGTTCTGGGTCCCCAGGATGGATGTGGCACTGGGTGCTCTGCTCTGGTTCATCAGAGGCTGCTTGGCCAGAGAATGAATTTAATAATCCTTGGGGTCTTTTCCAAGCTTTTCCTGCACCACCACCCGTATTTGGCAGCTGAGTTTGGTCTCTTCACTGAATAACTGGAGTTGTGAATCCTCTGAATTTCAGGAGGGAAGGAGAGCCAGAGTTTATTTTGAATTCCACCCAGAGAAATGTTGCAAAAAGCAGCTGTCCTTCCTACTAGGAGATACAGTGTGTGGTGGGGCCTTCTGCTGAGGCAACCTTCACCTGTCCAGGTGATCAGAAATGTGCTAAAATCTCCTTTGTGCAGTTCACTCCTCCTTCCCCTCTCCTCTATTGTGTTCAGTCACTTCCAAGCGAAAGCTTTGCTGCTGTTGAAGGGCTGAGGATGGAGCAGCAAATGTCCCAAACATCCCTGGGAATCCGAGAGAGCTCTGACACCGAGACCAGCCCTGCTCTGGGTGAGGTGATTTGTGGTTTGCTCTGTTCAGGGCTGCTCACCCCAAGCTCTGCACTGACAGATTCAGCCCTTCCTGGCAATAATTTGGCAGCAGATCTGACAGGAGCTGGGGATGCCTGAGGGGCAGCAAGGGGCTGGAGTTGTGTGATGGAGGGGGCAGGAGGGCAATGACTCCAATGGCTCCTGGGCTGGTCAGAACTGTGATGCCAATGGGAATTTAAAAATGTGCACCTCAAAAATTTGGGTTTCTCCATGTTTGGTGGGACTTTTGGACTTGGAACAATCTTCTCCCATTTTATTTCATTGCCCTCATGAAATGGACATGAGAACAGAACTCAAAGCAGCTTTTTCTGGGAGCTGTCCCTTGGTGTCTGAATAAAGCTCCTCCCTCTGCTGAACATGAATTTAAAGCTGAATGTGCATCTCAAAATTTGGGTTTCTTCATGCTTGGTGGGATTTCTGAACTTGGAACAGTCTTCTCCCATTTTATTTCATTGCCCTCATAGATGGGCATGAAAATAGAACTCAAAGCTGTTTTTTTTGAGAGCTGTCCCTTGGTATCTGAATAAAGCTCCTCCCTCTGCTGAACACGAATTTAAAGCTGGATGTGCTTTAAATTCAAATTCTCAAAATTCGGGTTTCTCCATGTTTAGTGGCACTTCTGGACTTGGAACAATCTTCTCCCATTTTATTTCATTGCCCTCATGAAATGGACATGAGAACAGAACTCAAAGCAGCTTTTTCTGGGAGCTGTCCCTTGGTGTCTGAATAAAGCTCCTCCCTCTGCTGAACATGAATTTAAAGCTGAATGTGCATCTCAAAATTTGGGTTTCTTCATGCTTGGTGGGATTTCTGAACTTGGAACAGTCTTCTCCCATTTTATTTCATTGCCCTCATAGATGGGCATGAAAATAGAACTCAAAGCTGTTTTTTTTGAGAGCTGTCCCTTGGTATCTGAATAAAGCTCCTCCCTCTGCTGAACACGAATTTAAAGCTGGATGTGCTTTAAATTCAAATTCTCAAAATTCGGGTTTCTCCATGTTTAGTGGCACTTCTGGACTTGGAACAATCTTCTCCCATTTTATTTCATTGCCCTCATAAATGTGCATGAGAACAGAACTCAAAGCTGCTTTTATTGGGAGCTGTCCCTTGGTGTCTGAATAAAGCTCCTCCCTCTGCTGAACATGAATTTAAAGCTGGACGTGCACCTCAAAATTCGTGTTTCTCCATGTTTGGCGAGACTTTTGGATTTGGAACAATCTTCTCCCATTTCATTTCATTTCATTTCATTTCATTTCATTTCATTTCATTTCATTTCATTTCATTTCCCTCATAAATGGGCATGAGAACAGAACTCAAAGCTGCTTTTTCTGGGAGCTGTCCCTTGGTGTCTGAATAAAGCTCCTCCCTCTGCTGAACATGAATTTAAAGCTGGATGTGCACATTAAAAATTTGGTTTCTCTGTGGGACATTTGGACTTTTTGGGAGCTGTCCCCTGGTGTCTGAATAAAGCTCCTCACTCCACTGAACATAACTAAAAGCCTGTTAAAAAAGGAAAAAGTGTTCCAGCCAGACATGGAGATTGTTACAGACCATTTGCCACATCCTTTTTCAGAGCCTGGCCACAAAAAGGAGAGGAAAATGTGGCTTGGTGAATAATTCACAGCTTGTGCTCCGTTGGGATTCGTGCCCCTAACTGAGTGTCAGCATTGCTGTTTCCTCTGTTGCAATCGTGGCTCCTGGATGTTAATTTTTATAAGTTTCAGGGTCAGATGGAGGAGAAGTGCAAGAACAGTCAGGAACCAAACAGCTCTGAAGGAACTGAGTTCATATGGAGAGGAAATTCCTTTATCTTCCAGAACTTCTGATGAGCACATCATGGATTTGAGAATTGCATGGAAACCACCCATTAGAACAGCATCAGCTCAGTGCTGTAACACCTGAAAATGGATTTGACTTGGTGATCTCAAAGATCTCTTCTGAGCTAGTTCATTCTGTGATGCTGTGATTCTGTGATTCTGTGATTCTCTGATTCTGTGATTCTGTGATTCTGTGATTCGATGATTCTGTGATTCTTTGATTCTATGATTCTGTGATTCTGTGATCCTGCAATTTTGTGATTCTGTGATTGATCCTGTGATTTTTTGATTGATCCTGTAATTATGTTATCCTGTGATTCTGTGATTCTGTGAGTGATCCTGTGATTCTGTGATTCTGTGATCCTTTGATTCTATGATTCTCTGATTCTCTGATTTTGTGGTCCTGTGATTCTCTGATCCTTTCATCCTATGATTCTGTGATCCTGTCATTCTGTGATTCTGTGATTCTGTGATCCTTTGATTCTATGATTCTCTGATTCTCTGATTCTGTGGTCCTGTTATTCTCTGATCCTCTCATCCTATGATTCTGTGATCCTGTAATTCTGTGATTCTGTGATTCTCTGATCCTGTTATTCTCTGATCCTGTGATCTTGTGATTCTATGATTGATTCTGTGACTCTGTGATCCTGTAATTCTCTGATTCTGTGATTCTCTGATCCTGTGATCTTGTGTTTCTGTGATCCTATAATTCTGTGATTGCGAATCTCTGATCCTGTGATTCTGTGAGCACTGTTACGTTCTGCTCCTTGTGTAAATTAGAGCTCCCAGTTTTTACAACTTAATCCTCCAATTCTGACCAAAGGGAAAAGTCTTCTCCTGTTTTATTTCGCTGCCCTCAGTCTGGCATGAGAACAGAGCTCCAAGCTGCTTCAAACAGCTGGGTAATTAACTCATTCTGCCTGAGGAGAAAGGACAGGGAAATTTGGGAGAAGGGATGGCCTTTGGAAAGGACGGGGAATACTGGGAGATGGGATGGCCCTCTCTTGGAAAGGACAGGGAATATTGGGAGATGGGATGGCCCTCTCTTGGAAAGGACAGGGAATTTTGCAAGAAATTGTCTCTTGGAACAGCTTTTTGACCGGTCTGAGGACTCCTTTCCACAGGAGTTCAGGGAAAAGCGACTGGAAAATGATGGGGAGGAGAAATGAGGAGATGCCCACAGCCTGCCTGGCTGTCAGGGGAAGGGCATGAGGTGAGGGAAGATTTTAGTGGTTGAAAACAGGAATTTGGCATAGATGGGGAAAATCTGAGCAGGTTTTGGGCCGGGTTTTGTCGTTGCTCTGGAGGGAACCTCAGCCTGCAGCTTTGCAGAGCTCTGCCATCCCTGAGTGTGCCCCAGCAGCCGGGGCAGTTCTGGGGATGTTCTGGGGGAGTTCTGGGGGAGTTTTGGGGGAGTTTTGGGGATGTTCTGGGGATGTTCTGGGGGAAGTTCTGGGGGAGTTCTGGGGATGTTCTGGGGATATTCTGGGGATATTCTGGGGATGTTCTGGGGGGAGTTCGGGGATGTTCTGGGGGGAGGTCTGGGGATGTTCTGGGGGAGTTCTGGGGATGTTCTGGGGGATGATCTGAGGGATGTTCTGGGGGGAGTTCTGGGGATGTTCTGGGGGAGTTCTGGGGGAGTTCTGGGGATATTTTGGGGATGTTCTGGGGGGAGCTCTGGGGATGTTCTGGGGGAGCTCTGGGGGGAGTTCTGGGGATGTTCTGGGGATGTTCTGAGGGGAGTTGGGGGATGTTCTGGGGGGAGTTCTGGGGATGTTCTGGGGGAGTTCTGGGGATGATCTGGGGATGATCTGGGGGATGTTCTCGAGGGAGCTCTGGGGACGTTCTGAGGGGATTTCTGGGGATGTTCTGAGGGGATTTCTGGGGGTGTTTTGGGGATGTTCTGGGGGAGTTCTGGGGATGTTCTGGGGATGTTCTGGGGATGTTCTCGGGGGAGCTCTGGGGATGTTCTGAGGGGATTTCTGGGGGTGTTTTGGGGATGTTCTGGGGATATTCTGGGGATGTTCTGGGGATGATCTGGGGGATGATCTGGGGGATGTTCTGGGGGATGATCTAAGGGATGTTCTGGGGGTGTTCTGGGGATGTTCTGGGGATGTTCTGAGGATGTTCTCGAGGGAGCTCTGGGGATGTTCTGGGGGAGTTCTGGAGATGTTTCCCCGGGGCTGAGAAGGTGCTCGTGGTGCTTTGGGAATGCAAACCCACTCCTGGCTGGTGTTTTGCACAGTGAGGTAGAAAATGTCACCTTGTTTCAGCTTCTCCTCTGTCACATCGATTACAGGCGGCCTGGAGAAGGGCAGGGTGATCTTCAGCAGCACAAGCTCAGGGTTCCTGCAGCTTTCATGCTCTGCAGGAAACCCTTGGGATTCTTCAGCCTGGCTGGGAATATCCAGTGGAGTTGAAATAAAACAAGACCACTCAGTATTTATTTTATAAAAAATTTGTATTTTTTACTAATTATTATAATTTCATTTTTATTTTATTTTATTTTATTTTATTTTTAAAAATTTATTATTAATTCAATACATCATTATTTATTATAATTAATTCTATTTATTATTATTTTTATTTATTTACTCCATTATTATTTTAATTTATTACTACTTTTGTTTATATTATTACTTATTATATTATTTTTATTTCTTTCATTATTTTATTATTCATTTAATTCATTATTATTATTTACTATTATTTATTTTATTATTACTTCAATTTATTATTAATTTAATTTATAATTCTCTAATATTAACTATTCTTTATTACTTTTATTTATTTATTTTCATTATTATTTAAATTTATTATTATTTAAATTTTTTATTATTTAAATTTATTATTATTTTAAATATCAATTTAAAAATTTTAATTTATTGTTATTACAAATAACGATTTATTGTTATTTTATTTATTCATTTTTATTATTAGTTTTATTAATTGAGGATGTTAATTGGGGATGTTCTGGGGATGTTCTAGGGGAGTTGAAATGCAGAATAGTCTTTTTATTTCTTTATAATTTTATAATTTTAAATTTTTTCTCATTTATAATTTTTATTTCTTCATAAAATTTCATTTCTTTATTTATTTTTATTTTATAAAAATATTTATTTTTAAATTTTTATTTTATAATTTTATTCTTTTAATTTTTCTCATTTATAATTTTAATTTCTTTATAATATTTTTATTTCTTTTTTTATTTTCCTTTATTTTCATTTTTATTTCATTAAAATATTTATTTTTATTTTATCATTTTATCATTTTAATTTTTTCTCATTCATAATTTTCATTTCTTTATAATATTTTTATTTATTTCTTTCTTTTGCTTTATTTTATTTTTATTTCATGAAAATATTTATTTTTTTATTTTATAATTTTTAATTTTTTCTCATTTATAATTTTCATTTCTTTACAATATTTTTATCTATTTCTTTCTTTTACTTTATTTTAATTTCATTAAAATATTTATTTTTATTTTTATTTTATAAATGCATTATTTTAATTTTTATTATTTTAACTTTTATAATTGTATTATTTTAATTTCTTCATAATATTTTTATTTATTTATTATATTTTATATATTTATTTATTTTTATTATATATTTCTTTCTTTAACTTTATTTTATTTTTATTTCATTAAAATTTTTATTTTTATTTTATACATTTATACTTTTAATTTTTATTTTTTTAATTTTTATAATTTTATTATTTTAATTTCTTCATAATACTTTTATTTATTTATTATATTTTAGGTATTTATTTATTTATTTATTTTTATTATATATTTCTTTCTTTTACTTTTTATTTTTATTTCATTAAAATTTTTATTTTTATTTTATAAATTTATTATTTTAATTTTTATTATTTTAATTTTTATTATTTTAATTTTTATAACTTTATTATTTTGATTTCTTCATAATACTTTTATTTATTTATTATATTTTATATATTTATTTATTTATTTTTATTATATATTTCTTTCTTTTACTTTTTATTTTTATTTCATTAAAATTTTTATTTTTATTTTTATTTTATAAATTTATTACTTTAATTTTTATTATTTTACTTTTTATAATTTTATTATTTTAATTTCTTCATAATACTTTTATTTCTTTATTATATTTTATTTATTTGTTTATTTATTTATTTATTTATTTATATTTTATATTAAAAAAAAATCCGACTTTTTATTTCTGTCTCAGCATCGGTTTAAACGAAAAATTGGAATTTAGAGCTGTTTTTTTTAAGTGAAAACCCAGCTTCCAACTTCTCCAACCTCGGGATTTGTTAATGGATTATGAAATAATTAATTCCCGTTTTTATTCTTTTAGTAACGGTGCCACCTCGTGGGCTCGGCCGGCAGGAAGGGCTGAAATCCAGCGAGCAGGGGACGCTCCCAACCCTTAAATTCCCATTTCCCAGCCTCACCTTCCAACAATTTCCTCGTTAACAATTAATTTTTCACTCTTCTGTCTGCTGTAGCCAGACGAGAGTTATTTGGTGTGTCGGTTTCTCGGCTGTTTAGGTGGCCTGGAAAGGCCCGGGGTGGCCTTGGACAGCCCACGCTCCAAAGGACGAGGAGAGGCTTCAGATCTTTTCTCAGTCTCGTTGTTTATTAATTGTTTATCTACAAGATTTTCTCTCGGCCCGACAGAGGTCTGCACAGCAGCCAGCCATGAGCACACTGAGAGCCCCCGGGGCGGTCACCTTTCTTTATACCCGAAGTTACGTATACAATATTTATCATTTTTCCCCAATACCTTTCACCCTTATTAACCGGTGCACTTTTAGTAATAACCAATCCCAAAGTGCCACCACCACCACAGAAGATGGAGGCCAAGAAGAAGAAGAAGAAGGACAGGACACGCCCCAATTCCTCCATCTTACTTCTCTAGACCCCCCTGTACAGAAATCCTAAACCCTGTGTCTCACACTCTAATTAACTTATCCCTTCACCATTCACCCCAGTGAAATCCTCCCATCCTCATACAGGTGTCGTCTCCCGTGCAGGATCAAAGTCCAGCCACCAGACACTTCTGGCAACATTCCAGGACCTTCGAGCCCCCCAAGGGTGGTCTTGGTCACTCTGCACCCCCATCCTGAGGTGCTGAGATCCCACATTGGTGGATTTTAATTCGCATTTTTCAAAGGAGTTTCTGCGCAATTCCAGCAAATCCGTATCAAAGGAAAGCGGTGCCGAGTGCAGCTCGTTAGTCGGAAATTTTAATCACACACACACACTGGGCTGAAGATTTCAAAGCGTTTTTTAACTACTTTAATCAACATGGTTCAAAAATGGATAAAAAACAAGGCATGGAGAAGGAGCTCCTTGATATTCCAACGTCTGGGTCTGTCCTGAAACGCTTCCACTCCCCAGGATTGATGAGATGCCTTTGAAAAATGAAATAATTTGATTTTTCTGTGCTGTTGTTAAAAAAAAAAAGAATCGTGACAAGAATGAATACATATTTCTTCATCCTTGTGAAAATTGTTAGGAAAATCCATCCACAAACACCAGAGGCTGATGTCCAAAAGGAGACGGAGCAGTCCTGGAACTTTATTCCAATCAAGGCAGAGACCATGGGGCATCCCCTGGGGTCTCCCCAATTTTTGGAGGATGCAGCCTCATTTTTATCCCAATTTCCAGCCACATTTCCCTTCTCTCTTTCCCCATTTCTGAGGTACTTGAGAGGTTCAGACTTCCAGGAACACCTGATACCAGAGATTCCCCTCTAATGTATAACCCTGCCTTTTAATTTTTAATTCTTATGGAATTTAGGGGTTTCTCCCATTGTTTCTTTCATCTTTCAATGTCCAATTTCATTTATCAGCAAACCTAAAGTTAATTTGTAAAAGCAAATCTCTTTTTCCCATTCATCAATCAGTGGAATCCTTCCCATCGTTTCTTTTCTCTCCCAGTGCTGGTTTTATCTCCCACACCTTGTTTGGAAAGACAAATCCCTCATTCCTCTCAAAATTGCAATAATTTTTCATTGTATATTTTTCATTCTCGTCCAGCAGCCCGAGGCTGTCCCCTGTCCCAGCAGGTGGAGCCCCTGCTGAGCTGGAACCTCTGCACCTCCTGCAAAGTGGAACTTACAGCTCACCCTAACCCCAAATAATAAAAACATTCATTCAAAACTTTTATTTTTTTCTTTTACACACCACAGACACTTGGCTTTAACGCTGTTTCCATCTGGCTGCTTCTGAAAGCTCCAGAGAAAAGCAAGCAAAAACACCAAGGAAATGAAAGGAAAGATGTCACAAACACATTTTATGAAAAATCCTTTCCTTAGGATTTTTCCTCCTGAGAAGCTGGGAGGCCTCAGGAACAAAATGTAAACAATGGTTATCTGCTGCTGTGGAATGCAACAGGTGCATCTGGGATTGGTCTCATGGGGTTGTTTCTAATTAATGGCCAATCACAGTCAGCTGTCCAGACTCTGTCCAAGCCACAAATCTTTGTTAATCATTCTTTCTTTTTCTATTCTTAGCCAGCCGTCTGATGAAATCCTTTCTTCTATTCTTTTAGTATAGTTTTAATGTAATGTATATAATAAAATAATAAATCAGCCTTCTGAACCATGGAGTCAGATCCTCATCTCTCCCCTCATCCTCAGACCCCTGTGAACACGGTCACAGAAAGACACCAAGGAAATGAAATGAAAGGCACCAAGGAAATGAAATGAAAGGCACCAAGGAAATGTGATGTTTTCCTGGAGTGGTTCAATTCTCTGATAAAGAACTCTGAAATGTAGCAGGTTACATTTCCAGTCCTGCAAGCAAAAAACCTGGGAAGGGTTTGGGGGAAAAAGTCTGGGAAGGGCTGTGAAAAACGCCAATCGCTTGTTTTTAAAATTTTAAAAGTTTAATAGTAATAAAATGGTTATAAAAATAGCAATATAGTTAGAGTAATAATAATTTGGAAAATTTGGATTAGGACAATATGAGACAATATAAGCCAAAGAGTTACGGACAGTCCAGGTACCTTTTTCTGGACAAAATAAGCCCAAAAAAGGCCCCACGTTAACAGAGGATTAACCCTTAAAAGCAACAGCCCGTTGCATATTCACACACCTCATCCATGATGCATAAATTCCATTCAAACACAGGATTCTGGCTGGGCAGTGTCAGCTTCTTCCTCTGAATCCTGACAGCATCTTCATGGCTGAGCGAGGCAGGCAGAAGTTCATTTCTCCTGATAATGGGGCAATAAATTCTCTTTCTCTGAAAGATTCAGGTGTCCTGTGGCTGCTGTCTCACTGTGAGTCCTTTCTTTAAAAAAAATATCCTACATAGCACAGTTTCTATTTTAACATTTTGTTATAACCTAAAACTATATTTAACACAGTACTTTAGTAAATTAATACAGCATCACTTTCTACATAACATATATAATAATCATTTGAATATTTGCAAAAAGCCAATCATAAAATACACATTTTTCACAAGGGCCAAGGAGGAATTGCAGCTCATTTCATTGCAGGAGCTGAACCAGGAGATAAAGGAAGTGCTGCACGGGATGAACAGAGATTTAAAAACCCAAAATGTCCTGGCAAACAAACCCAGTGGCCCTAAAGAGAAAGCAGAAGTGTTTCTGACCAGAGCCTGGTGCTTCATGCCTGGAATTCAGGGAGCTGGATCATGATCTAACATCTTGTTATTAAGTCTGCACATGTCATCCCACATTAAAGCTGAAATATGTTTCTCCCCAGGCCTCCAAAGAAACTTCATGCCTTTCCCCAGTGCTTTCATCTTTCCTTCCCCTGCACTTCAATTACCAACATTGCTGCTTCCCACAGCAAAAAATTTTTTCTAGGTCATGATTTTTATCTGGAAGTGGAAGTTAAGCAAGGCCAGGCTGGGTTAACAAGTGAATAAAGACTTTTAAACGGGCCCCAGAAAGTCTGAGGATAGATGATTTATGTTGGATTTCTTCTCCGTGGCTTTGGGTGAGCATGAGATGCGTTTGTGGTGTGGAGGAACAAGGTCCTGATGGTTGGTGTTGGTGGCACTTCTGACTGGCTGGGAAGGGTGCGAGCATGAGAGAAAAGGAAATTCGAGCTGGAAGGTGGTGATGAGGAGCTGCTGTGGGTGTGAGTAAAAAATGGAGGAAGAGCTGAAATCTGCACCCCAAAATCTGAACATTAAAGCTGTGCCTGAGCCAGAGATCCCCACCAGGACTTTCCCAGGGGGACACGGAATTTCCCACCCTGAGCTGCCAGGTGTCACACTGCTACCTCAGGTTTTGGATTTTCTATGTTTCACATTCTGTGCTGCTTCAGTGTGTGGGTCTGGGTTCACATCAGGGGATGGTGAGCTCTGTGCACAGAGCAGGGAGACAAAACAATTCCTGCTCCAGCTGGGCACCAAGGACAAATGATCCAAATCTCAGCCCAGGAGCACAAACACCGTGGGCTGGAGAGAGAAAAACAAGCAGGGTGGGACTGCCTGGGCTAAAGCTGCAATGGGACAATGAACTGCAAGGGGCAAATGGAGCAGAACTGATCCCAGGGAGAGACCCCGGGAGCGCTCGTGCATTTTGGGGCCATTTTGGATCATCTTGGGACCATTTTGGGGCCATTTTGGTTCACCTTGGGTTCATTTTGGGGCCATTTTGGGTCACCTTGAGTTCATTTTGGGTTCATCTTGGGTTCATTTTGGGGCCATTTTGGTTCACCTTGAGTTCATTTTGGGGCCATTTTGGGTCACCTTGAGTTCATTTTGGGTTCATCTTGGGTTCATTTTGGGGCCATTTTGGTTCACCTTGGGTTCATTTTGGGGCCATTTTGGGTCACCTTGAGTTCATTTTGGGTTCATCTTGGGTTCATTTTGGGGCCATTTTGGTTCACCTTGAGTTCATTTTGGGGCCATTTTGAGTCATCTTGGATTCATCTTGGGTTTGTTTTGGGACCATTTTTGTTCATCTTGGGTTCATTTTGGGTTCATCTTGGGTTCATTTTGTGACCATTTGGGTCCATCTTGGGTTTGTTTTGGGACCATTTTTGTTCATCTGATGTTCATTTTTGGTTCATCTTGGGTTCATTTTGGGGCCATTTTGGGTCATCTTGGGTTCATTTTGAGACCATTTTGGTTCATCTTGGGTGCACTTTGGGACCATTTTGGTCCATCTTGGGTTCATTTTGGGGCCATTTTGGTTGACCTTTGGTTCATTTTGGGGCCATTTTGGTTCATCTTGGGTGCAGCCCTGGCTGGGCTCTTGTGCTGCCCAAGGTGCATCCATGCAGGAGATCCTTTTAATAAATCCCTGCTTTATTCTGTAACTCTGTCCAGCCTCTGTTCCAGGCCAGCCTGCACAAGGCATCAACACAACCCTGCCTTCAGAAGCTGATTAAAAATCAAGATGCTCCTACAAAGCGTTTTGGGGGACAAGATCTCTATGAATCCAAATTTAACATCACCCGCCTCTAAATTCCTCCTTATTTTTCAGTGGCTGGGTCAGGCCCCATGGTTTTTTTTATTCAAAATTTCTCTCCTGCACCCCCCCCCCAGTTTTTTTGCAGAGCAAAATGTAGCAAAGCTTTTCCAGTTCAGATAAACAAACTCAGATCTGCTGAAGGAGGCTGGAAGGGCTGGAGCCTGTGACAGAAAATTGTCAAGGTAAAGCAGATTCTCCCTGCTCTGATGTGATAGAGCTTCATTTCCCTCCTGCTCAACCTGGGGAGTGCATCTGCCTGGGTTTTTTTTTTTTTTCTATAAAAAGGGAAATTCAACCTTTTTTTTTTTTTTTTTCCTATAAAAAGAGAGATTCAGCCTCTGGGAAAGCGCTGGCTGTGCTTATGTAACCGAGCCTAGCAGGGCACAGCTGCAGCAGGAACACAAGTCTGGGTAATACCAGCAACAAGAATTTCATCCTTCCACATTTGCTGCATCCCCTGCAGCTATGAAAAGATGGTTTGGCACGGATCCTTCCTTGGAAGGGCCATAATTTGCCACAGCACTGGAAATAATTGGGATTGTTGCAGGCTGGCAGACCTGCTGCTGCCACAACCTTTAGCAGTCAAAGCAAGGGATGAGCTGCTGGCCCTGCCCGCCACAATTCTGCCCCTCAGGGCTCCCAACCTCATCCTAATTTCCCTTCTGCTCTCTGGAGACTGGCTGAGCGCTTTCTGATTGCAGCAGACACGTCTTTATGCTTCTTGCCACCCAAACTCCCGTCAGCCGAGAGGCTGCTCTGGATCTCCCAAATCCCAAGGGAAGGATGGTAAAAAAGGGGAATTATGGCAGAAACCTCAGGGTGAGTCTGCCTTGTTGGAACCCGGGGCACAGGGAATATTGCTCTGCCTGTCCTGAGGTGTCCTGACCCCCAGGAGAGCACTGCTTTTAACCTTCATCCATGGGGAAAGCTGCCATGGCTTTGGGGTGAATTGGGATCTGTGAGTGTGTGAAATAGATGGAGTTTGTCACAGGGTGAAAAACTAGAGTTTTGGGTTGTTAGTATGGAGGTTGTATCCATTTCTCTGGGCCTGGATTGAAGGCACTTGGGACAGTAGCTCATGTTCACACTCAGGTGTTTATTATTTCTTATCAGTGAAACAGTCTCACAGCCATGAGTTCTGCAGCAAGGCACAAAATGGCAACAATCTCTTGTTCCAAGGTCTTTTAAGACTAAACCATCCAATTATGAACTGACACCTGGATTATTGTTCCTTTTAACCCAATAACTGATCCCAAAGATCTGCAATATGGACTTTTTCTGCCCCATTACAAAATGCCACCCAAACCCAAGAAGAATCGTGAAGAAGAAACCCAGGACAGCACCCTGTGCCCTCCATCTTCCTTCCATCCACACCACACTAAAAATCCCCAAACCTCAATTTCTCACCCACTGACACCCCTACACTGCTCTCTATAATCTATTTCACACTTTTGTGGGTTCCAGTCTATCCTGAAGTCTTTAGGAAACTCTCTCCATGGATGAGGGTCAGAGTCAGTGCTGCCCTGGGGGTCAGGGCACCGCAGAGCAGACACAGAAATATTCCCAGTATTCCCAGCAGACACAGAAATATTCCCTGTGGTGTCCTGGGTTTCCACAGACGTGGATCTGAGACAAAATGAAGGATTTTGGGCATTGTCTGAGCTCCTTCTTGCTCTTCATCTGCTCCATTTTCTGCGCTGTTGGGGCACAGGGTGATTGGTTAGAAAGAGGTTGTGTTGACAGACAAGTAATTAGTTATTGGTAGAAATAAAGTACATTCTAGGAGTTAATTGGACAAAACAGCTTTAAAACACCTTCAATCTGTGTGTCTGGTGACTTTTGGTGCCTTCTCTTTTTATGCTGTCTGAGATGTAGGCAGAGTGCTGAACTTTAATAAGAGAAAATTAAACAACCTGAAGGCCAAAAAACCCAAAATCCCACCTGTCTCTCATTCCTGGCACAGAACATTTTAGGGTTCTCCCCATCAGGGGGACCACGAGGGAGGTTTCAACTCTGTCCCTACAGACAGCTCACACTCCTGTTCTTTGGAGAATTTCACCCAGAAAATGCCCTTGGGGAGAGATCTGTGCGATCTGAGTGCGCACAAAATCGTGGCAATGCAGCCTAAAAACACAACAGAAAGCAGGGCGTGAATAAAAACTTGTGGCAAGGCCTCTGTGGTTTCCTAGGTTAGGTTTTATTTTGAATTTGTCACACTGAAGGGGAATATTGGCAAACGCCACCACATCTTTCTTCCCCCCTGAGGCTGTTTGCTGATAAATCTTCCCAGATTGATTGCTCTGAATATTTAATTTTGCTGATAGATCCTGACAGAGAGATTGCTGTGAATATTTTACTTTTCTGGTAGATCCTCACAGATTGATTGCTGTGAATATTTTATTTTGCTGATAGATCCTCACAGATTGATTGCTGTGAATATTTTACTTTGTGATAGATCCAGATTGTTTGCTGTGAATATTTTATTTTGCTGATAGATCCTCCCGGGTTGTTTGCTGTGAATATCTTATTTTGCTGGTAAATCCTCCCAGAGTGATTGCTGTGAATATTTTACTTTGCTGATAGATCCTCACAGACTGATTGCTGTGAATATTTTACTTTGCTGATCAACAGACTGAAATGCCGTTACCCCAGGAATCTGTGCAACATTAACACTTTCCATTGGCTGAACAACGAATAAATAATCCCAGCCTCAGCTAGTCTGGATCTCGACAACAGAATAAAGAATTTGCATGGAAATCTCTTGTACTGGAAAGCTTAAAATTCAAATCCTGCACTTCATCCTGAAGGAACTGAAGGGAATTTTTCCTGCCAGGCTTCTCCAGCTTTTTTTATTGAGACAGGCAAGTGCTTTTCTCTCTCAATTCTGCCATGTAAGGGCTTGTCTCTTGCATTGGATTAGCACAATCCTCAGATTTCACATCGAGTTTTCTCTGCCTCCCACTGAAGTAATCCAATCTTTATCTCCAGAAGAAGCAAATTTGCTGCTGCACTGGATTATTTGTGCCAGGTGTATTGTGTTAAGGAATGGATTCCTTTAGCTTGCCATAACCAAGCCTGGAATGCCCTTCTCATTATTTTTTTTTTTATCAGTTATTAGGTTTAAAAGTTTTGTTTGGAATTTCTGTGTTTGATAATGGGAATTCCTGTGTTTGGTAATGGGAATTACTGTGTTGGATAATTGGAATATGTGTGTTTGATAGTGGGAATTTCTGTACTTAATAATGGGACTATCTGTGTTGGATAAAGGGAAATTTATGTGTTTGATAATGGGAATTTCTGTGTTGCATAATGGGAATATCTGTGTTTGATAATTGGAATTTCTGTGCTTGATAATGGGAATTACTGTGTTGGATAACGGGAATATCTGAGTTTGATAATGGCAATTTCTGTGTTTGATAATGGCAATATCTCTGCTTAATAATGGGAATTTCTGTGTTTGATAATAGGAATTTCTGTGTTTGATAATAGGAATATCTGAGTTAGATAACTGTGTGAATATCTGTGTTTGATAAAGAGAATTTTTTTTGTGTTTGATAATGGGAATTTCTGTGTTTGATAATGGGAATATCTCTGTTTGCTAATCCTGCAGGGGCTCAGAAGGGTTTGGGAATGTGCTTGGAGGGGAGATGGGGTATAGCAGCCCTGGGTAGGCTGGTGGTGCTCTAGGGGAGTTTGGGCAGAAATGTGGCAGAAAAAGTTAAAAAAAAAAAAACCCAAAACAAGAGCTGCTCTCCCCACGTGCCCCATGCAATTCCCCCTCTCACACTGGAATTTCCTCACCTCATTTTGAAGAGAACTTCTGCTGCTTAGCAGGAGCAACACCCTCGATACCCTGCTGGTTTTTCGCTCTCTTTGTTCTCTTTGCTGCCGCAAAAATCTTTTATTTTTAACCAGTGTTTTGTTTGTGGGAGTGCTGGGAAGAGGGGGGAAATCAGAGAGCTAAATTTGGACGCTGTATTTATCCGTGTGGGGCGGGTTTGGGATGGAGCAGACGCTGGGAATATTCTAAATGGCTCTAATAAAATCAGCCTCCATCCTGAGCTCTCCCCCAGGGCCTGCCCCGCTGATGGAGAGCTGGATTAATCTCCCATTTATTATTTAACACCCCAGCCCTTGATGGGAGGAGGAGCCTTGAGGCCTGGTGAACTTTTCCATCTCTGGTATTTATTGTTTACTGCTGCCTCCCTGGGTCGGATGTAATTGAAGAATTTGAGATTTCTGCTTTTCCTGGCCTCGGTGGCAATGACCACAGGGACACAGTGGAGATGTTGAGATTCTTTTCTCTGCCTGACTTTAGAGCAAAAGTCCTCAATTTTGGCCATTGCTCTGAAAAATAACTTGAATTCTGGCTCAAGAGGGCAGCTCCTAATTCTGCCCTGAGCTGGGATTTATTTTCCCCCCTTAATGCACAGCTAAGCAGAATCAACTTTTTGTGCGCCAAGGTTAAATCTGGAGTTTCACCAGGTTTTTATTGGTGCAGAACTTGGCACAAAGTTCAGCCTTTTCTGACCAAAATAAAAAGGTAAAATTTGAGAATGAAGGGTTGGAGGCCTAGAGCTGCCAAATGCTGAGGTGTGATTGAAAGTTGGAGAGCAGACTGTTGTCATCCTCTTGGATAAATCCAAACAGTTCAAACTCAAAAGGGAGATGGGGCCCCTTCTCTTCAGGCCATTACATTGAAAAATAACTTGAATTCTGGTTCAAGAGGGCAGCTCCTAATTCTGCCCTGAGCTGGGATTTATTTTCCCTCCCCAATGCGCAACTAAGCAAAATCAACTTTTTGTGCACTGAGTTTAAATCTGGAGCCTCACCAGGCCTTTACTGGTGCACAAAGCTCTGCCTTTTCTCACACAAAAAAAAAGGTAAAATTTGAGGATGAATGGAAAAATGTAAAATTTGAGGATGAAGGGTTGGAAGTGCAGCCCTAGAGCTGCCAAATTCTCAGGTGTGATTGAAAATTAGAGAGCAGATTTTTGTCATCCTCTTGGATGAATCCAGACAGCTCAAAAGGGAGATGGGGCCCTTTTTCCTCAGGTTATTTCTAAATCTTTTTTTTGCTGGAAATCTTGGAAGGCCTTGGCCGGGTTATAAAGCAGGCCTAATCTTCAATACTGAGCCCAGGAAATGGGAGAGTGAAAAAGTTCCTCAACAATGCATGAGGTAATTCACCTAAAAATCTGAGTGCTACTATTAATAGGGAGAGAAAAAATTCTTTCCAGAGGTAAATTGATGGAAAATATTTGATTTGGTCACCCCAAGGAGCTGAGGCCAAACCTGAATTTATGGGACCTGAATTTGTGGGGCCACCACATCAGACCGGAATTTGAAAACGCGATTTCAGGTTTTTCACCATCCAGGAACGGCGTCAGAGGTTGAAAACAGGGAAATAAAGAATCTTATCATATCAAAAAGAGCTGTGTCAGCCTGGATTGCCTTCATCTCTCTGTTTATTCTCCTTGTGGAAGTGTTGAGGGTTGCAAGGGGAGCTGATGCTCAGAAGTTTCTCTGAGCCTGCCAAGTGAAGATAGAGGTATTTCCAGCATGCAGGCTTTAGATAATGGGTTTATTTCCTGAAAAATAAAACCCCAAAGCTTTCACTGCCTTGTGCTGCCAAGCCTGTTTTGCCCAGCCTGTTGTCAGGGCTTTTCTTGGGTTTTTTTTGCCTCCAATTACCCATTATTTGTTTTTTCCCCCTTGTTTTAAGTGGGCAGCCTGCAGTAAAAATGAGTTCAGAGCAGGGTGGAATGGTTCACTGGAGAAATTCTGAATGTTTCTGCAAAGAGTTTTGAACTGGAGAAAATAGAAATCTGTTCAAAGTTTCCTTCAAATCTGTCCTGACCTCCACAACCTGAGGAATGTTCATTTCTTCTGTGGAAAATGTTAAACCAAAAATCTAAAACTATCTAAACCAAGAATGCTGCATGGAAATGGTTCAGAGGGAAAATTAATGTTTGTGTGGTCAAGTTCTCCACAGCCTAATTGTGCTTCAATTTCTCTGTTTCAGCACTCACAGGTACTGAGACAAATTTTGTCTTCTGATGTATTTGAAACTAAATTTGGTCCCGTGACAAAAAAAAAAAAAAAATACAGAAGGAAATGGGAACAAAGCCTGGGACCTGCATTTTTAATAGCAGCACTGGGTCTCAGAAAAAAATCCCATTTCTGAAGAACTCCTTTTATGTTTGTGCAGCAATTATGAGCTGACAGATTGTGAATTCAACCTTGTGAGCAGCTGAAGCAGCTTTTTATTTTCCTGTGCAGCTGTTGGGGCCGTTTAACTTGTACAATAGGGGCCAGCAAACAATAAAGTTTTTGGGGTAACATTTTCCATGAGCAGGGTGTGGGTGCAATGTGGGTTCCCAGGAGAGGAGATAAATCCATTTTTGGTGTGAGAAGGCACAGCCAGACTCTCCTGGACACTGGAATTGCATTTTCCACCCACCCCCAGCAGGGATGAGGTAATTCACCTAAAAATCTGAGTGTTACTATTCCATGGAAGAGAAAAAATCCTTTTCAGAGGATTCTGCCCAAGAATTCAGAATTCTGCCCAAGGGGATTTAGTTGATGCCCAACGACCTCTTAAATCCTATAAAATCTCTTGGTTCCCATCCCAACCATCAGGAGCTGCTCAATTTCTTCTTGAGTTTCCTTTCTCCCTGCTCCAATCCTCAAATTCCAATTTATGGGTGGTGGGAGGGGAGATAAATCCCTCTGCTCTCTGTTAGAATATGAAATAAATGAACTCTCAGAACTGGGTCTATAAGGTAAAGCTTAAACACAACACTTAATCTGAGATCTTAGAAAAGATTTCTAAACTTAGGTGTTAAAAGCGAGAATGTAAATTTATAATTTAAAGCAGAAATGTGTTAAGTAGAAGAGAGTTTAGAGTTTTAGAGTTGAAGATATTAAAAAAATAGAAGTATTTACAAAAATGAGCAAGAAGTTTAAAATGCAATACTGTGAGTTTGTGTGTCATAACATGATTAGGTAAAAAAACCTTACACTGTAAGTCCTAAAATGAAATATTTAAAAATGAAATATTTAAAAATGAAATATTTAAAAATGAAGTCAAAACCATACCTTGTTACAATATTTTAAAATAAAACAATATTTTATTAATCAATAAATCCTTAAAAAATCTTATAACTAGAAGACCTGTGACCTTCTAAACCATATAGTGAAGATGTCAACCAAACTCAAATCTTCTTACCTATATAAAAAATAAGGAAAATAAACCACATCACATAAAACCTCAGAAATTCCATCTCTAACTCATTCAAAACTTCCAAAATCCTCAGAGCTCTCTCTGCAGCTGGAATCAGAGGGCCAAATCTCACTTTCCCTCAGGTCTCCCTGAAGAACTCACAAGTGAAGAATGAGACCTTTTTATTTATTTTGGCTTTTCCCTCCAATTGGCGGCGGGAAAAGCAGGAGTGAATCCCAGCGGCAGTTCCTGGCCGGCTGGAATTTAGGACCATTTATAATTTATAATTTAGGAGTTGTTCTTGCAGGGCTGAGCTCCCAGCTGAGTTCTCTGCTTGCTCCAGGACAGAACTGAACGTGTGGCCCTAAAAATGATGTGTGGAGAGCAAAGCAATGGGAAAACTGGGAATCCTACAGCCTGGGCAGGGGCTGCTCCTAAATTCTGATCGCAGCTCTGCCATTTTGGCTTCTGCCTTTATGGGGATGCTGCACTCCTGCCTTGAAGGGCTGAAACTGCAGCATTTTGAGACAATTTAGGTGTTAATTCTGCTCAGAAAATAAAGAATACTCTGGTTGTGTGGTGATAATGCAGCTTTTGACTGGTTTTTTCACCATTATTGTTTTTTCCTTTGTTAAAACCCACATATTTGGGTTTTAAGAGCTGAGTCTTAGCAGGAAATTCAATATTTGAGGGGAATAAACACAAACCTGTTGTGCAGACAGACTTAATCCCATGTCTAGGTGGGCTCAGTTAAATGTTTGAGGTTTGCGGGGATTTTTTATCCTGTTTGTGAAACTGTTTTTCTTTTGCAGCTTATCAGCATCCACATGAGTCTGTGAGGTCAAATTCCTTTCTCAGAAGCCCTGGGTTGGGGCTTTGTGTTGACTCCCTGCTTTGCAGAACACAGATCAGAGCCCGGGGGAGGCAAAACAGGGCAAATTTTGTTTCCTTTTTCCAAGGGAAGAGGTTTAATCTGAAAACAGGCAGGTGGAAACCTGACGTCCGATTTCCCGCTGGCTGCCTGGGAGCGCAAGAAATGCGATTTTTGGTGCTGGCGCTGTGGTTGTTGCCTCCCATGGAAATCCCAGCGTAACTCTGCCATCCTCGGGGTATTTTAAGCTCTGCACTGACAGCTCCCTTCCAGGATGTTTTTCTGAGCTGGCAGGTGATGCACGAAGGGCTTGGCTCCTGCCAAGGGTCAGCTTTGCTTTTTATAGAGGAGCATCAGAGCAGGAGGGGTGGAGGCAGCAGAGCAAGGAGTGAGGGCCGTGCTTGAATTATGGCTGCGTTTCCCTGATAAATTCTGGCTCCCCGGCACCATTTTTTATTCAAGTCTGGGCAGAATAACCCAAAACTCTGATTGAAATGTCGGAATTTCAGGGTGGTTTCTCGCAGACTGATTGTTTTGCCTGCAGAAGAGAGTGAGAAATGCTCCCCACCCCCAGCCCGTTCTGGGCTTCTTTAAGCTTTTAAATTTTTTAAATCCCAGGCCAGGAATTTCCTCAGTGAGACACCAAGGGATGGAGCTGTGCTGTTTTTATTATTTGTACTGGATGCTGTGATGGGCTTCATGCTGGGTGAGCTCCTGAGGAGACAAACTCACAGCAAAAAGTTAATTAAGCAAATTTTCTGCATTGACATCAAAGAGAACAACCTGAGCGAGGTTTTTGGGATGGGCGTGCTGCTGGTTACTGTGAGATTTTCGGGGTCCCCTGTGGCAGGGAGGAATGGTGAATCTGAGTCCGTGTTCCTAGAAGGCTAATTTCTTATTTTATGATAATATAATATAATGTAATATAATGTAATGTAATATAATGTAATATAATATAATATAATATAATATAATATAATATAATATAATATAATATAATATAATATAATATAATATAATATAATATAATATAATATAATATAATATAATATAATATAATATAATATAATGTGATGATATGATATAGTATAATGTAATATAATGTGATATAATATAATGCAATATAATATAATGGAATGGAATGTGATATCATATGATATGATATAATATGATATGATATAATGTAATATAATGTAATGCAATATAATATAATGTAATGTAATATAATATAATGTTATGTAATATAATATAATATAATATAATATAATATAATATAATATAATATAATATAATATAATATAATATAATATAATATAATATAATATAATATAATGTAATATAATGTAATGTAATATGATGTAATATAACGTAATATACTATAATGTAATGTAATGTGATATGATATATGATATGATATGATATTATATTATATTATATTACATTACATTATATTACATTATATAATATAATAAAACATTATATAATATTATATATATAATAACATTATAAAATATAATATTATATATAATATAATATCATATAACATTATATAATATAGCACAAACACTGGAGTTTGCCAGTGTTTGCCTTGGAATTTGGAGAAGAGGGCTGAGGTTTGCTTTGGGAACAAACAGGAGGAGGAAGCCCTGAATTCACCAGTCCTGGAGGGGAAGGATGTGATGGTTGGGGTTTGCTTTGTGAAGGTTTTTTTGCCATCCCCAAAAAAATATTTCCCTGACCCTGGTGCATCGGTGGTGTGAGTTTGGTCCTGAGCAGGATCCTTTGAAGAAATGTGTTTTGTAATTTTGATTTTTTCTTTCGCCAAACCAGTCTGATTGCTCTGACATTGTACAAGCCAGGCTGTCCCCTGGGACTTGGCAAGCCCAGGCTGGGAGATGGTTTTCCTGTCGGGGCTGGAAGTCTCAGGTTTTGTATTGAGCTGTGCTTACAGCAGCACCAGGCAGCGGAACCTCAGCCCCCGCAGTGGATTTTGATTCATTACAGTCAATGACAGCTTGGCATCCGAGCCCCCAGGGTGTGTTCTTAGGGAAGGAATATTTGGTCTTTGTGGGAAGTAGATCTGTAGAGAATTTTTAAAGCTGGCAGAAGGTTTACACGGTCTGTATGTGTATACAAATTTCTTAACAAATTTCTTAACTTTGAGATAAGAAATGTTGATTTAGAAATGTTATAGAATAGGATAAACGTTGTTGAGAGAGAAATGGATAGGCCTTGTTATTGAATTAAGGCAATGTGCAAAGGGAAAGTGATCACAGTGAGGGAGAGAGGATCAATCAGAGCTCTGAGCTTGTGTTGGCAGCAGGGCTGGTGTGCCCCAGTGCAAGGGCTTGGATGCTGGAATGGACCTGCTTTCCCATTAAAAATGGACCTGATTTCCCATTAAAAGTGCTGGAATGGACCTGATTTCCCATTAACCTGATCTGTTTCTGTGTCTCCTCTGTGACTTTTCTGCCAGGTGTTTCTCAGGTGTTGCCCTCACCCCTCTGATTCTGGGAACAAAGAAATCCTTAAATTCCCCAAGATCAGTAATCTTGGTGGGTACAGGTGCTCCAAACTTCTCCAATACTGCTGTGAAAGGAGGAAATATGAACATCCAGACCCCTCCTCTGTAAGGTCCAAGCCACTCTTCCACCTCCAGTCCTGTGGGTTTGGGATTCAGTCAGTCCAGACACCCCTGTCGCAGACATCTTTTATGAAAAACCCTTTCCTTAGGATTTTTCCTCCTGAGAAGCTGGGAGGCCTCAGGAACAAAATGTAAACAATGATTATCTGCTGCTGTGGAATGCAACAGGTGCATCTGTGATTGGTCTCATGGGGTTGTTTCTAATTAATGGCCAGTCACAGTCAGCTGGCTCAGACTCTCTGTTCCAGCCACAAACCTTTGTTATCGTTCTTTCTTTTTCTATTCTTAGCCAGCCTTCTGATGAAATCCTTTCTTCTATTCTTTTAGTATAGTTTTAATATAACATATATCATAAAATAATAAATCAGCCTTCTGAAACATGGAGTCAGATCCTCGTCTCTTCCCTCAACCTCAGACCCCTGTGAACACCGTCACACAACCCCTCGTTCTGCTGAAAATGAGGGGTTTTGTACCTCCTCCATCAGGGTTTTTTGGGTTTTTTAAAGCAGGGATTTTGACACCTTTTCAGCCTCCAAATCCCACCGGCTGTGGGAGAGGCGGCTGCGAGCGCCGGGATTGGCGGCGCGGAGGGAGCATCCCCGGAGACGCGGGAGCGCCGCCGCAGCCAGGCAAGGGTTAACAGGCTTTCCCAGGCTCCGAACCGCCGTGCGGGCGCTCTGCGTGTCCTCGGCGCCGGGATGAGCTCCGGCACGGGGGGCTGCGCTGCCCGGGCCGCCTCTGGTTCCCCCGGAGCGTCCCCGCAGCCCGGAGCGCATCCTGCTCCCTGCGATGGGATATCCCGCTGGCCGCGGCTGCTGAGTGAATGAGAGCCAGGTGAGAGCCGAGCTGCTGCTCCATCCTCACTGCCACAGCTTCGGGAACGGGGTAAGAACCGTGTTCTTGCTGCCGCCGGCACGGGGGACACTGCCACAGCACCGGGAACGAGGTGAGAGCCGAGCTGCTGCTCCATCCTCACTGGGGACACTGCCACAGCATCGGGAACGGGGTGAGAGCCGTGTTCCTGCTCCATCCTCACTGGGGACACTGCCACAGCACCGGGAACCAGGTGAGAGCCGTGTTCCTGCTCCATCCTCACTGAGGACACTGCCACAGCATCGGGAACGGGGTGAGAGCCGAGCTGCTGCTCCATCCTCACTGGAAGCACTCCACAGCACCGGGAACGAGGTGAGAGCCGAGCTGCTGCTCCATCCTCACTGGGGACACTGCCACAGCATCGGGAACCAGGTAAGGACCGAGTTCCTGCTCCATCCTCACTGGGGACACTGCCACAGCATCGGGAACGGGGTGAGAGCCGTGTTCCTGCTCCATCCTCACTGGGGACACTGCCACAGCACCGGGAACCAGGTGAGAGCCGTGTTCCTGCTCCATCCTCACTGAGGACACTGCCACAGCATCGGGAACGGGGTGAGAGCCGAGCTGCTGCTCCATCCTCACTGGAAGCACTCCACAGCACCGGGAACGAGGTGAGAGCCGAGCTGCTGCTCCATCCTCACTGGGGACACTGCCACAGCATCGGGAACCAGGTAAGGACCGAGTTCCTGCTGCTCCATCCTCACTAGGGGCACTGCCCAGCAGCAGGTGAGAACCAAGCTGCTGCTCTATCCTCATGGCGTGCCAAAGCACCGGGAGCCAGGTAAGAACCGAGTTCCTGCTCCATCCTCACCTGAGGCGCTGCCACAGCATCGGGAACGAGGTGAGAGTCGAGTTCTTGCTCCCATCCTCGCAAGAGGCACTGCTACAACATCCCGGGTAAAAACAGTGTTCCTGCTCCATCCTCATGGGAGGCTCTTCCATAGCACCTGGATCCAGGTAAGAACCGAGTTCCTGCTCCATCCTCACCTGAGGCACTGCCACAGCATCAGGAACCAGGTAAGAGCCGTGTTCTTGCTGCCATCCTCACCTGAGGCACTGCCACAGCATCAGGATCCAGGTAAGAACCGAGTTCCTGCTCCATCCTCACCTGAGGCACTGCCACAGCAGCAGGACTGGCGCTGGTGCGGAGCCAGGCGGACAAATGAGGGAATGAAAAGTACAAAACTCTGGAGGGTGCAGTGAGAACCCAGCCGTGCTGCTGGTAAAGCTATTAACATGGACTGAGGAACTGGCTGTGATGGGGTTTGGGAGGGATTGGAATTATTAACATGGACTGAGGAACTGGCTGTGATGGGGTTTGGGAGGGATTGGAATTATTAACATGGACTGAGGAACTGGCTGTGATGGGGTTTGGAGCTGTTAACATGGACTGAGGAACAGGCTGTGATGGGGTTTGGGAGGGATTGGAATTATTAACATGGACTGAGGAACTGGCTGTGATGGGGTTTGGGAGGGATTGGAATTATTAACATGGACTGAGGAACTGGCTGTGATGGGTTTGGGAGGGATTGGAATTATTAACATGGACTGAGGAACTGGTTGTGATGAGCTTGGGAGGGACTGGAGTTATTAATATGGACTGGAGTTATTAATATGGACTGGAGTTATTAATATGGACTGGAGTTATTAACATGGACCCAGGCTGTGATGGGTTTGGGAGGGATTGGAATTATTAACACGGACTGGAGTTATTAATGTGGACTGGAGTTATTAACATGGACTGGAGTTATTAATATAGACTGGAGTTATTAATATGGACTGGAGTTATTAACATGGACCCAGGCTGTGATGGGCTGGGAGGGGATTGGAAATTCAGGCACTTTTGGCTTTGCTCATCCCACAAGATTTCAGTGTCTTGGAGCATCAAAAGCCTCCAAACCAAGGGCTGGCACAGAAAGGATGGGGTGTTCAGACATCTCTGATAACTGAGTATTTTTTGGATATTTTTTGAATATTTTTTTTGATATTTTTGATTTTCCTGGATATTCCAAACCACTTGTGCACCTACTCAGTTTTAAAACTGAACCTTTCGCTCTGCTCTCATATCTTCATTCTGGGGCGGTTTTCCTCTGATTTTTTCTTTTCTTGAGCAGCTTTTCTGCCTGCCAACAAGTATTCCTAGCTTCCCTTTGGAGGTGATTGCCCTGAAATAGCATTTAGATAGGAGTTATCAGGTTTAAGTTGGTCCAGACCTCTCATTTGAGTTCTCAGAACAGCTTTTGTAATTAATATCAGTGGTACCACACTTTTTACAGCCAGTTGTTTGTGTGCTTTCCGGATGAACCCAAATATATTCTATAATTCACGCAAATATTGAGATGAGGCATTACTTAGAGCGATAAACACTGCCAAAAATTCCTTGGCTGGAGTTTGGGCTGAGCCTAGCCCAGGATTTTGGCCGGGATTTGATTATTGTGTGAGCACACCCAGCTAATCTCATTAATAGTCATTAATCTCAGGAGCAGCGGCAGGCCCTGAATAAAAGATGACACCGTTAATCTTGGGGTTTTGCCAGCTGGGATTCTCTGGATGCTTGACAGAAAACCTTTGAGAAATATGAGCAGTGTGCTGTCACTGTGTGCAGGGGATGCAGGCATTGCAGACTTCCCACACTGCTGGGATCTGGGTGGAGATGTCACACTGAAAGCAAAAATCATCACTTGAGATCCAGGAAAAATTCCCTTTCTTTTAAAATCTGGATAGAAATGTCACACTGAAAGCAAAAATCATGACTTGAAATCCAGGAGAAATTCCCTTTTTTTTCCTTTTTAATCTGGATAGAAATGTCACATTGAAAGCAAAAATCATAACTTGAAATCCAGGAAAAATTCCCTTTTTTTCCTTTTAATCTAGATAGAAATGTCACACTGAAAGCAAAAATCATCACTTGAGATCCAGGAAAAATTCCCTTTTTTTCCTTTTTAATCTTCTCCACAGCTTCATGTCCTGTTGCTCAGAGCAATTGCAAGGATGTAAATGGAATTTCCATGCAAGAGCATTGATTGGTGACCAGAACTTTATCTTAAACCAAAATTCTGTCTAATTTCATATCTGATCCATTTTGCTTCTGTGCATTTTTCATGAGAGCACGCTGAGGCAAAGAGGGAAAAAAAGAAATTTAAGGCCAATATGGAGATATCAGGTGCTGCTACCATCATCTGCTTTTGACCTTTTCCACACAAGAAGCCTGAATCTATTGGGTAAATGTTAAATAAATAACATTTATTCATTTAAAATACAAAAAAAAAAAAAACCAAAAACCATTTATTTCATTTATTAAAATACATCTTTTTAGTAAAATTATTTATTTAGTAAAATCATTTATTAAAATACATTCATTTAGTAAAATAGATTTATTTCATTTATGTAAATTCTTTTGACGGAGTTTCATTTATTTACGAACGACCCTGATCAGCATCTTGCTTTATCTGGACTAGATGAATAATTCTTGTTTTTCCTTTTCCAACCTATATTTTGTGAATACAAACATAAATAAATTTAAACTTTTGATCTTGGAAAACCAAAAGTTTGAGCCTTGAAGCTCCTGTTGACTTTTCTCCTCCAAGTGAATAATTGAATAATATTTAATTCTAAATTTTGGACCCCTGACCAAGACCAGGATAAATAGCAAGTGAATAGTTGAATAATAGTTAATTCTAAATTTTGGACCTTTGATCAAGACCAGGATAACTAACAAGTGAATAATAAAATAATATTTAATTCTAAATTTTGGACCCCAGGACCAGGAGAACTAACAAGTGAATAATTAAATTTTCTAAATTTTGGGCCCCTGACCAAGGCCAGGATAACTAACAAGTGAATAACAGAATAATATTTAAGTCTAAATTTAATTTAATAATTAATTTAATTTTTAACAATAGAATAATATGAGGTATTTTGGAAAGCAGCAAACCCAGGAGTGATTCCCTGATGTCTCCAAAAAATTCTGAGTCTTGAAGGAGACCCAGAGGAGGAGAAGGAAACACAGGGCAGCACCTGAGACGGAAAAATCCTGGTGTGGTTTTGTTAAACTTTCTGCAAAAATTCCATTTACAAAAGACAAATAACTTGGAATTGCCTGCGAATAATGTGGATTTTAGGGGAATTTAAGCCATGAGTTTGATCTATTTTACAGAGAACTCAAAGCACCTGTTGCTCTTTAATAAAATGAATAACTTATAAATATATCTTATTTATCATAACTAGAAATATTCACACTCATGAGGCTTTTGGGGTGTTTTCTTCATGATTTTTTTATTCCAAATTTTTAATTCCATACTTCCAGATCTTCAAGCTTTTCTCTTGCACTAAATTTGATTTATGCAAGATTTCTCATGCAACAAATTCGATAAGGGCTGAGGTTGCTGGAGTTGGGAGCTCTTGGTTAAGTAAAAAAATCTTCAGTTGGTTTGGGATGAGGAGAAATATGAAGCAAAAAGTAAAAAACGCAACAGGAAAAAAAGAGTGAGAAAGCTCAGCAATCCCACAAGGAATTGTCACATTTTCAGTGGTTTTATGGCATGTTTAATTTTTTGAGACAAAAAGTAAAATTCCTGATTATAACACTACATTTTCCAAATTTTATTCAATTTTTTTCCCAATTTTCCATTTTTATCTTCCTGCTCCTGCATTTTGGAGCTCAGCTGCCCTGTGCACTGAAATTGTCACATTTTCAGTGGTTTTATGGCATGTTTTATTTTTTTGAGCCCAAAAGTCAAATTCCGGATTATAACATCACATTTTTCAATTTTTTATTCAATTTTTTCCCAATTTTCCAATCTTCCTCTTCCTGCATTTTGGAGCTCAGCTGCCCTGTGCGCTGAAATTGTCACATTTTCAGTGGTTTTATGGCATATTTTACTTTTTGAGCCAAAAGTAAAATTGCTGATTACAACACCATATTTCCCAATTTTTATTCAATTTTTGCTTCCAATTTTCCATTTTTATCTTCCTGCTCCTGCATTTGGGGCTCAGCTGCCCTGTGCACACCTTGCCTGTCCCAAAGGGTTGTGGGGCACAAATTTATCCCAATTCTGCCCTGGAATCTGGAGCTGCAGAGTGCAATAAACACCTATGCAAATGAGATGCAAATCAGGAGCTCTCCTGTGCTTCCATGCTCTGATAAATCTTCATTGGGCATGCAGGTGCAGAGCGGAGTTAAAAATATTTGGGTTTAGCGCTGGAGTCTTTGAAATAAATGATTTTCTTGCAAATTTTGAGTGGGTCAGGTGTGCTCTCACTGGGGAATTCTCTCTCTCACACCTTCAAATGTTTATTTGGAATTAATTGAACAGCTGGTTTGGAAATTTGTTTGAAATTCTGGCCTGGATCCCAAAAGTCTGGGGTTTGTCCCTCCGTGAACAGCAGGATCCTCCCTGCTAGAGGCTGAGATCTGGGTTTTAAACTTTAATTTAAATATAAAATTAAATATTATAGAGGCGAAAAGGAGCTGGAGCTCTGCCCCTGCTCCGCCAGGCTCCTGTAGGGCGGGGAATGGCTCAGGTAGGGTCAGGCACTGATGGTTGTTCTGGTGATGATTTTGGGGCTTTATTTATGGTCAGGAATTTCTGGCTGTGATTTTGGGGTTTCATTAAGGTCAGGCATTGATGGCTGTGCTGGGGCTGATTTTGGGGCTTCATTTAGGGTCAAAACGTGATTATTGTGCTGGTGATGATTTTGGGGCTCCATTTAGGGTCAGGCATTGATGATTGTGCTGATTTTGGGGCTCCATTTAGAGTCAGACATTGATGGTTGTACTAGTGATGATTTTGGGGTTTCATTTAGGGTCAGGCATTGCTGGTTGTGATTTGGGGCTCCATTTAGGGTCAGGCATTGCTGGCTGTGATTTTGGGGCTTTATTTAGGGTCAGGCATTGCTGGCTGTGATTTTGGGGTTTCATTTATGGTCAGGCATTGCTGGCTGTGATTTTGGGGTTTCATTAAGGTCAGGCATTGATGGCTGTGCTGGGGCTGATTTTGGGGCTTCATTTAGGGTCAAAACGTGATTATTGTGCTGGTGATGATTTTGGGGTTTCATTTAGGGTCAGGCATTGATGATTTTACTGGTGATGATTTCGGGTCAGGCATTGATGATTGTGCTGGGGCTGATTTTGGGGCTTCATTTGGGGTCAGGCACTTGTTGATTGTACTGGTGTTGATTTTGGGGCTCCATTTAGGATCAGGCATTGATGGCTGTGCTGATTTTGGGGCTCCATTTAGAGTTGGACATTGATGGTTGTACTAGTGATGATTTTGGGGTTTTATTTATGGTCAGGCATTGCTGGCTGTGATTTTGGGGCTCCATTTAGGGTCAGGCATTGCTGGCTGTGATTTTGGGGTTTCATTTAGGGTCAGGCATTGCTGGCTGTGATTTTGGGGCTCCATTTAGGGTCAGGCATGGCTGGCTGTGATTTTGGGGCTCCATTTAGGGTCAGCCATTGCTGGCTATGATTTTGGGGCTCTCTCAGAGCTGTGCCTGGGGCTGCCAGCCCCGTCCTGGAGGATGCTGGAATGATAAACACAAAAATGTTCTGCAGTTGTAGTGGGAACCAGACTGGCACTACAGCTTCTCCTTTCTCCTGCTCTCCTCCAGCTTCCCAAATTTCCCTGTTTTAGGTCCATTCTCCTCTCTTACTTGAGCCAAACCAATGACAGCCTGTGAGAGCTAAACCCTAAACCCTTTTCCTTAATTTTGGGTAATCTGAGACCTCTTGTGGGCCATCCCCGTGTCTGGTTGTGGGACTTGGCTTGAAACCTCAAAGGGAAACCCCACAGTGGTCCTAAATCCCGTGCCAGAGCCTGCTGATGCTGCTTCTCAGGGAATTATTCTGTCCCAGCTTCTGGGTGTGTGGGTATCTCCCTGCTGTGGGGTCTGCCCTGATGTGTTTAATTGCAATTACACAAATAATTCTGTGGGTTCAAACAAGTCTGAGGGTTCAAACAAGTCTGAGGGTTCTCCTGAGGTGCTGGCTGATCCAGCTCTGCAGTTCCAGCCCCAGAGCCGGGGGTGGTGTGTGTCCCACGTGGTGTCTCCTGTCTGCAAACCCAGCAGGGCTGTTGTGTTTGTCAGCTCCTGTGGAGGCACAGGTTTATTTCTGTTAGCAGCTTTGTGCTGCTCCCAGCACTTCTCACACCTGCCCACGCCTGCCTGCATCCTCCTGCCAGCCTCCCCTCCTCCCCTGGGCCTTTCTGCATCTTCTTTCCAGCCTCCTCTCCATCCCTTCACCTCTCTGCATCCTCCTCCCATCCTCCCTTCCTCCCCTGGGCCTCTCTGCATCCTCTTTCCAGCCTCCTCTCCATCCCTGGGCCTTTCTTCATCCTCTTCCGGCCTTCCTTCCTCCCCTGTCTGCTTGGCAACATGGGCACAAAGGAATTGGGATTTTAGAAAGGATGGTGACACCTGGCTGTCTAAACCAGATAAAAACAGAGTGACAATTGTCAGGGACTGGAAATGTCCTGCTTTGGCTCAGCCTGGTGACACCTGGATGCTTAAACCAGATAAAAACAGAGTGACAATTGTCAGGGATGGAAATGTCCTGCTTTGGCTCAGCCTGGTGACACCTGGATGCTTAAACCAGATAAAAACAGAGTGACAATTGTCAGGGACTGGAAATGTCCTGTTTTAGCTCAGGCTGGTGACACCTGGGTGTCCAAACCAGGTGAAAAGGGAGTGACAATTGTCAGGATGGGAAATGTCCTGCTTAGGGCCAGGCTGGTGATATGTGGCTGTCTAAAACAGACAAAAACAGAGTGACAATTGTAAGGGATGGAAATGTCCTGCTTTGAGCCAGGATGGTGACACCTGGGTGTCTAAACCAGGTGAAGATTGAGGGACAATTGTCAGGGACTGGAAATGTCCTGCTTTGGGCCAGGCTGGTGACACCTGGGTGTCTAAACCAGGTGAAAACCCAGTGACAATTGTAAGGATGGGAAATGTCCTGGAAACTCGAGGCTGGAGGAGCTGAAGTCTCAGATCTGCTCCCAGAAGAGGCAGGAGGGATAGATGGGGCTGCCCATGCTGGGATTTAGGTTTGTGCTCTGGTGTTTTAGGCTTTTCCATGACCCACCCCCCCAATTCTGAGCTGTTGCCCTGAGTTTTTCCACCACCTCCTCCTTGTGAAGCAAACCTGCTGTGGTTGTGTCCTGCGCCTGCTATTTTGGGAGTGTGAGAAATGCTGCTCACTTTCAAAACATTTAAAAAGGTTTTTAATAAACCTGATCAAAAAATACAACAGGAGACAATTCTGAACAGAGAAAATATTACAGCGCCGGGAGCAAAGGATTTTTTCCACACTGTGCTCACCCACACAATGGATATTTTGCCTTTTAACCCTTTAGCCTCTCTCAGAGTCTGGTAATTGACTCCTTCTTTGCTGTCCAGTGTCTTTGAAGTCCTAACTGATAACAACACAAGGGGGGGTGAAACATAACTACAAACGTATAAAACATTTTTTAACATATCCGTAATATTTACCTTATAATTGTGAGAGCCAAACACGGCATTCCTCACCCACCAGAGGAGGAGGAAGGGCTGGAATTTCTGTTTGGAGATGACGACGACAACCCCCCAGCCCTCGTGTCTGCCGGGAGACGCTAATGAGGGAGGGCAGGCTGCTGTGCTGTGACACTCATCGCTGTGACACATGGCACAGTGGAAAGGGCAGGGAGCCCGGGGCTGCAGAGCCTCACTGCCCTCCTGGCCCTGCAGCAAGCAGGGAGCCAATCCAGCCAGGAAAGGCTCAGCTGATGTGACAGCCTCGGCTCCCAGTAATTGCACAGGATGGGGAAGGCAGCAATAAGGGGGGGAGTGTTGGGGAAGATGAAACAGGAAAGCCTTATCAATATCTTTGCCTGGCAAAAGATTTTGAGAATATGGAAACTGTGAGGTTGAAATGAAAGCAAGCTTTGAGATCCCTCAGTTACTGAACAACTGGAAAACAATGGTGTGGCTGGCTGAAGGTGATCCCCTTTTGATGGAACAACACCCTCTGCTTGCAGACAGGCCCAAGGGTCAGAGCAGACCCTACAGCTTGGCAGAAGAGGCCCAAAGAGGAGTTTTTAGGGTTTAAAATGTAATACAATATGGTAAGGTAATGATTCTTATAGGCTGTATGTAAATGCTGTAGGATTTGTATCTTGTACTAGATTGGTGAGTGAGAATCAGAATATTCAACACAGAAGATAATTTATTGTATTGGAATGGGAACTTCGCTCTCTTACCCTTTTAGTCTCTCACCCTCTCATCCTCTCCACCCCTCTCTTCTCTCAGGCCTGCTCTGAGCTGTGACAGTAATTGCACAGGATGGGGAAGGCAGCAATGAGGGGAGGAACGTTGGGGAGATGAAACAGGAAAGCCTTATCAATATCATTGCCTGGCAAAAGATTTTGAGAATATGGAAACTATAAGCGAGATTGAAATGAAAGCAAGCTTTGAGATCCCTCAGTTCCTGAACAACTGGAAAACAATGGTGTGGCTGGCTGAAGGTGATCCGCTGTGACCGTGTTCACAGGGGTTTTCAGATGAGGGAAGAGACGAGGATCTGACTCCATGCTTCAGAAGTCTTGATTTATTATTTTATTATATGTATTACATTAAAACTATACTTGAATAATAGAAGAAGTTGTTCTCATCAGAAGGCTAGCTAAGCTAAGAATAGAAAAGAATGAATTACAAAGGTCTGTGGTTCGGACAGAGAGAGAGCCAGCTCTGCCACGATTGGCCATTAATTCCAATAATCCACATGAGACCAATCACAGATGCACGTGTTGCACTCCACAGCAGCAGATAACCATTGCTTGCATTTTGTTTCTGAGGCCTCTCATCTTCTCAGACAGAAAAAATCCTAAAGAAAAGATTTTTCATAAAAAGATGTCTGCGACAATCCCCTTTTGATGGAACAATACCCTCTGCTTGCAGACAGGTCCAGGGGTCAGCGCAGACCCTGCCAGCTTGGGTCTACAGGTTGCTCCAGCCCAATCCTCTGTCCAGGAATAAAGAGCTGCTCTCACAGGAGAGAGCAATAAAATAAAATAAAACAGTTCAAATAGAAAATTTGGAGTAGCTCTGGTGATAATCTGGGGGGGTCATGGAGCTACTCTCACAAGAGAGAGAAATAAAATAAAATTTGAATTTCCTTGTGAGAATCTGGAGGGTCAGGAAGGAGGGACTTGGATAAAGAGCTGGTCTCACAAGGGAAATAAAATAAAATAAAATACTTCAAATAGAAAATTTGAAGTAGCTCTTGTGAGAATCTGAGGGGTCAGGAAGGAAGGACTTGAATAAGGACCTGCTCTCACAAGAGAGAGAAATAAAATAAAATAAAATAAAATAAAATAAAATAAAATAAAATAAAATAAAATAAAATAAAATACTTCAAATAGAAAATTTAAAATAGCTCTTGTAAGAATCTGAGGGGTCAGGAAGGAGGGACTTGGATAAAGAACTACTTTTATTTTATTACTCTCTCACAAGAGAGAGTAATAAAACAAAACAAAACAAAATAAAATACTTGAATTAAGATAGTTTAAAGTCGTTCTAGTGAGAATCTGGAGGGTCAGGAAGGAGGGACTTGGCATCATCGACGCCTTAGGTTCTGCGATGACACCACAGGAAAAACTCACTCCAGGAACTGCGTGCTGCTCTTTGTTACAATTTTAATTAACTCCCTGGCAGGGAAAATGGACAAATAGCCTCAAACATTACCAGATAATCTGTGTTGAAATAAAAGATTAATCAAGGAGCCGCTCTGTGTGCTGCTGTGGGTGAGGTGGAGCTGCAGAGCCCAGCTAATGACTGAGAGCTTGCCCGAGGCTCAGTCCCAGGAGGGAGCAGGCTGGGTTAATATTCCTTTTGTACCCCAGTGATTAATGAGCTCTCAGCTCCAGGATTTGCTGGCAGAGCGTTTGCAAGCACCAGGAAGGGAGGGAGCTGGCTGAGGAATGGTTATTGCACCCACCTGCAGGACACCAGCTGGGGGCTTGGATTGCACTTTCCAGAAACTTCCCTGGCACGATTAATTATTGCAAGGGAGGGCTCCAGTTCAATTAAGTGATGGGTTACTGTATTTGCTGGGAATGCCCTGACAAAGGAAAGAATGGTGAATCTGACTCCATGTTCTTAGAAGGCTAATTTCCTATTATATTATATTATATTATATTATATTATATTATATTATATTATATTATATTATATTATATTATATTATATTATATTATATTATGCTATACTATAACACAGAAAGGATACTTACAGAAGGTTAAAAAGATAATAATGAAAATTCGTGACTCTTTATTTAATTGCTATAAATTTTAAATTAAGGGGCTCTCAGGCAACAAAAATGGGAGCAGGAAATAACAGTTCTTTAATAGGGAAGAAAATAAAAGGATAAAATAAACAATGCAGTAAATTAAACCAACCCTGCCAGAGTCAGAACCCAGCCTGACACCCTGTGGGTCAGGCTGTTGGCAGCAGTGCCATTGGAATTGTGGCTCAGCCCTCCTGCAGTGTCAGGGCTGGTTCTGCTGGAGCAGGGATCCTGGAGAAAGGTGCAGTCTCTGCCTCTGAAGATCCAGGGGCAGAGGCAGCTGCTGTTCCTCTGGGGAATCCAGTGGAGAAGCTGTGCTGGTGTTCCAGAATCTCCAGATTATATCCAGGTAGGAATGCTTGGCTGGTGTTCCAGAACCTCCAGATTATATCCAGGCAGGAATGCTTGGCTGGTGTTCCAGAACCTCCAGATTATATCCAGGCAGGAATGCTTGGCTGGTGTTCCAGAACCTCCAGATTATATCCAGGTAGGAATGCTTGGCTGGTGTTCCAGAACCTCCAGATTATATCCAGGCAGCAATGCTTGGCTGGTGTTCCAGAATCTCCAGATTATATCCAGGTAGGAATGCTTGGCTCCTCCCTCTGGGCTCACATCTCCCAATGGGATGCTGTAGTTCTTATCAGCCATGCAGGGACATTCAATAGCTGTTATCAGCAGGTGTCCCCCAGAGGGAGGAGTGGGTGTGGAAGAGATAAGGAGAACTGCCCACTTGACAAAAGATAACTGCCATACAGATGGTAATAGAATACATCTTGTCTTGCAACCTGAAACGGTCACACAAAGTCTGATTTTGTGACACAAAATCTTTGTGAGAATTTGTGTCAGGGATTGTGGCCTTGGAGCTATGACTGGGAGAATTGAAAATGTGGTTTTGTTAGAATTCAGGCAGACTCTCAGGGCTGGAAATTAGATGCTCAGGGCTCTTGTGAAGCCAAAAATAGGAACTTCATGCCCAGTAAATACAAAATAGGAACTTTATGCCCAGTAAATACTCCAGGCAGAGGAAGAATCAGGCTGGAGCCGTGGGCTGCTCTGGAAACTCCTTTTGTTGGATGCAGCTCTGTGAGAATAAGAAACACATTTATCCAAGGTGATTTCTTCTTCAGTAATGTGTTAATGGCAAACAAAATGAGAAACTCACCCAGGCTATTTTTACTCCCTGCTCTGCTGCCTGTTCCCTTCCTCTGCTCAGTTTTAGCTCCTGTCCCCTCACTGTCCTTCCTCTGAAACCTTTCCTCACACCTTTCCTCACCCTTGGAACCTGCTTGTTCTGCATTTACCTGCCAGGTGCAAACCCACTTTTTGTTACCAGTTTTAGTCCTGAAACCTGAAATTCTGGGGAGGGAAATGACAGCTCTGCTAGGCCTGGATCAGCATTGCCTTTCAGTGGTGCTGCTTTGTCCTAGAACTTCCAGTCCTGATGATTTTTGATGCTTTCCTCCTTTTACAGGTGAGGAAATCGGTGGAGAGAGCATTTAATTTGGGTAATTTCATGTTAAGGTGTCCAGAGTCTGCTCTCTTTGGGGTATTTGCCCTTCTTTTTGTGGATTCTCATGGGATTTTTCTTGTGGGGTGCTTCACAAAAAAGCTAATTTAGTAATTGTTACCTGCTTTAATGAAAGTTCTGACATTTCACTCAAGAGGGAACAGAAATTGGATTTGCTGTAACCCCATTCTGAATCTTCAGGGCAGAAATACTGGTAATTGCTGAGGGCCCAATTTAACTAAAGAGCAGGAGATTAGTGGGATTAGCAGAGATAAAAATGAAAAGCTTGGTGACAGCAGCGTGCTCCAAACCCCTGAGCCAAAGCAGGCAGGAGAGAAGCCGTCAGGACCTGGTTTCATGGCCAAGGCAGGTCTGTGATCACACTCAGGACTGCAGGACCCTGGGCTAGAAAAAGCTCTGCAGGAAACAGGACAGCTGGAAAAGTTGGGAAAGCAGGATGGAGAAAATCAGCAGCTCCTTCGTCCCACCCATGTGAGTGTTTGCTGTTTTCCATGGCTGTGCTGGGGCTGGTGCAGCCCTGATGAAAATCAGGGAATAATTGCTCCTTTCCACAGCCAGTCCCACCCTTTGTGCTGGGAAATGCTCACAGAATAATCTGTTTCAGATCACCAGGCTGGGAATTGCAAACTTTTATCAGGATTCAGGTTGAACAAAATGTCTTTAATGCTTGTTTGTGTCTCAACCCACACACCTCACCCACTCCCCACCCTCCACTTGGGCTGTGTTGTGACTGAAAGAAACATCCACATCATTGCCTTGGTTCATTTTTATTCCATTTGCCTTGCTTTCCTCCCTGGAGACCTCTTCAAACAGCTCCATTGGCTGGGTGATGTTTTATCTCATGAGTCACCCAGCTCAGATGCACACAAAGGAACTTTTTATTCTAACTTAATTTATCAATTTCTCCTTGGCCCTTTCCTTTCCTTTCCTTTCCTTTCCTTTCCTTTCCTTTCCTTTCCTTTCCTTTCCTTTCCTTTCCTTTCCTTTCCTTTCCTTTCCTTTCCTTTCCTTTCCTTTCCTTTCCTTTCCTTTCCTTTCCTTTCCTTTCCTTTCCTTTCCTTTCCTTTCCTTTCCTTTCCTTTCCTTTCCTTTCCTTTCCTTTCCTTTCCTTTCCTTTCCTTTCCTTTCCTTTCCTTTCCTTTCCTTTCCTTTTCCTTTCCTTTCCTTTCCTTTCCTTTCCTTTCCTTTCCTTTCCTTTCTTCCCCTTTCTCATTATTCTTTTCCCTTCCCCATTATTCTTTCCCCTTTAATATTTAACTTTCCCTGCCTCTGGGGTGCCCAATGAATAATTAGGATTTCACATTTTGGTTTCTGAGCCTTATGAATGGCTGGCAGTAGAGTGGAACCCGTTCCTCAGCCCAAGGTAGTTTTTGAAGCCAAGTTCTTTGGTCCTGCCACGTTTTGGCCAATTTCTTGTCACTTTTAGCAGCAGAACCATTTATCAAATCTGAGATCTTTTTCCTTAACTTTTATTTCAGTCTCTACCTTTTCTTGTGCAGGATAGGGGAACCACAAATGTGCCAATATGGGACATTTCCCTTTAATCTCACCTGACCTGAGCATCTGCTCTTCCTTGCCTTTGCCAGGGAAAGCTTTGGGGATCTAGGCTGGATAGAGAAGGGGAAAATCTTAATTATTTACTTTTAGAGCAGCCTAAGTGTTGAAAGAACTCTCCCCTGTGCCATAAGAAGGGGAAGGTTAAAGACAGAGGCTCTGGGCTGCCCTGGCAGTCTGGCAGGAGCTGTAATTTTATTTTAACGAGACCTTGGGGTGCAGAGGGAGTGGAGCTGATGTCCGACTCCTCAGCTCTGGGCGGGAGCAGCACAAGGCCGTGTCCCTGAAGCTCTGAGCTCCAAAGGCATTGCTGCTCTGGGCTGGGAATGTTCTGGGGATGTTCCAGCCTCTGCCCTGGCAGATCACCTTCCATCATGGTTTTTGTCTGATTTTGAGCCGTCTGTGGCGCCTCAGATCTGGAAATGCTCTGCACCCAGTGCAGCCCCTGAGCCAAGGAGCCCTCAGAGAGCTCAGGGGTCTTTGTGCTCCTTTTCCAAACTCTCAGAGATCTCAGGAGTGACTTTGTGGTCCTTTCCAAACTCAGAGAGTTCAGGGTGACTTTGTGCTCCTTTCCAAATCGTCAATCTCAGGATCTTTGTGCTCCTTTTGCAAACTCTCAGCAATCCCAAGGCACTTTGTGCTCCTTCTCCAAACCCTCAGAGATCTCAGGCTGACTTGATTCTCCGTTTCCAAACCCTCACAGGGCTCAGGGGTCTTTGTGCTCCTTTTCCAAACTCTCAGCAATCCCAGGGCACTTTATGCTCCCTCTCCAAGCCCTCAGAGATCCCAGGGCAATTTGTGCTCCTTTTCCAAACCCTCACAGAATTCAGGGATCTTTGCGCTCCCTCTCCAAACCCTCAGAGAGTTTAGGAGTGACTTTATGCTCCCTGTCCAAACCCTCAGAGAGTTCAGGGCACTTTGTGCTCCTTTGAAAACTCTCAGAGTTTTCAGGGTGACTTTGTTTTCCTTGTCCAAACTCTCAGCAATCCCAGGGCGATTTGTGCTCCTTTTCCAAATCCTTACAGGGCTCAGGGGTCTTTTTGCTCCCTGTCCAAACCCTCAGAGATCTCAGGGCCCTTTGTGCTCCCTCTCCAAGCCCTGCCAACCCCGGGGCTGGGGTAAGCAGCTCGGGCCAGCTGGATGTTTACTATTTGTGTAGATAAGCCTTTTATCTCCTAATGTGTCTTTGCTCTCAGGAGCAGCCAATATTTGAAATGTCACCCCCTGTCCTGGACAGGAGCTCCTTGTCACACACCTGGCGCTGTCCTGGTGCTGGTGCCATCCCTGGATGCGTGATGGGGAGGATGAACATGAGGAATTCCCCGTGGAGCAGCACAGCTGAGATAAAAATGAGCTTTTTGGTCTCGTTAGCAGTTCACACGGCAGCCTGTTGTGTTTTTCCAGGGGAGCACACTCGTGGCAGAGCACAGCTTATCTGGAGTGCAGCTGGGGGACACAAAGCCCAGCTCCCCCTGCTCTGAGCAGCTCTGCAGGGATCAATGGAGCTGCTCCTCCAGTGATTTGTTTTTAATGTGCTCCCGGCAGGGCTCCTCTGCCTCTGCCAGGCTGTGCTTTCATGTGGCCAAATCCTGCCATTCATTGTCCCTGTGGCTGGCAGCTCCTGAAATTGAGAGTGAACTAAACAACCAGGTGGATTCCTGGCAATTCCTGAAACCCGGAGTGAGCCCAGCATCAAGGTGGATTCCTGGCAGTGCCCAAAATTGAAAATGAACCCAGCAGCCAGGAGGAATCCTGGCAAATCCCAAAATCCAGAGTGAGCCCAGCAGCCAGGTGAATTCCTGGCAATTCCCAAAGTTGAAAGTGAACCCAGCATCAAGGTGAATTCCTGGCAGTGCCTGAAATCCAGAGTGAGCTGAACAGATAGGTGGATTCCTGGCAATTCCTGAAATCCAGAATGAACTCAGCAGCCAAGGGGGGTTCCTGGCAATTCCTGAAATTGAGTGAGCCCAGCATCAAGGTGAATTCCTGGCAATTCCAGAAATCCAGAGTGACCCCAGCAGCCTGGTGGATTCCTGGCAGTGCCCAAAATTGAAAGTGAACCCAGCAGCCAGGTGGATTCCCAGCAGTGCTTTATGGGGTGTGAAGAGCAAAGTGTGGGAGCCAGATAAGGGATGGATATACCCTATATCCTATATCCTATACGTTGGGCTATCTGGATCTGTTTAAGATAAGGGATATCTTTATATGGCTTATTGCTTCCTGCAGGCATTGCAACTGAAGGCAGAAATAATTTAAAAATAGTTCAAAGTGCTGTTCCTAAGCTGATTGTATCTCAGACTTGTGGAAATGGCAACTAGCAGCATTCAAATCTTCAGCTGGGATGTGAAAGGGGAGATGGATCAAGGTCTGTTTAAACACTGAGCACTCGGTTTAAACACAGAAGGGTTTAGACTGGCACTATAAGGACAAGGCAAGAAACCTACTGGATGATTAAAACACAAAATTGGAGAGGCTTTTGCCAAAGCTGGTGTTGTTCAGTACCATGGCTCAAATTCCAGGCCCCTGAAACCCATTCCTGACCCAGAGCTGCTGTGTTTATTTCTGAATGCACCTTGGTTTTCATCTTTGGTTTCTTTCTGAGAGCCCCTGCAGTGGCTGTTGAGGTTGGTTGTGCTCCAGAGGCAGCCGAGCTCTCCAGGCTGGGCTTTTGCAGCTTCCCTTGCCCCGTTTATGAGGAATTCCTGGAGAGCAGGGATGGAAGGAGTTCAGCTCTGCTCTGATGCCAGCCTGTCATCCCTCTGTGATGTTTATCACAGAATTTACAGAATCACAGAATGACCAGGTTGGAAGAGACTCTCAAGATCATGGAGTCCAACCCAGCCCCAAACCCTCAACTCAACCCTGGCACCCAGTGCCACATCCAGGCTTTGTTAAACACACCCAGGGATGGGGACTCCACCACCTCCCCGGGCAGAACATTCCAGAACTTTATCACCTTTCTGTAAAGAACTTTTTCCTGCTATCCAGCCTGTATTTCCCTTGGTGCAGCTGGAGGCTGTGTGCTCTGGGTGTGTCAGTGCTGCTGCAGACAGAGCCCAGCCCCAGCTGAGCACAGGCACCTCTCAGGAGCTGTGAGAGTGATGGGGGCAGCCCTGAGTCTCCTTTTCTCCAGGCTGAGCACCCCCAGCTCCCTCAGGGGTTCCTCTCAGGGTTTGTGTTCCCAGCCCCTCTGGATTGTGCTCAGTGTCCCAAGGTCCTTCCCAAACTGAGGGCCCAAAGCTGGGCACAGCATTGATGTCTTTTATTTCCCCTATTAATCAGTGAAGGCCTAAACAAAATTATTCTGGGTTTAAAATATTATTTGAATGCCAAGTGTAATTAGAGCTGAGATGTTCTGCTTACTAATGCTCTGCTCTCTCTGGAGACATCCCCCCTTCCTGAAGGGTGAGATTTGCTGGAGGCCAAAACCTGTAAACCCTGCCCACGAGGGGAATGGTTTCCTTCTGCTTTTTTGAGATGTGATAAAACTTTAAATAAATGTGACTTGTGGCTGAAGGGACTCTTTGGGGTATGGCAGTAACTGAGTGTCTGATTCTTGACACTCCCTGCCTACAAGGGAGTGTTTTCTTTTCTCTTCTTTTTTTTTTTTTTTTTTTTTTGTTTACAAAACTTTATATAAACTGTGGGATTTGTGGCTAAAGGGGCTGTTTGGGGTGTGGCAGCACCGAGTCTCTGATTTCTGGCACAAACTCTGCAGGAGGGCCCAGGTGAGCTCAGTGCAGCTGGAGCTTACAGCTGCATTTTGGGATCCAGCATCTCCTGGATGAGTGTTGGTGACTGAATGGATGATTTTGCACAGCTCTGGGCTTAGAGCAGGTGCTGCTGGGCTCTTTTTGGAATAAAATTGGTTGATAAAACCCAGAAATTCACATCTCTGTGTCCTATCCGTTGCTGCTGTGGCAGCTGGTGGACGGCCAGCTCTGCTTCCTCAGTAAAACCTCACTGAATATAAAACCTGAGAGATGGCTTTTATTTAATTAGCATATTTCAGCAGTCATAAATCTGATGTATGAGTGCCATGGAGTGGGATTGTGCTGGCTGCAGAACTGCCAGGGACGGTTTGAATCTGATTTTAGGAGGGGAATTGGGGCATCTTCATTCTGTAGGGGCTGGGAAGAATGAGGATGGCAAAAATCCTCTCTGTGGTGCTGTCTTGGTTTGGAAAGCCAGGTGCCTGCTAAGGAAGGCAGGAGCTTCCCTTGAAATGGAAAATGTGAAACATCCCCCTCGAATTGCTATAAATTTTAAATTAAGGGGCTCTCAGGCAACAAAAATGGGAGCAGGAAATAACAGTTCTTTAATAGGGAAGAAAATAAAAGGATAAAATAAACAATGCAGTACACTAGAACAACACTGCCAGAGTCAGAACCCAACCTGACACCCTGTGGGTCAGGCTGGTGGCAGCAGTGCCATTGGAATTGTGGCTCAGCCCTCCTGCAGTGTCAGGGCTGGTTCTGCTGCAGCAGGGATCCTGGAGAAAGGTGCAGGTCTCTGCCTCTGAAGATCCAGGGGCAGAGGCAGCTGCTGTTCCTCTGGGGAATCCAGTGGAGAAGCCGTGCTGGTGTCTCAAAACCTCTGGATTATATCAAGGCAGGAATGTTTGAAATCTCCAGATTATATCCAGGTAGGAATGCTTGGCTGGTGTTCCAGAACCTCCAGATTATATCCAGGCAGGAATGCTTGGCTGGTGTTCCAGAATCTCCAGATTATATCCAGGTAGGAATGCTTGGCTGGTGTTCCAGAATCTCCAGATTATATCCAGGCAGGAATGCTTGGCTCCTCCCTCTGGGCTCATCTCTCCCAATGGGATACTGCAGTTCTTATCAGCCATGCAGGGACATTCAATAGCTGTTATCAGAGGGAGGAGTGGATGTGGAAGAGATAAGGAGAACTGCCCACTGAACAGCAGACAGCTGCCATGCAGATGACAAATAGAACACAATGTGCTTGGCAATCCAGGACAGGTGGGCAGAGAAAGCTCAGGGCTGCTGGGGCTGTTCCTACAGAGCTTTAACAACCTGGCAGAGGCACCTCAAAGTCACTTTAGAGAGAATTTCCAGGAATAAGAAGAGTTTCTGAAGGGGTTCTGATCCTTTAGGTTTCCTCCTGATGGGTTTACACATTGCTTTTCTTTTTCCATTGGCTTCAGGCTCCCTCCAGCTTAAGAGGGAGAAGCAAAGTGATCACAGCAACATCCAAATCCATGTTAATAGTTTTACTACAAGCATGCTCAAAGATCTGCGCTGTGGGTGCGTTGGAATATGGAAATAAACGAGGCAGAATTTTGTTAGTGACAAAAAAAAAAAAAAAAAAAAAAAGAAAAAAATAAAAAAAAGAAAGAAGCTGCTCTGAGTAACAGCTTGGGATATTCACACCCAAATGTGCTGCTTCCAAAATGTCATGAAATGTGTGTGCAGCATTTGAGTGTCTGTGTGCCATCTGTGTGTTTGCTGGGAGAGCTGTGCGAAGCTTGCTGATCATTATTGTGTGTTGTTCCTTTCTCCAGCACCCTTGGCCCCCAGGCTGAGTTCTGAGATGATTTATTTATTTGTTTATTTATTTATTTTTTATTCTTAGAGGGGTTAATTCAGCTGATTGTTGTGTTTTACTGGAAAAGTGTAGATCAGCTTCCTCTGATGTGAGGAGAAAATGAAGTCAGGAACTCCTACACCTCCCTGAGTGTTTTGGATTAAGGAATGAGGCAATAAAAAAAAATAAAGCAAAAAAAGGAATTAATGATTAAGGAATGAACTAAAAAAAAAAAGAGTAGAGTAGGAAAAGTAAAAAAAGGCAAAGGTTCTCATTAAAAGGGGAGAGCTCAGGTTTTACAGAAGATGCAAGTTCATGTATCAGCAGCAGAGAGAAATGGGAATAATGAAGTGATTGAAGGAGGGAAATGAGGAGCTAACACAACGTGGCAGTGCCGGGAAGATGGATTTGGAGCAGAACAAATAAACACTCCACAGTCTGTCATTCAGGGTCATTCAGGGCTGGAAACGCAGCCCTGAGGGGTGGCTGCTCTGCCTGGGCTGGGATTCTCATTGTCACTGCAAACCTGAGGACAATATCCCCTATTTCTGGCTCTGAGCTGCCACCCCCGTGATGAAAATACCATTTAATTGTAATTGTGCAAATAAATTATCAAATATTTGGAATTGCATTGCTAGCCCAAGGAACATGGGTAACAAACTGATACATTTGCAATAAAAGAGCGGATTTCCTGATGAAATTGGGTGTCTGAGCTGTCAAAGCACTGGCTGGGAGATGAAGCTGTGGAATACAAACCCTGTGCTTTTGAGAGGGGCAGGAAAAATGGATTTTGTATCCGTATTTCCTTCCAAACAATATTGGAAGGTGTTTTGTGACAACAGCACTTTGTGTCAGGTCCCCTCCAGTGCTCAGCTTTGTCCCACACACTGAATTTTATCTTCGTGAAGATTTACATTTATGTTGACAAAATATCTTAAATTTTTTAGGAGTGGATGAGTGTAAATGCTTGGGAAAGGAATATCCTGCTGAGGACTGGGGGAGAGAAAGAAATGCTTTAATTGTCTTAAATTCTTCTCTGTTTAAATCTGTTTGAATTCTTCTCTGTTTAAAGTTTCATGGCTTTGAGTTTTACAAGGAAAACGGGAAAAGGGCTTGGTGAGCAAAGTTCAGCAGAGTTGGAGAATGTGAAACGTCCCAGCAGGGAAAATGTTTCTTTAACTCCTGTAGTGGGGTCAAGGAGAGAAGCACAACGGCCCAAGAGCTGGCAATGTTTGCCAGCTTTGCTCTGAAACCCCTCCTGGCTGTTTGGCCAAAAATCCCAGGCCAAGAAAAGCAAGGTTTGTTTGTGGGGAGCTGCAGGACTGGTGTGAATCCCCCAATCAGTGTTTGAGCACAGAACTCTTTCCAGGAGAATATAAAAGAGAGAAAAGAGTGGAAAAGGGGAAAAGAATGGGGAGGAAAGAGTGGAAAATAGAAAAAGAATGGGGAGAAAAATTTGAATTATAACATGTCTAACTCAGTACCTTTTATAACCATAGAAAATGTTCCTTAGTGATAAATGCTGTAAAAGGTCTCCTCTTTTTTTTCTTTCTTTTTTTTTTTTTTTTTTTTTTTTTTAATTTATTTTGCCCCTTGAAGGATTTCCAGGCACTCCCGTATCTGTTTGCTTGTTTTCTATGATTTCCTGACCCTCATCAAATCCTCATGAGTGAAGCTGGGACTGGCTGGGTGGTGTGAATCCCCAAATCAGTGTTTGGGCACAGAACTCTTTACAGGGAAATATAAAAGACGGAAAAGAGTGAAAAAGGGGAAAAGAACGGGGAGAAAAGAGTGAAAAGTAGAAAAAGAATGGGAAGAAAAACTGGACTTATAACGTGTCTGTAACTCAGTACCTTTTATAACCACACGAAATATTCCTTAGTGATAAAGCAGCCAAATGCTGTAAAATATCTCTATTTCTTTGTTTCTGGAAGGATTTCCAGGCACTCCCATATCTGTTTGAGTGCTTTCTGTGCTTTCCTGACCCTCATCAAAGCTTCATGAATAATTAAATATTATTATTATTAATAATTATTATAATAATAAAGGATGCAGCAGGCCCTGGCTGGGAGGGAGCTGCAGACACCAGCTGCTGTGATAATTCCAATAAACAACATTAAATAATTTGTCTGGGGTTAGTGGTGTAGCAAGTGCTGATTAAGGATTAGATTTGACTCATTTGCTGGAGGCTCCCGATGTGTTTAAATGCTTATTTCACCATGAGAGAGCAGCATATGTTCACCTCAGAGTGCGCTGAGCCAGCTGGGCCAGCAGCACCAGCCTGGGGTGGTGAGGGTGGCTGAATCTTGGCACAATTCAAAAATAAAAATTAAAATACAAATAAAAATAAAATACAAAATAAAATAATAGAATAATAAAATTAAAAAAAAAAAATACAGGGTTGGGGTTTAATCTTCTGCTTTGTGCAGCAAATGGGAATTTCCAGAAGGTTTCTGTTCCAGAGCCTGTATTTGTAATGTCACTTTAAAGGAGGGATGATATATAATAAATAATAAGTATAAATAAATATATAGAAATGGAATACAATAATAATAAATAATAATCATAATGTATAATAGAAATATTATATATTAATATATATTAATGTATATCTTGTTCTATATTAATATATAACATGTATATAATACTATAATAATAAACATTAATGTATAAATATTTCATTTATATAATATATAAATATTACATTATATTATATATAAACATATAAAGTTATATATAATATATATAATATTTAATAATACATAATACATAAGTATATTATATAAATATAATACAATATGATATGTTATATTATATAACATACAAATATATATTGCACATTATATATCATATACATTATATGCAAAATATAATACAATAAAAAGAATTATTATTATTATTATTATTATTATTATTATTATTATTATTATTATTATTATTATTATTATTATTATTATTATTATTATTATTATATTTTGGTTTGGGGGGTATTTTGGCCATGTGGACAGGCATTTATGGGGTGTTTTGGACATGTGGGCAGGTATTTATGGGGTACTTTGGCCACTTGGACCTGTGTTTATGGGGTATTTTAGCCATGTACAGGTATTTATGGGGTATTTTGGCCATGGTATTTTGGTTTGTGGAGTATTTTGGCCATGATATTTTGGTTTGGGGGTATTTTAGCCATGTACAGGTATTTATGGGGTATTTTGGCCATGGTATTTTGGTTTGGGGGTATTTTAGCCATGTACAGGTATTTATGGGGTATTTTGGCCATGGTATTTTGGTTTGTGGGGTATTTTAGCCATGTACAGGTATTTATGGGGTATTTTGGCCATGGTATTTTGGTTTGTGGAGTATTTTGGCCATGTACAGGTATTTATGGGGTATTTTGGCCATGGTATTTTGGTTTGTGGAGTATTTTGGCCATGTACAGGTATTTATGGGGTATTTTGGCCATGGTATTTTGGTTTGGGGGGTATTTTAGCCATGTACAGGTATTTATGGGGTATTTTGGCCATGGTATTTTGGTTTGGGGGGTATTTTAGCCATGTACGGGTATTTATCGGGTATTTTTGCCATGGTATTTTGGTTTGTGGAGTATTTTGGCCATGTACAGGTATTTATGGGGTATTTTGGCCATGGTATTTTGGTTTGGGGGGTATTTTAGCCATGTACAGGTATTTTGGCCATGGTATTTTGGTTTGTGGAGTATTTTGGCCATGTACAGGTATTTATGGGGTATTTTGGCCATGGTATTTTGGTTTGTAGGGTATTTTAGCCACGTGGCCACTGCCATCACTGGCCAAACCTGCATTCCAGGATCTCCTGTGCCACCAGCCCCCGTGCCAGCCCGGGGCAGGCAGTGCCAGCTCTCCTGGCTGGCAGGGCTGGCACTTTGCAGGCTGAGCTGATGCTCCTCTTCCCACAGCAACCCCCTCGTTCATCTCCTCTGACAGCCAGCGCTGGTTTCCATGGAGCTGCTTCATCCATACCTTTAAAAAAACCTTTTTTTTCCCCTGTTCCCCTATAGACATAATTATAATTTGAGGTTTCTATGGCAACATCTCGGGAGGGATGGGCTGTGATGTTTTCAAGCAAGGCTGGAGTGATGCCTGGTACCCCCAAGTGTGGCTGGCACACATGATGGAACAGTTCCCTGCCCTATTAATCTGGAATTGTGGTGGGGGAAAAAAAATCCCGAGGGACTGCCTGGATTAATAAAGCTCAAACTCTGAAAGTCACAGCTCAAAAAAGGGGAAAAAAATAAAATTCAAGATTTTAGCTGTGCCATGTGTGTTGCCATAAAGATCTTTGAGATGGTGGTATAAACTTCATTTAGTGGCAGGGAATATTCTAGGAGGACATATATATATAATATACATAATATATAATATAATATAATATAATATAATATAATATAATATAATATAATATAATATAATATAATATAATATAATATAATATAATATAATATAATATAATATAATATAATATAATATAATATAATATAATATAATATAATATAATATAATGTAATGTAATGTAATGTAATATATATATCATATATCATATATCATATCATATATAATATATATTTATCTAACATGTCATATAACATAAAATATATAATCATACATTATATTATATAATATACATAATCTAATATACAATATATAATGTACAATATATAATATATGATATATAATATTATATATTATATATTATATATTATATATTATATATTATATATTATATATTATATATTATATATTATATATTATATATTATATATTATATATTATATATTATATATTATATATCATATAGTATATACTATATACTATATACTATATTATATATTATATATTACATATTATATATTACATATTATATATTATATGTTACATATTATATATTACATTCTAATGTGCACCCTCCTTTTTCTTTTCCTTGTGTCAATCTGTGAAATTCCTATGGAATTCATGATTCTTCCCATTGCTCCTTTCATCTCTCAGTACCCAAATTTATTTATCAGCAGACCCACAGTTTGTACAGACAAATCTCTCATTCCTTTCATGTGGAAGCCAAATTTCTGCTGCAGCCCCACTGATAACTCCAGGGAGGTGGGAAGAAACCCCTTCAATTTTTACACACCTCGTCACTGTAGTGAGAAAGGATGTGTGGAATTCCTGTTTGCTCCCCCAAAACCCTGTCTCCAATCTTCCCTGTGTCACATGAGCTCCTTCTTCCCACTGAAAGAAAACCTGAATTTGAGATATCCAAACTGTGCCCACCTGAAATAAAACCTGAATTTGAGATTTCCAAACTGTGCCTGGCCAAAAAACAAACCTGAATTTGAGATATCCAAACTGTGCCCACCTGAAATAAAACCGGAATTTGAGATATCCAAACTGTGCCTAGCCAAAAAAACAAACCTGAATTTGAGAATTTGAGATATCCAAGGGAATGGGGCAGGTCAGGCATTTCCAGGCATTTTGTGCCACACTGAGAGGGAACACTGCAGGGCTGTGCTCTAATTTCACCTCTCCATTTATTTCCTCCCTCTGCTGATGCCCTTACTTAAGAGTGTTCTGGTGTTTTTTCTAAAAAAAAAAGGTTCTTTGAGACAAGCAATTCATGGTTTTCTATTCTTCTGGTCTTAATATTCGGTGTAGGTTGGTGAGAGAAAATGACTTGTGGAAGCAGCTGCTGGGGAATTGTGTTCCTGCCAGGCTGCCCTGGTGGAGGAGCAGCTGGTGCTGCAATTGGTGCTGCAGCTGTTCCTGCAGCTGTTCCTGCAGCTGGTGCTGCAGTTGCTTTCTGAGCCCTCTGAAACTCCAGGGCAAACCCCTGAAATTCCGGCAGATCAGGCCCAGGGTTGTTATAAATGTGAATTTTTTAAGTCGCAAAATGTGAAATTTTTTGTTTGCTGCCTCTGACAGCGCTCCTGGGGTGGTGCTGGGAAGGGAAGTGTCCTTCGAGGAATTTGTGGTTTTCTGTTCTTCTGGCCTTAATCTTTGGTGTAGGTTCATTAGAGAAAAGGATTTGTGGATGCACCTCCTGAGGAATTGTGTTCCTGCCAGGCTGTCCTCAGTAAACATCCAATTCCTGCAATAAATACACAATTCCTGCAATAAATACACAATTCCTGCAATAAATACCCAATCCCTGTGAGAAATATCCAAGTCCTGCAATAAACACATAATTCCTGCAATAAATATCCAGTACCTACAATAAATACCCAATCCCTGCTATAAATACCCAATTCCTGCAATAAATACCCAATCCCTGCAATAAGTATCCAATCCTGTAATAAATACATAATTCCTGCAACAAATATCCAATTCCTACAACAAATTCCCAATCCCTGCAATAAACACCCAATCCCTGCAATAAATGTCCAATATCTACAATAAATACCCAATCCCTGCAATAAACACCCAATCCCTGCAATAAATACCCAATTCCTACAATAAATACCTAATTCCTACAATAAATACCCAATCCTTGCAATAAATATCCAATATCTACAATAAATACCCAGTCCCTGAATAAATACCCAATTCCTACAATAAATACCCAATCCCTACAACAATTACCCAACTCCTACAATAAATATTCAACCCCTGCAATAAATATCCAATCTCTGTAATAAATATCCAATATCTACAATAAATACCCAACCCCTGCAGCTGCCCCTGAGTTTGATGTGATAAGATTGGCCTGGAGATTCCCCGATTTCTGCAGATTCCCCACGCCAGGCAGTGCTGGGTGCGTTTCCCTCCCTCAGAGAACATCTGGATCTGCTGGAGCTGAGACCCTCAGCTCCCTGAGCTGCAGAGATTTGGGGCTGACAGATGATGATTGTTTTTATTTGTGTGACAGGAACCTTCTGCGTGCCCGCAGCAGATGCTGCTGAATCCTCACTTCTCCAGGGGGAGAGGCTCAGCCTGCTCCTCCATCTGCCTCCTCATTAGGTGCTCTCAATTTGGGATAAACACACAGATTGTTGGCATCTGAGCTGCCTGGGGATGCATTTTCGTGTCTCAGGCACGCAGCACAGTTGTATATTTAATTTATCTGCCCATTGCTAAGCTTGGAAAAATCTTATAACAACTGCCCTGAGCACAAGGACCTTGTAAGAGCAATTAGGAATTGGTTTGATCACTGGTTTGGTTCCAGCTGGGATCAAATTCTGTCCTAAAACCAGGATAATCCCACAGACTTGGTGTGGAAGTGGAAATTTCACTGGAATTTGGTAAAAGTTCTGTAAAATTCAGGGAGTTCTGTCCTAACACCAGGATAATCCCACAGACTTGGTGTGGAAGTGGAAATTTCACAGAAATTTGGTGAAAGTTCTGTAAAATTCAGGGAGTTCTGTCCTAACACCAGGACAATCCCCAAAATCTTGATGTGGAAGTGGAAATTTCACTGAAATTTGGTGAAAGTTTTGTGAAATTCAGGGAGTTCTCTCCTAACACCAGGACAATCCCTCAGACTTGGTGTGGAAGTGGAAATTTCACTGAAATTTGGTGAAAATTCTGTAAAATTCGGGGATTATCTGAGTGTGCAGGAGCCAAGTCTGTGAGCACACACAAATCTTTCCCCTCCACGCCCCAGTTTAGGTAAAAACTGGTGAAATTATTCATTCCTTTTACCATTTAATGAATTATTAATTAGCTGTGCTGTAATGGAGGGGGAAGCTTAATTCACCATCTGAAAACTCTCCCTGGATTCTGATAAAAATTCTTTGTATGGTCCGAGGAAATGCTTGAAGGTCCTGAGGTGATTTCAGCATGGTTAAACCCAGAGATAACTCCCAGAGGTGATTGCAGAGATAATTTCACATTTTTTGTGAAGATCAAAGGTGCAACAGGTCCAACCTTTTAGGGATGAAATTTTGGATTATTCTCTTGGAAGCGGAAGAGAAAGAAAATCAACAAATTCCCCCCAAAGTGAACAGATCTGCTGCTTTCTTGGTACAAAAATTAATATTTAAAGACAGAAGTTTTACCTTGAAGCAGTTGGGAGTCACCCTGCTCTCAGCAGCGCTGTAACTACACCTAATTATAAATCCCTTTGGTTATTTCAGATCCAAACCAGGCACTCAGATCAGCTCTGTGATCAGATTTAATTACTGGATGTTATTCACACTGATGTGCCAGGTAATTGCCAGATTCCAATGTGTAAAAAAAAAAAAAAAAAAAGACATTTATCTGATGCTTCACTGAGCTTCCACTTATGGGGCTTTTCTTTCTGTTTCATTTCTGCTTTTCCATCAGAACCTTGCCAAGGTCTCATTGTGCAGCTCAGCCCCAGGCAAAGCCACGAGAGGCAGAGGAAGATGATGTTTGAGAGAATAATCCTGTAAATGTCATTGTTGGCTCAGATCTCAGAGTGGCTGCCTGGGAAGAAGTGGGAGTGAGAGAGCAGAGAGGCAAAAAATGAATGGCAGATTTATTTATAACTAAAGAAAAGATCCTGCAAGGAGCTCACTATTCATCCCTGCTCAGGTTATTCACTCCGATGCTGAATAATTTTGTAACTTGGAGTCAGAACTTCAAAAAAACCTGAATTTGTGGTTCAGAGATTTCAACCCTGCCTGCCTTCCAACTCTCAATTTTGCAATTGGGTTTTTCTCCCACACCTCCCCTGGCTGGAGCTGGAATTTGAACCTGGGATATCTTCTCCTTGTGAATTATTAGTTGAAACCCGAAAAGATATAAATATAAACATAACATTACATGTTTTATAAATATATATGAATTCTATTTTTATATATTCTATTCTATTCTATTCTATTCTATTACATTACATTACACTACACTACATTACATTACACTACATTACATTACATTACATTACATTGCATATTATATTGTATTATATTATATTATATTATATTATATTATATTATATTATATTATATTATATTATATTATATTATATTATATTATATTATATTATATTATATTATATTATATTATATTATATTATATTATATTATATTTTTATGTAATATAATATATATAAATTCTATTTATGTAGAAGTTCAAAAATAAAACCCCCAACACAATAAACTCTTAAATAAGACAAGTTCAAATGGATTATTAATTTGGATTATTTCTGAGATTGTCAGCTTCTTCTCTCTTCACACAGTGTCACACAAAATTGCACCACATGGCCTTTGTCATGGCTCTTGGTTTAAGATGAAATTTGAGCAGAAATTTGTGGTTTTTTGGGAACTTTCCCATGCCTGGAAATCACAGCACACACAGAGCAGTGCCGTGAAATTTGGTAGGAGCTATAAATAAAAAAAAACCAAAACAGAGACAAAAGCAGCAGAGGTGCAATATTGAAGTAACCAGATTGATGTTGAATTTGAGAATATTTTCCTGTTCCCTGCAAATTGAGTTATGGTTCAGACAGGGCAGGAGAGAAATTGCCATGGTGTGTACGACGGAACTGGAGAATTCTGAGAATTAAAGCTCAGCAAACACTGGTGGCACTCCCCACCCAAATTTGATAAAGGAAAAAAAAAAAAAAAAAGGCAGGGAGATTGTCAGACACATGAATTATTCATTTCCAGCAAAAGAGATTTTCCAGCTCACAGGCAGCTGGATCCCGGAGTCTGCCTGAGCTCTGAGCAGGGAGGAGAAGCAATAAGGAATTCTTTGTTTTCTGTTTTCCACCTTGAAATGGAATTCTCTATTTTCTGGTTTCCACCTTGAAATGGAATTCTCTATTTTCTGTTTTCCACCTTGAAAAAGAATTCTCTATTTTCTGGTTTCCACCTTGAAATTTAATTCTTTATTTTTTGTCTACCAATTTTTCATATTTTCATAATTTCACATTTCATCTTTCCACGTAATATTATATTATATATTATATAATTTAATATTTCATATTTTCATAATTTTTATATTTTTATAATTTTTCATATTTTCATATTTCATGCATCAAGCACGTTTTGGGGCATGTCACACGCACTGAGAGAGAGAATTCTGCTGTGATTTTTCAGAGATGCGAGCACTGAGCGGCTGCTGGGGAGGCAGCTGCCCTGGGATGGTTCCATGGCACACCACGAGTGCAGGATTAGGGCTGTGAATGGCACAGGCAGCTGGAGGAGAAGGGTTTCCAGTTGTCCACAAAGAATTTTTTAATGGATTTTAGGAGAAGGAGAGGAGCACTGACAGCTGTCCTCAGGCATTTGCCCGACTGGAGGCACACGCTGTGCTGCAGTTGAGGTGATGGACAGGAATTGTATTTATTGTATTTATAAATCCATATATATTTAGTATGAAATGAGTTTCCTTATCATAGGAAAGAACCTTTTCTGTCTGTCTGAGGAGTTCAGGGATAATTTTGATGATTCCATTTGGCCTCTTGCAGAATGAAACCGAAATCTTTCCCTGGCAGACATTCCCTTCCATGGTATCTCTGCGGGACAAAGATGAGTTCTTGAAATTGTTGGATATTTTTGAACAAAGTGTGTTCTTCTCTTGAAATTCCACTAAGGAAGATGATGCCACTCCTTTCAGGATTTTTTTTTTTTGTCTTAAACATAAGACAGAAAACAGAAACACTCCGGAACACTCCACTTCCAACCATGCTGTTGGTAGAAAACCGTGACCCAGAGGGAGCAGTGATTTGTTCTCTTCAGCTCAGCTGTAGGGCCCTGGGTTTCCTGAATCTGAATTTCCTGGATCTGAATTTCCTGAATCTGGGTCTCCTGACTCTGTGTTTCCTAGATCTAGATTTCCTGGATCTGAGTCTCTGGGATCTGAATTTCTTAGATCTAGATTTTCTGGATCTGCATTTCCTAGATTTGAATTTCCTGGATCTGAATTTCCTGGATTCGGGTTCCTTGGATCTGAATTTCCTAGATCTGCATTTCCTTGCTCTGGGTTTCCTGGATCTGGGTTTCCTAAATCTGCATTTCCTGGATCTGGGTTTCCAGGATCTGAATTTCCTAGATCTCAGTTTCCTGGATCTGAATTTCCTGGATCTGGGTTCCTTGGATCTGCATTTCCAGGATCTGGGTTTCTGGGATCTGAATTTCTTAGCCCTGTGTTTCCTTCCTGGATCTGAATTTCCTGGATCTGTGTTCCCAAGATCTCCATTTCCTGGATCTGGGTTTCCAGGATCTGAATTTCCTGGATCTGCATTTCCAGGATCTGGGTTCCCTGGATCTGAATTTCCTGGATCTGGGTTCCCAAGTTCTCCATTTCCTGGATCTGGGTTCCTTGGATCTGGATTTCCTGGATCTGGGTTCCTTGGATCTGGATTTCCTGGATCTGAATTTCCTGGATCTGAATTTCCTGGATCTGCATTTCCAGGATCTGAATTTCCTGGATCTGGGTTTCCAGAATCTGAATTTCCTGGATCTGCATTTCCAGGATCTGGGTTCCTTGGATCTGAATTTCCTGGGTCTGAATTTTCTGGATCTGCATTTCCAGAATCTGAATTTCCTGGATCTGCATTTCCAGGATCTGGGTTCCTTGGATCTGAATTTCCTGGATCTGAATTTCCTGGATCTGGGTTCCAGGATCTGAATTTCCTGGATCTGGGGTTTCCAGGATCTCCATTTCCAGGATCTGCATTTCCTGCACCAGCCAGGGCAGCAGCAGGGCAGGCACAGCCAGGAACAAGTCCCAGCCCTGGCCTGACAAGGATGTGAATTGGAGCCAGGCCATCCCAAAGGGACAATCCCCAAGGCTTTTGTTCTGAGCTGAAACCGGGCTGGGATGGGGAGCAGATTATCCCATGCTCTTTATGGCCTGCAGGGATTGAAATTCCACTCTCAGCTGTGCTGATCAGGGCGAGCTTTTCCAGGCTGGCTGCTTTGTACAAATAATTCCCTGAATCTCCCCTGAATGAGAAATTACTCATCTTGTGAGAGCCTCAATCCCTGGCCTGGAGGGTGTTCAGTAACAAAAATCTTCCATTTTTTTAAATTTGGGAAGTATTTGTTTGGTCCAGGTGCTGAATGGCAGCAAACACCCTGAGCTGGCTATTCCTGTCTGGGCTAGGCTGGGCTGGAGGAGCAGGGATTTTGTCTGCAGAGGGGAAATTCAATGTTCAGAGCCTTTTGCACTCCCAGGCTTGTCCTTTTGTGCTCAGTGGTGTGCTGTGATCATCAGGCCAGGGAGAGGAATTCCGTGTAATTCCTTCACACAGCACACACCACATCCCAGGCTCCAATGGAAATTCACTCTGAGGGATCACCCTCTGTCCTGTGATGGACTGAGCTTAATTAAACCTGTGATGGACTGAGTTTAATTAATCCCTGATCCCCTCATTAGGTCTAGGAGGAGAAACGAGCTTTCCCTGCTCAGAATCCCTTGATCGGAGCGATCAGGCAGTGCCAAATCATTCCCTGCACTCCTAAAACATAAAGAGACCTCAGACTGTCAAGCAGGTTCTGAAACCTGCGCCCTGCTGATGGATTATCACTGCCAAGCCACGGCATTGATTTAATTTGGATGGTTTGCTATCTTTGGCTCCGCTGTCCCCTTGAATTTGGAGAGGGAACAGGAATGAGCCGTGAGAGTTCTGCCCTAATGCTGGGGAAACGCTGCGTGTGCCGAGCTGCTGGAATCACATCTGACAGCTCCTGGGATTTGGGGGTGTCTGGAGCACCTGGGGGCTGCTGCTGTGTGTGAGGGCAGAGCTGAGGTGCCTGCTCGAGGTGCTGCTCTGGTAGCAAAAAATTCATGGCTGGGAGCCTTCAGTGGCTGTGGCTGACATGGGAATTGTGTCTTGTGAAAGGGAAGGCACAAAGAGATACCAATCTCTAATTAATGCCTTATAAATACAGAATATCTCCAGAAATTAACCCCTGGGAAAGGCCTTTATTCCATCTTTTCAAGTACTGTTAAAACGGGCAGGGGCCAATATGTGGTGGAATAAATGTTCATCAAGTTGTGGCCCTCAGAGCAGAGACTGGACACAGATTGACACCCACAAGGTTGGGGGTGGCAGGGCTGTGGTCCCAGCAGGAGCTCAGAGCTGCTGCTCCCAATTTTTTGGCATGGCTGCCCTCCTGTGATGCACTTGGCACTTGTGGGCACTGTGATGTGCACACCTGCTTTTAATTCAGAGGCCAAAACCCAATTGATAAATTCAAGTTCTATGCCAGAAAGAATGGATATAATTTATCCAAAGCTGATTTTCCCACTGACTGGGAATTGAAATTGAATTTTAATTGAAATATTGCAGCGAAGAGGGAAAAACTGAGGCAAGCATGAGCCCCAGTTGGAATCGAGGAATGGGGAAGAGGAATGTGAGAACCTCTCTTGTTGTTGGCATTTCCTGCCTGGGAATTTTGTGCCATTTCCTGCCTGGGAACAGAGCAGGGCTCAGGTGTCACCAGCCCAAAGCAAAGGGCTGTGCCTGCTCAGGGGACAGTGTGACCGTGCTCACTGGGGTCCCACATTGAGGGAAGGGACGAGGATCTGACTCCATGCTTCAGAAGGCTTGATTTATTATTATATTATATATATTACATTATAACTATACTAAAAGAATAGAAGGAAAGGTTTCATCAGCAGGCTGGCTAAGAATAGAATAATAAAGAATGATAACAAAGGTTTGTGGCTTGGACTCTCTGTCTGAGCCAGCTGCCTGTGATTGGCCATTAATTAGAAGCAACCAGATGAGACCAATCCCAGATGCATCTGTTGCATTCCACAGCAGCAGATAACCATTGTTTGCATTTTGTTCCTGAGGCCTCCCAGCTTCTCAGGAGGAAAAATCTTAAGAAAAGGATTTTTCATAAAAGATGTCTGTGACAGGACAGCAACTGCTGGCAGGGGAGGCACCCTCTGAGTGGCAGAGCTGGAGGGAACTGAAATCAGGATTTATTCAACATGAGCTGCTTGCATCAGGTTCTCAAACTGTAACAGAACTCATCTAATTTAATGTGCAAAGAGCAAAATGGGGCTGAAGTGAGATCCAGCTCCAAATATAGCACGTGTTCTTGCAGAAGGGGGTTAGAATGTGAAAGTAAATGTGGGTAAATGTATCAGGCTTTCATTTAAAAATCACAAAATCACTCCAGAATTTTCACAAAAACATCCCCCAACCACCACCACCACTAAAAACCCAAACAAACAAAAACCAGAAAAACCCCACAAAACCCCAAACAAACAAACAAAAACAGAAAACCCAACAAAAACCCAAACCAACAAACAAACAAACAACAAACACAGAAAAAACTCCACAAAAAACCAAACCAACAAACCCCAAACAAATACCTAAACCCAACAAACCAATAAACAAAAAATTCTCTGTATGTTTTCGAACTTTGGAAAATCAGAATTTTGGCTGAGCAGGGTCATGCCTGAGCTGCAGGTTCCTCATGCAGAACCTCCCACTCTCAGCTGTGTGACAGAGAAGGAAATAATTTAAAAATGGTGTTTAACTATGGGAAAAAGGGGAATTCTGCTTGAGTTCTTCCCAGGCTGGGAGGGCTCCACTGTCCCTGCCTGGCCTGGCAGAGCCTCTGCAGCCAGATGTGGTCTGAGTGACTCAGTTCAACTTCTGAAGAAGCTGAAATGTATTTCCTGTGCTTGAAAGTATCTGTTTTTAATTAATAAAATTGGTTTTTTACCGCATACTCTCAGTGCCAGCTGCTCCTCTGTATTCATCTCCCATTCTGCATCCCTTGAACCCAAGGGAAATCCCTCATGGAAAGGCCTGCAAAGAACCTGGGCTCGTGTTCCTCCTTCAGGGAGGGGATTTTAATATTTTTACAGCATTTTTCTTTCCTAATTGCTTCATTTGCAAGCCCTTTCCTGAGGGCCCTGCAGCACCCAGAGTATCTGAGGAGGAGAAATATCTGTTGATCAACCTGGAGCATCGACAAGCATTTATTCCAAACACTCCATTATTTCTGGAATAAACCCAACATTGAACTGCAGGAATAGCCACGAAGCGAGGCCTGGGAGAGGGTGCTGTGGGACAGAAATAGGCTGGAATCTCTCACTCTGGGTCAGGTGTTGGAGCTGGCTCCATGGCAAAGCTTCTCTCTTTTCCCATGGCATCAGGCAGGTGCCCGGCATCTCCTCTGGGATAAAAATGTGCTGGGAATGCAAAGGAGGGCTGGGCATTAATCCCTGCAGGGCTCGGAGTTAAAGGGGCAGCGCTGGTGAGAGGAACTCCCTGGGTACAGAATGATTTCATGTGCAAAGATGATGAGAAAAGGAATTTAGTCCAAGTGAGCTGCGCTGGAGTTTGGTGGGGATCAGGTGGAAAATCAGCCTGGTGACAGCAGCAGCTTTTGCTCGGGTAACAACGTGGCTCCCTGTTGAAAGCGAAGGGAGACGACCCATCTTGTTGTTGATCAGCATCGACTCCGATTTATTGATCAAATCAGTCACCCTTTATAATAGTGTTAATTCACTTCATGCATATTGCAAAATCCGAGCTCACGATAGGTTACAGAGAAAACTCTAACCCCTCCTTTTGTTTACAATACCCGTGGTTGTTTATTGAAACCAAAATTAGTGTTCTCACTGTGATATGAAAAGTTCTCAAAACCTTCATATCTGTTCTCAAAACCTTCATATCTGTTCCCAGAGCAGCCAAGGACTGTTATGAGAAGACTGTCTGAGAATCCTGCTGTTTATAGAAAAGGTGCCTGAGAACCTAGTTAATTACAAAATCAAGCCTGGGAACTGCTGCTTTACAGCTGCCTTTTACTTTCCCATCAGCTGTATACCTTCATGGCCTCTTTCTTTAAGCCATGCTTGAACCAGGCTCTCCACAGTTCCCAAAGCTGCTCTGGGCCAGGATGAGTCTCCTGTGGATTAATTAGACAATTGCTGTGAGCACTCTGAGGGTTTGCAATGCCCACTGTGTGAAGGATCACTCCAGAGCTCGAGCTCTGGCCCCAGTTTGTTCTCGTTGCTGCAATTAAACGAGGCTCTTGATGAGAGATCCCACGGGAGGTCAAACTCATTAATGCCCGGATCAAACCCTCATGGCAAGCTGTTCCTGCCCTCCCCTTCACCCTCTGGCAATGTCCACATTCTCCTGTTGAAATTCAGCAGTGATGCTGTGGGGGTTTGGTGGCCAGAGGCCATGGGATGAAGCTGAAATGTAATTTTTGGCATTATGAGGTAGCCAGGAATGCTTCAGACTCTGGTGACGAGGTAGAAATCGTGGCAAGGCGTGGGAGAAAAGGGATCAGGGAAGATGCAAAGCTGCCCATCCAGACAAAATGGCAATATTTGTAATGCTGGCATTTTGTCTGAACTGTAGATTTTTGTTTCTTGGACTTCAAAAGAAAACAAGAAACCACTTTTATCTGAGTTTCCCTTTCTGAGTGGGTGCTTGTGAAGGCATTCTGTTTGTGTGTGTGCACCTGGTGCATGGATACCAAGGTGACAGATTCTCCAGAAATCCATCTGAAGAGCTGTCAGGCTATTAACTTACAGAATGAGCGGAGCAAAAAGGACAGAGCAGAAATTAAATTTAGCACTTGAGCATTTAAACCGCTCTGTCATTTGATTGAAATGGTTCCTTCCCCTTGTTCCTGCTGCTCTAAATTTTCCTTTCCTGACACATTGGCTCTGTCCTAGATGGCACTTTCTGATGTTCAGGGTTCCTGTGAAGTTTATTTTCAAACAAAACCAAGGCAAGAATAACTATTTTCATTTGGGTTGACAAATATTTTCTAACCTGAAGCTAATATTTTTAAAGGTTCAGGCTGTTGAACAATGAAAGCTGAAGCTGTGTCATGTTGATTTAGAGATGTTTTTGTGGGTTTTTTTTTTGAGAGAGAACACGCTCGAAATTCACGCTGCTGAGTTTTAGTCACTGCCTTGGAGGATTTAATTTATATCTTACTTTTTAACATGAAAACAGGGCCTCAGACAGGGAAATTCAGAGGATACTGATGGAGAATCGTGTCACAACATTTTCCCTGATTTGATTTCGTCACCGGAATTTTGCGAGCCGTGTCCTTTGGCTGCTGCTCGGCGTGTGTGACCTGTGTGCTGTCCTGCACCTCGTCCCCTCCATCCCCAAAGGGCATTTTGGAAGCAGCATCACCCCAAAAACTCTTTTAAATCAGTTTCCACTCGTGTGAAACTGAGCTGAAATCCCGACCAGTTTTGCTGCCACCTGCTGCTGCTGTGCTGCTGCTTTTTTGGCTGTTCCTCAATCCCCCTCCTCCTCCTCCTTCTTCCGCTTCTCTGCGAGCAGTCAATGGGGACAAAAAAAAAAAAAAAAAAAATCAAAAACCCAAACAAACAAACAAACAAATTATCAAAAAATCAAAACAAACAAACAAACAAAAAATCAAACCCTCCCAAAAAATCAAAAACCCAAACAAACAAACAAAAAAAATTAAAAATCCAAGCAAACAAAAAAAAAAAATCAAAAAAATCAAAACCAAAAAAAAAATCAAAAACCCAAACAAAATAATCAAAAAGTCAAAAACCCAAACAAACAAACTCAAAAAAAGAAACCAAACCAAAACCAAAACAAAATGACAAAAAACCCAAAAAAACCCAAAACCCCACCAAAAGCAAAACAAAACCCCTCAAAACAACAAAAAACTCCAAATAAATAACAAAAAAAAAAAACAAACCCTAAAACAAACAAAACAAAGAGAGAAAAAAAAAAAAAGAAAAAAAATAGAAATTGTTGTGAAAGGAGGCTGAAAGTCCAAGCTCGCTCGCTGACCCCTCTCGGGGTGGGCTGGCTGAGCAGGAAGGTGGGACAAAAAGGGGACCAAAAGGGGACAAAAAGGGGACAAAAAGGGACAACCCAGCCCGGTTGGCTCCTCCGGGAGGCTCTTCCCTCTCCTTCCCCTTTTCCCCCGAGGGTTTGCGGCCCTGGGTAACACAAACCCCGCGCGTGTGTCGGGATCGGGAGCGGGCTCCGCTGCCCGTCTCAGCCGCTGCTCACACAGCGCAAGCTGCTCCTGCCGCTCCTTTCTCCCGGATTTTTATCGAGCCTTGTTCCTCCCCTCCCCTCTGTTTCTCTCTCTCTGCCCTCCCCACAGCTCCACGCCGCTCCTCTCCATGCTTGCCTCGTCTCTCGAGAAGAAACCGCAGCCGAGTTTCCCCCGAGATTTTTCCTCCAAGGCGAAAGGGGGCCGGGGAGGGCGCTGGAAGCCGGCCAAGCCTTGTGGCAGGGCTGGGCCTGCTCGGAGAGAGGGAGAGCGGGCAGGGCAAGGGAGGGACTTTTTGTAGAGCGGACAAGGAGAAAAGAAACTCGAAACTTGTGGCATGAGTGCGCCCCGGCCAGCGCGGTGGGTGCGCAGCGAGAGCACGTGAAGAACATGAGGTTTCCTGCCTGAGAGGGAGGGCAGCAGGAGGAGGAGGAGGAGGAGGAGGAGGAGGAGGAAGGAGGAAGGCGAGTTTGTGGCTTTGCGGTGTGGTTTACGCCGAGATCACAGCTCCGAGCGCCTGGGGGTGGGAGCAGAAGGAGGAAAGGGCGCCCGATGCCAGCTGCCAACATGACAGAGACGCTGCAGCTCCCGGCGCTGCGGGTCCCCGAGCAGCAGCAGGTGCTGGAGGGCGGCTGCGCCTGGTCCAGCTCGTCCACCCCGACCCTGCGCAGGAGGCGCTTCAAGATGAGGAGGATGAAGAACGTGCAGGAGCAGAGCCTGGAGGCCGGCAGGTGCCCGGAGTCGCCTTCCTCCAGCAAGGAATACCTGCAGCTCCCCTCCATTGAGATCACCCCGTCCAGTGACGAGGACACCCCCTGGTCCAACTGCTCCACTCCCAGCGCCTCCCCGCGCCGCAAGCGCTTCCTCCTTCGGAAGTGGCTGCGCGTCCGAGAGAAGAAGGAGTGCAGTGAGAGCAGGTAGGTGCTGTGCCCGCTCCCCTCCCTCTCACGCCCAAGGGATGCTGCCCAAAATAGCCTGGAAGGGTCTGGCGGTGCCCTGGATGCGGCTCCTCCCCGCGCTTTGTCCTCGCCTGTTGGCTGCAGCGTGGCGTGGTGTTGGCTGGATGCGCTGGTGCCAGAGGAAAAGGCCTGGGAGCTGTTTGGGAATGGCAGGACAAGGCTCTGTCCTTGCTCCAGGTGACACTGAGCCAGTGGGGGAGAAGATTTAACCCCACTGAGGTGTCCTATTTAACCCCACTGAGGTGTTCTGAGGAGACCTGAGAGGAGTGACCTCCGTGCTGTAGCTTATTAGTTTTTAAAGGACTTTTCATCAATGAATGTGTGCCATTGAGGAGCTGATAATCCATCTCAGCAAGTTCCTCTTGGTTTAGGAAATATTTATGATTTTCACAGGTGTGGGAGGAAAATAGGAAAAGGCCTGGGAGCTGTTTGGGAATGGCAGGACAAGGCTCTGTCCTTGCTCCAGGTGACACTGAGCCAGTGGGTGAGAAGATTTAACCCCACTGAGGTGTCCTGAGGAGACCTGAGAGAGAGGAGTGACCTCTCTATGCTTATTAATTTTTAAAGGACTTTCATCAATGAGTGCGTGCCATTGAGGAGCTGATAATCCCTCTCAGCAGGTTAACGTTGAAAACCATCCCTTGGTTTAGGAAATATCTCTGATTTTCACAGGTGTGGGAGGAAAAGGCCTGGGAGATGTTTGGGAATGGCAGGACAAGGCTCTGTCCTTGCTTGTGGACACAGAGCCAGTGGGTGAGAAGTTTTAACCTCACTGAGGTGTCCTGAGGAGACCTGAAAGACAGGAGTGACCTCTCTGGTGTAGCTTATTAATTTTTAAAGGACTTTCATCAATGAGTGCGTGCCATTGAGGAGCTGATAATCCCAGTGTCCTGGTTTGAAAAGGAAGTGAGTTTTTTGGGATTGCTTTGCTCTATTCCTGGTCACATCTCACACCAGGGAACATATATTTTCGCGCCAAACTGTGACACCCTCTCAGCAAGTTAACATTGAAAACCATCTCTTGGTTTAGGAAATATTTCTCATTTTCACAGGTGTGGCAGTGATGCTGCCAAGCCCTGCCAGTGTTTTTGGGTGATGCTCATTCCTACCATTGAGGCTTCCCTTGCCATCCTCAGCTCAGTACAAAGGGGGGACAGGAGGGACACACCAGCAGCCCAGTGGGTCTGTGTGTCAGGGTGGCTGGGCTCAGCCCCTGGCAGCTCTCCTGACCTGAAAGTCACGCAGTCCTTTGGCTGGAAAGGACACAAATCACTCCCAAAGGCCTCCAGGAGCCTGTCAGCACCGGGAATGAGTGCCCAGGCATTGTAATTGTGTGGCCACAGGAGATAAAGCTGCGCCTTATGCAACCCTCTGCAGGGCACCCCACATGCTGGGGAATTAACTCTTCTTTAACATCTACATGCACTGGAATTAACTCTTCACATTCTACATCCACTGGAATTAACTCTTTAACAATCTACATGCACTGGAATTAACTCTTTACAATCTACATGCACTGGAATTACTCTTCCTTTAACAATCTACATGCACTGGAATGAACTCTTTCTTTACAATCTGCATGCACTGGAATTAACTCTTCTTTAATAATCTGCATGCACTGGAATTAACGCTTCACAATCTACATCCACTGGAATTAACTCTTCTTTAACATCTACATCCACTGGAATTAACTCTTCTTTAACAATCTGCATGCACTGGAATTAACTCTTTAACAATCTGCATGCACTGGAATGAACTCTTTCTTTACAATCTACATGCACTGGAATTAACTCTTCACATTCTACATCCACTGGAATTAACTCTTTACAATCTACATCCACTGGAATTAACTCTTCTTTAACATCTACATGCACTGGAATTAACTCTCTTTAACAATCTACATCCACTGGAATTAACTCTTCTTTACAATCTACATCCACTGGAATTAACTCTTCCTCTAACTACATAACTCCTCCTTTAACAATCTGCCTTTCCTGAAGGCCCCAAACCCACAAGACACTTTAAAGTTTTCTCCAAGAAATTTATATAAATTTATAAATCAGGCTTGGTGTGGGCCAAGTTTTCTCCCACTGTTTGCAGCTCCTGTGCAGCTGATCTGTGGGGTTGTTTTTAAAGGGTGTGCTGAACTTCCAGAAAAAGAGAAAACTTTGACATTTCTGCACCCACCAAACCACACTGACTCACTGCTGTGGTGTTGAGTGTTCTCAGGGCAGAGCTTTGAATATCCACTCTGATCATCTGATAATTTCTTCTTTCATCAGGTCCCTTTAGCAAGGTCAGTCTGTCAGCTTATTAATTTTTAAAGAACTTTCATCAATGAATTCATGCCGTTGAGGAGCTGATAATCCCTCTCAGCAAGTTAACATTGAAAACCATCTCTTGGTTTAGGAAATATTTCTGATTTGGGAAATACTTTTGATTTGGGAAACATTTCTGATTTAGGAAATATTTCTGATTTAGGAAATACTTTTGATTTGGGAAACATTTCTGATTTAGGAAATATTTCTGATTTGGGAAATACTTCTGATTTAGGAAATATTTCTGTGGTGCAAGCAGAGATTCAGGCACAGCGCACAAAATGTGAAAGATAATGCACGAGGCACGTGCTGAAGTGTCAGAATATTGAAGTTATGCTCACAGGTTCAGACGATGAAGGATCCAATCCTCCAGCTGAAGGACTTAATTTGAATTTTTTCATTGTGAATGAGTTTCGGGCAGGCCAAGCTGTTTATTTTGGTGTGAAGGTGGAAGAAAGAGCCAAGTTTCCTTGTAGATTTCTCGTTTACAAATGTTGCCACGCTGACAATTTCCTGCTTATTCATCCCCAAGGGATTTTTGGGTGACGTTTCCCAAGCAGTGACTGGAAGGGAGGCGGAGTGGGGGACGGCTTAGGTGGCATTAGCACAACAAAACCAGCCTGGCATCTCCTTTCTTCACCTGCAGCAGGCTCCGGATCCATCCTTTCTGCCACGGCAAGCAGGGCACTTGCAAATGGAATTTTCCCTCCCTAGCCCAGGTTTGGTCACAGGGCTGAGCCTTGAGCAGGCAGAGTGCTGGGATCAGCCCTGGGCTCTGCCACCACAGCAGAGCCAACAGCGCAGGGGAGCGTGGGGAAAACGCCAATCACTCGGTTTGGGGATTTTAGAGATTTAATAGTAATGAAATGGTTATAAAAATAGAAATATAATTAGAGTAATAATAATAATTTGGGCAATTATGATTAGGGCAATATGAGACAACAAAAACAAAGAGTTATGGACAGGCCAGGTAGCTCCTTCTGGGCAAAATAAGCCCAAAAAAGGACCCACCTTAACAGAGGATTAACCCTTAAAAGCAACAACCTATTGTATATTCACACACCTCATCCATGATGCATAAATTCCATTCAAACACAGGATTCTGGCTGGGCAGTGTCAGCTTCTTCCTCTGAATCCTGACAGCATCTTCAGGGCTGGGCAAGGCAGGAAGAAGTTCATTCCTTCTCATAATGGAGCAACAAATTCACTTTTTCTGAAAGATTTAGGTGTCCTGTGGCTGCTATCTCACTTCAAGTACCTCATTCCTCTCTTTTAAAAAAGTATCTTATGTAATAGTTTCTATTTTAACATTATGTTATAACCTAAAACCATATTTAACACACTACTTAAGAAAATTAACACAGCATCGCTTTCTAACATAACACATATAACATTCATTTGAATATTTGCAAAAAGCCAATCATAAAATACACATTTTTCAGAAGCAGAACCTGTGGGGAGCTGGCCATGGAAAAGGTGATAAACCTTGAGGGGTTTCTGGCATTCATTTGACAGACCTGGGGTAAACTTTGCTGTGCCCCGAGTGAAATGTAACTTTGGCAGGACAAGAAGCTGTTTTGCTACAAAACAGAAATTGCCTGTTTGCTGCTTTATCAGGGTCACGCAGAGCACCTGCTCTGTCCTGCTGTGCCCCTGCTGCTGGTGGCAGATGCTCCCAGTGTCACCTTTGTGCCATCTGATGTTTGAGGGCAGCAGGGACAGCTGTGCTGTGTCACCCCGTTCTTCTGAGCTCTTCCAAGCCTTCTGATGTTTACAGTCTGGTAATGAAGTTTCTCACACACTTTTATGTAAATAATTATTGTTTTACACTCTTTTCTGGAAGAAGAAAAAATTATTAGACTGTTAGTTTGCCCAGTGTCATTGAGGAAGTAGCATTTTCATCCTCCAATCCCCTATCACTTTTAAGAGTTTATAAATATTGGAGTAAAAAAAATAAACTGTCCCTTCTTCTTCCCTTAGAGTTCCAGCGTCTGCGTTGTTTTATTTTGTGTCCTATTGCAGCAGCTGAGGGGTTTGTGCAGCAGATCACTCACCAAGCTTTCATGTCATCGTTCACCTGCTGTTCGGTGACAGAGCTTGGCCTGCCCGGTGTCCCAGGTGTCCCCAGTGTGTGCTGGGAGTGCAGGCACCCCGTGAGTGTGCAAATCCCCAAATCTCACCTGGTGAAGGCAGCAGCCATCGGGCTGTGCCCCCCGCTGGAGAGACAAACAGAAATAAACACAGTTTGCTCCCAGTCACTCCATTTCTCTGGCTGAGTTGCCATCAAGCTGCTGGGTCACATTTTCTGAAAAATCCCTTCACCAGGATTTCTTCTCCTGGGAAGCTGAGAAACCTCAGAGAAAAATGAAAACAACAATTATCTGATTTGCTTCTCCTGTGCTTTGCTGCTTTGGAATGTGTTTGGACATTGTTTATCCAACAGCTGCTTGTTTGATTGGTTTCATGTGAATTGTTTTTGATTTCATGACCAATCACAGCCAAACTGTGTTGCAACTCTGGAAGCAGTCATGAGTTTTTATTATCAATCTTGTTAAACCTTGTCTGTATCCTTTCTCTGTTCTTTAGTATAGTTTTAGTGTAGCATAATACAATACAATATAATGTAATACAATGTAATATAATACAACGTAATACAATGTAATATAATACAATGTAATATAATATAATATAATATAATATAATATAATATAATATAATATAATATAATATAATATAATATAATATAATATAATATAATATAATATAATATAATATAATATAATATAATATAACAATATCTCTTTAAGAACATGGAGTCAGATTCACTCATTTCCCCCCTCGTCCTGGGGACCCAGCAAATTCAACACTGCTGGAATTTCATTTTTGGAGCCTGGTGCTTTTCTTTCTGTCCCCTGGGCAGGTGCCTGGTTGGTGGCAGGGTTTTCCCAGCAAATGTGGCAGGGATCAGGCTGTGCTGCAGCCGAGCTGCTCCTTGCTCTGCAAGAGCTCTGTGACCATTAGCATACAGCGAATAAACAAACCATTTCAGATCTCCAGTGCTCCAGGTCTGCTTTTCTCACCCGGAAACTCCCACGTGCTGGTTAGTTTTTAACAGCCTGGGTAACTGTGAGCTCTGTTTTAATAAAGAAACAGAAAGAGACGTGCTGGTTAGTTTTTAACAGCCTAGGTAACTGTGAGCTTTGTTTTAATAAAGAAAGAGAAAGGAAACATCCAGGATGATAATAAAATGTCGTGACTGACCAGAGTCATGACACAGCTGGACTGGGATTGGTCATTAATTAAAAATAATTCACATGGAACCAATCAAAGATGCAGCTGTTGGTGAGCAACCTCCAGACCACATTCCAAACGCTCAGATAATTATGGTTTACATTTCTTTTCTGTTTACATTTCTTTTCTTTTTCAGGCTTTTCAGTCCTGGCACAGGGATTTTTTAGAAAATGTGACAGTGACAGGCCAAATCTGTTTTTCTCACCTAGAGACTCCCACGTGCTGCCTAGTTTTTAACAGCCTGGATAATTAATTTCGCTTTGTTTCCCTGCAGGGTCTCTAAGAGCTGCCAGAGCAGGAGGGAGAATGTTCTTTTCCTTCCACACAACCCCAGGGAGGGCTGGGGGAGCCTTTCCTGCCCCTGGTGTTCAGGGTGAGAGAGCAGGAAGGCAATTCCTGGGGGCAGGGCTGTCCCTGGAACCTGTCCTTGCTCAAAGGGTGAGCGCCCAAACCTCAAGGTTGCTCTACAGATGATAAATGTGATATTTTTTCTTATGAGGGATGCAGACAGCTCCTCCCCTCCCATCATTTCCCAGCCAGGTAATGAAGTTATTTACCTTTATAAACCACAAACCCTGCACGCAGCTGCACAATATTTTTTATTTTTATTATTTATCAGGACATGCTGATGTTTCTCTCTTCAATCTGGTGGCATTTTGCTGTGCGTGCAGCCTGCATGCATTATTGATGTGGCCATAAGGCACTGGATCAGCTTGAATTTATTATTTACCTCTCCAAGCCGGCCTTGCCTGTAATTTCAGGACCTGCACGTGATTTTTGGGGCAAGAATTGCTGAGTTGATCATTCGGGCTTCGATTTAAGGGCAGCTCTCCCTTTGGCCTAAGGGCGGGGCTGGTTAAGGGTGAAATGTTGGTGCTGCAGAAAATGCAAAACTTGTGGATTTTGTGGTGCGGCAGTTCTTGACACTTGTGTAGGTGAATTTCCTCAGGTTTGGTTTCTGCTGGAAACTCTGACTGTGGATTCACCCAAAAGGAAAGGCTTGTCCGAGTCCTAAAGTGCCTCTAACCCATTAAAAATGAAGTGTGTTATGGGAAGAATTGCATCCCAGCTCAGCAAAGTGTCTGTGCTGAGGAGCTGGAGGTTTCTGGAGCTGCCAACTACGCAAATGTGGAGGTTTCTCAGATGAAATCCTGATAACTTATCTCAAAGCGTGGAACAAATGAGGGGAGGCTCCAGCACTGCTCAGCACTGGGCTCTGAGGCTGCTTCCCTTCACATTCTGAGGTAAAAAATCCCCTTTTTTCCTTAAAAAACTTTTTCTTAATCCCTCTAGTGATATCAATTAGTTAACAGTGAATTGATTTGTTGGAACTTGAGCTAAAGTTATTTACAAATTGGTGGCTTGGACATTTTGAATTGGCTTATAAAGGTAAACGAGCCTTTAATTTCAAGTAGCCCTTCCTTAATTAAACTGAAATTCACTCTGAGGATTTCTGGGAATAAATGAATGGTCATTCCCCGTTTTTCTGACTTCAGCACGTGTGGGAAACATTGTGGTATTTTCTAGAGGAAAAACCCTGAGTGATGTGATTTATTCTTTTTTCCCCTAAGAAACTGCTGATGGTGAAAAGTAAAAAAAAACAAAATAAATGCAAGATTAAGGTTATAGATCCCCTTCAATTATGGAAAAGTGATCCAAGTCTTTGGGAATATCATGGAGAAGTATTTGGGAACATCATGGAGGAGTTTCCTGGGGTGTTTGGGGAGCTCTGGGCAGCCCTGGGTGGTTTTGGTCACTCTGTTCCGAGAAGCTGCAGAATGAGCAGCTCCAAATTTTGCACTTCTCGGTTTTTGCTGAACTTCCCCTTTCCAGCCGTGCTTAGGAGGGGAGGAACCGGGGCTGCTCCTCTCTGAGAATTGGGAAGTGGGCGTGCTCTGGGCTCGCTCATTTCTGCTGAAATTCCTGTAAAAAAAATCTCATTTGTGTGCAGAACTGACGGCTGCACTGGGATTTCGTCGTGGAAGTGGAAAATGCCTTTTTTCCCCCCATTTTTGCTTGTAGCTGGAGCTGTTAATTGAGGATTTTGGGAAGACAAGTGGCTCATGGTCTCAGCTGCTTTTCCCTGCTTTTGGTGGCTCTGGAAAACCCATGAGCACAAACCTGAGTGATGTGATTTTAATTTTGTTTTTTTTTGGTCATTCCATTAATTTTTAATGGTCATTCCCCTTTTTCTGACTTCAACATGTGTGGAAAATATTTTGGTATCTTCTAGAGGAAAAATCCTGAGTGATGTGATTTTATTTTTCCCTAAGAAACTGCTGATTGTGATAAGCAAAAAAACAAAAAAAAAATCTGTAAGATGATGGTTTTAGATCCTCTTCCATTATGGAAAAATGATCCAGGGATATCTATGGGGTTCTTTAGGAATATCTCTGTGGTGCCTCTTTGAATCTGAGATTTCAAAACACACAAATGACGCCTTGGTAGCAACTCAGCATTAATGGAACTTCTTCGTTTTGGAACCTGCAGGTTCAAATGAGGCCTAAAGTGCTCCCAAAAAGGTGATTTTTTATTTTTTTTTTCTTTCTTATCTGCTGCCTCCCTGTCTCCTGAGGGTGCTGATGTGCTTTTTGTTGGGATTGCAGATTTTCTGCCATTTGTTTCTGGTAGTCTGTGCCAGAATTCCACCAGCCCTGTTTTATTAATTTGTTTTAATTTTTGGGGGGGAAGTTTTGTTTTGTTTTTAGTTTTGGGGTTTTTTTGGTGGTTTTTATTTTTGTTTTGTTTGGGGGTTTTTTTGTGTTTTTTTTTGGGGGGGGGGTTGTTTGTTTGTTTGTTTGTTTGTTTTGGGTTTTTTTTTTCCTTTTTTTTTTTGGCTGAACCTCACTGCCTTTGCGCAGTACTTTGTGGTTTTATTTCAAAATATTTGCCTTCCAGTATTTGTGTGCTTTAGGGTGACCAATCACCCAATAGCATTAAATAGGAATGATTTACAAACAGCCCGGGACTGAAATGCTGTTGATCTTATCTGGTCAGCAAATATTTGCCATTGGGCCATCCGAGATCCTGCCCTGCCTGTGGAATTTAACAATTAATTCCCATTTTCCTTATCTCCGTGGTTCTGTTTCCAGCTGGAGGAAACAGAAGAACATTCTGCTGTTGGTGTGTAAATAAGATGTTGGTGAAAGGGCTCGTCCGGCCCGCTGGGAGGTTGGGGTTGATGTGTTGATGTTTTTCTTTGTGAAATGAATGAGGGGAGAGGAGAGGACTCGGCCACGCTGCCCCTTGTAACCCTTTGCAAGTGATTTATCAGAAATACGGATATTGATCTAGTGGTTTATTAAAATCAGCGAGTGATTTATTGAAAACATGGATATTGATCTAGTACTGATATCCAACTGTGAGGGATAAAAACTCTCAAACAGTTTGGAGTTAGAAATTGTGTGTTTATTGTGGGATAGCTCCCAAATGCACACCACAATTCACAGGTGATCACAGAGTCCTTTTATCCATACAGGTACTGAATAACCAAAATACAAATATTCATCACTTTGGTACATCCCATTCCCAACATGGATATTGATCCGGTACCAATATCCAAAAACTGTCTAACTAAAAGTTTAAAGTTACAAAGTAACTTTAACAAAGTGTGTTTATTGTGGGATAGCTTCCAAATACACACCGCAATTCGCAGGTGATTACAGAGCCCTTTTATCTATACAAGTATTGAATACCCAAAATACAAATATTCATAACTTTGGTACATCCCGTTCCCAACATGGATATTGATCTGGTACCAATATCCAAAAACTCTCTAACTAGAAGTTTAAAGTTACAAAGTGTGTGTTTATTGTGGGATAACTCCCAAATACACGCAGTGATTTACAGGTGATTACAGAGCCCTTTTATCTATACATAATACCCAAAGCCTTACAAATAAATGGGTTAATTGAATATAAAATTCTCAGTCGGGTTCAGACCATACAAGTATTGAATACCCAAAATACAAATCCATGTTCATAACTTTGGTACATCCCGTTCCCAATATGGATATTGATCTGGTACCGATATCCCAAAACTCTCGAACTAAAAGTTTAAAGTTACAAAGTGTTTGTTTATTGTGGGATAGCTCCCAAATGCACACCGCAATTCACAGGTGATTACAGAGCCCTTTTATCTATACATAATACCCAAAGCCATACAAATAAACGAGTTAATTAAACAAATAAACGGGTTAATTAAACAAAGTGAATATAAAATTCTCAGCCGGGTTCAGACCTGGAATTCTCACTAAAAGCTGGGACTTTTTTTTTTTTTTTTTTTTTTTGGATAATGCCCCAAACTCTTTCACTGATCCCATTTTCCAGCTCTTTCTATCCTATTTCTTCCCTTATCCCACTCATCCTTCACTGTGGAAAAATAAATAAAAAATCCTTGGATTAAAATTCTACCAAAAAACCCCTGGAGGCAGAAAAGCACAGTGGGTTCCTCACCCACACCTGGAGGGCACAGGAGTTCCAGAAGGTTCTTGGTGTGCAGACATCGACCCGAGTGCCTGAACCTTGTGAAATCCTGATAAATATCTTCTGCTGAGCCCTGAAAGGCTGTTCGTGCATAAAATCAGAGATCCTGGCTCTGCCTCATCCTTCAGAGACTGAAATCTCGGAACAAAATGAGACTTTTCTGCCTTTTAAAGTGAATATTAATAGTACAAAATCTGGTGTATGGCTCAGAACTTCCCAAGTGCGAGAGAAATATTGAAATATTTAAGGCAACAGCAGCAAAATTCGAATTTGCTTCAAACAGAGTGTGTGGGATAGGGACACCTGGGTTTAGTCAGTAGAAAAATGGGATTTTTGTACTGGGTAAATTGCTTGGTGGAGGAGTGCTGGAAGCAGAACCTTCAAAGATTTAACTATTAGAAGGCCTGGTTAATCTGTGTGGAGGATTTTTCTTCATTTTCTAAACTAATAATTAACGAGTTGGCATGAGAATTAAGGAAAAACCACAGGGCACAAAGCTGAAGGTATTTTTATTGTCTTAGAAATTACAGGAACAAAAGGAACACCCTGAGCCCCTTTTCCAAATTCAAGTTTATCACTGCTGAGCTTAGGAATGAAGATTTAAACCTTTTCCAAATTCAACTTTAAACCTTGTCCAAATTCAGGTTTAAACCTTTATCAAGTTCAAGTTTAAACCTTCTCCAAATTCAAATTTAAACCTTGTCCAAATTCAGTTTTATCACTGCTGAGCTTAGGAATGAAGATTTAAACCTTTTCCAAATTCACGTTTAAACCTTTTCCAAATTTAAGCTTAAATATTTTCCAAATTCAGGTTTATCACTGCTGAGCTTAGGAATGAGAGGATCAGTTTTGCTGATTTCCTGACAGTTTTATCCAGCTTTTTTGACTTTCTCCGTGGATACAAAGTTCTGTCTGAGCACTTCTTTCCTTGCTATTCCTCAGAACAAATCCCACCTTCCTTTCGTCTCCTGTCATTATCCCGTATTTTAAATTGTCATCACACACTTCCAAAGGAACACTTAATAGCAGGTTATCCTCCAGTGGACTGAAAAACATCACAAAACAACAGGCTCTGAGCATTTTAGTGAATTTAACAGCTTCACTGCCTAATAACCAGAAAGTTGAAATAATTTTATGTTGTGTTAAAAACTCCCAAAGCTTTCTGCAAGGCACAGATAATGCTGAAAGGGACAGGTGGGTAAAAAGTGGGGGTTTTTTTTTTTTTTTTGTTTTTTTGTTTTTTTTTCTGTTGAGTTTTTAATTGCTCACAATCTGGAGCTGAGGTGTTGAATTTCAATGAGCTGCAATGCCTGGCTTCTGTTAAATTTTAAACCTTCATTTGGAATGTGAACTTTGTGGGGTGGATGAGGAGGAGGAGGAGGAGAGGTCTAAGGTTCAGCTGAGCTGTCCCAAAGGGAGTTTGCACGTGGTGCTGGCTGGGGACAGTCTGAGAATTCTCTCTGGGTGAGTTTGGCTCCATCTGAACTGAAATTGGAGATTTTTTCTGCGTAGATTTTCTGTGCAGAAAGCAAAAATTAGAGAAATAATCTCTGCGATGCTTCCTCTGATCAAAAAAAAGGGGGAATTCCTCAGGCAGAGGAAGGTAAATGTGGTTCCCTCTCTGCTCTCCATGATGACACTCAAAAATGCAAAAAAAAAATAATTATTTGCTTTTAGAAATGCATTTTTCTTACCCAGCTGTTGATTTACAGCTCAGAAGTGCAAGAAAAAGCTTTATTTGCTTTATTTGCTGCTCCCAGCACTGCTGGCCTGGGACAGTCTGGGAATTCTCCTTGGGTGAGTTCGGGTCCACCTGAACTGAAATGGGAAATTTTGCTGGGGAGGTTTTTCTGTGCAGAAAGAAGAAATCAGAGAAATTATCTCTGCAGTGCTTCCTCTGATCAAAAAGGGAAATTCTTTGAGAGAAAAATTTAAACGTGGTTCCCTCTCTGCTCTTCCTCAGTCCGCTGGGCCACAGTGAAGCTGAGAAATTCAAGAAAAAGCTTTATTTGCTTTTAGGAATGTCTTGTTCTTACCCAGCTGTTGATCTACAGCTCAGAAACGCAAGAAAAAGCTTTATTTGCTTTTAGGAATGCCCTGTTCTTACCCAGCTGCACAAATTGTGCAGGAAATTCAATTATCGCCCACAAAACGCCCGTTCCAGGGGGGACAGTGACATCTTGTGGGCTCGGCTTGCAAGGCTGGCCAGAAATTCAGTCAAAAGTTGGTTTTTTTTACTGATCTTTTCTACTTCTACCCGGGACTGGGGAGGGTATGAACACCCAGCAGCTTGGTGTTGGAGAGTTTGGCTATAGGAAATGCTGTCCAGGTGATGTGCAAGGTCATTTTTATATTTCAGGGAAGTGTCACGCAGTGGGATTGAGACTCCAAACCCTCAGAGATTTATTGAGATTCATTGGGGGTTTTTGGGAATTTATTGGGATTTATTAAGATTTATTGGGATTTGTTGGGAGTTTTGTGAATTTTTTTTTGGGGATTTATTGAGATTTATTGGGAGTTATTTGGGTTGTACTGGTTGTGAATCAGATTTAAACTCAAATCTTCCTGTTGGTTCCTCCTTTCAACCCCAAATGCGGAGCGTGGACCTTGTGTTTTCTGGGATCTGGGTTTACACTGAGTGTTCCAGAGGTCACAAAGATGTTTTCTGGGATCTGGATTTACAGCTCAATGTTCCAGAGGTCACAAAGATGTTTTCTGTAAATTGGGTTTACAGTTGAGTGTTTCAGAGGAGTTACCCAGCTCTGTCTGTGTTTTCCTTGATGTAGATTTAAAATCGAGTGTTCCAGGGGCCACATGTTTTCAGAAAACATCCCAGATGTTTTCTGTAATCTGGATTTACAGCTGAGCGTTCCAGAGGTTATAAAGATGTTTTCTGTAATCTTGGTTTACAGCTGAGTGTTCCAAAGGAGGTGGAACAGCTCTGTCTGTGCTTTCTTCTATCTGAATTTGTGTTCCAGAGGTCACAAAGATGTTTTCCTCAATCTGGATTTAAAACTGAGTGTTCCAGAGGTCTCAAAGCTGTTTTTTGTGATCTGGATCAAAGCTGAGTGTTCCAGAGGTCACAAAGATGTTTTCCTCAATCTGAATTTAAGATTAGTGTTCCAAAGGAGGTCAGACAGATCTGTTTTCTATGATCTGGATTTAAGTTTAGTGTTCCAAAGGTCCCAAAGCTGTTTTGTGAGATCTGGATTTACAGCTGAGTGTTCCAGAGGTCACGAAGATGTATTTTTTGATCTGGATTGAAGCTGAATGTTCCAAAGGAGGTCAGACAGATCTGTTTTCCTCAATCTGGATTTAAACTGAGTGTTTTAGAGGAGGTTCTCCAGCTCTGTCAGTGTTTTCCTCAATCTGGATTTAAACTGAGTGTTTTAGAGGAGGTTCTCCAGCTCTGTCTGTGTTTTCCTCAATCTGGATTTAAACTGTGTTAAAATCCAGATTGAGGATTGATCTGAGTGTTCCAGAGCTCCCAAAGCTGTTTTTTGAGATCTGGATGGAAACTGAGTGTTCCAAAGGAGGTCAGACAGATCTGTTTTCCTCAATCTGGATTTAAACTGTGTTTTCCAGGAGGTTACCCAGCTCTGTCTGTGTTTTCCTTGATCTGAATTTAAATTGAGTATTGCAGAGGAGGTCAGAGAGATCTGTTTTCTATGATCTGGATTTAAACTGAGTGTTCCAGAGGTCCCAAAGCTGTTTTTTGAGATCTGGATGGAAACTGAGAGTTCCAGAGGAGGTCATATCTGTTTTCCTCCATCTGAATTTGGGCTGAGTGATTTAGAAGAGGTTACCCAGTTCTTTCTGTATTTTACTCAATCTGCATTTAAACCGAGTGTTTCAAAGGAGGTCACACAGATCTGTTTTCTATGATCTGGATTGAAGCTGAGTGTTCCAGACTAGGTCACACAGATCTGTTTTGCTCAATCTGGATGGGATCTGGGTGTCCCAGGAGCTCTGTGACACCAGGATGGGATCTGGGTGTCCCCAGGAGCTCTGTGACACCAGGATGGGATCTGGGTGTCCCCAGGAGCTCGGTGACACCAGGATGGGCTCTGGGTGTCCCCAGGTGTTCCAGGATGGGATCTGGGTGTCCCAGGAGCTCGGTGACACCAGGATGGGCTCTGGGTGTCCCCAGGTGTTCCAGGATGGGCTCTGGGTGTCCCCAGGAGCTCGGTGACACCAGGATGGGCTCTGGGTGTCCCCAGGTGTTCCAGGATGGGCTCTGGGTGTCCCCAGGTGTTCTGTGACACCAGGATGGGCTCTGGGTGTCCCCAGGAGCTCTGTGACACCAGGATGGGATCTGGGTGTCCCCAGGTGTTCCAGGATGGGCTCTGGGTGTCCCCAGGTGTTCCAGGATGGGCTCTGGGTGTCCCCGGAGCCTGCCCAGCCCTGACGGAGCCCGTTTGTGTTGCAGCAGCCAGCAGAGCAGCCAGCAGAGCAGCCACGACGATGACTCCGCGCGGTTCCTGAGCCCCTCCGTGCGCGAGGACAGGTGAGTCCGTGCCAGAGCACCCCCTGAAACCTCACCTGTGTGTCCTTGTGTTTCTCACAGCTGGTTAGCAAAAAATGGGGCTTAAATTGGTCTGATCAATGTCTAAAAAGGTGCATTTTCCATCACTTTGAATGTGGGACAATGAATCCAGCCAGAATTTCTGTCTAAAAAGCTGATTTGGCATCACCTTGAACATGGGGCAATGAATCCAGCCAGAATTTTTGTCTAAGAAGCTGATGTTTCGTCACTTTGAACATGGGGCAATGCATCCAGCCAGAATTTCTATCTAAAAAGCTGATTTTTCATCACCTTGAACACAGGACAATGAATCCAGACAGAATTTTTGTCTAAAAAGCTGATGGTTTTTCATCACCTTCAATGTGGGGCAATGCATCCAGCCAGAATTTCTGTCCAAAGAGCTGCATTTTTCATCACTTTGAACATGGGGGAATGCATCCAGCCAGAATTTCTATCTAAAAACCTGCATTTTTCATCCCCTTGAACATGGCACAATGCATGCAGCCCCTGAAATAGCCAGAATTTTCTTTTGGGGCTCATTCCCCAAACTCCAGCTGTTGTAGCAGCTTCATTAGAGGTGCTGTGTGCTGGCAGTGAGCACCTCTGAGCCTTAAAAACCCACAAATGGAGTTTCCTGGGTGGATCCTTTCCTCAGCAAAGACACCTCTGAGCTTGGTTGATTTGTTCACTTTCGATAAATTGTGGCAATCCTGAATTTCACATTTAAGCTGGGTTAACTTGTGTGCAGCACCTGGGCGAGAACTGCAGCGAAGTTCCAGGAGAAACTTTAATTTGGGTTGATTAATGACACTTTCAAATTGCAGCATTGGCACAAAAGCTGTTGAAAACTGATTTTTGGTGTTTCTTTGGGTGCGTGATTTATGGGTGTTGCTTTGCTCAGAGCCACATGATGAGGAGTTTTTGCTGCATCTTCTAGGTCAAGTTTTGAGCCTGAATCTGCTGAGTTTTCTTGTGCTGAGCCATGAGTTATCACTGATTTATTTTCCTTGCACTTCTCAGAGTTATCTAAGACGAAATGTGATTTATTTTGGTTTAGAAGTGTTTAAAAAGCTGCATTTTTCATCAGCTCGAAAGTGGGAAAATGCATCCAGCCCCTGAAACAGCAGGAATTGACTCACTTGACCCTAAGGAGCCAATTAATATCCCATATTAAAATTCCACATCCCACGAGGGGTTTTGGCTCAGAATCAGCACTTGGGAGTTGTAGCTCACCTCCTCCTCCAATTATCCATCTCCCCATGGCTGTGGAGCCTGGACTAATTAACAAAACATCCCTAATTGACTGACAGGTGAGTGCTTGCAGCCAGGAAATGGAGTGGGACAGCAGAGCAGGGGGTTCTGAGGGCGTCTGAAATTCCATTTCAGCTGGAATCCCACAGCTTGTCAGAGTGACCCCAAGAGATGTTTGAAGTCTCTTTTCCCAGCCTGGCGCTTGAAGGAGGAGTCAGGGCTCTTCATTTCTCGATCTCAAGGTTGTTTATTGTTCCTTATCTATAAAAATGTTTCTCTTGTCCTGCTGAGGTCCGTCCAGGCACTCTGCCTGCCCCCGGGGCAGTGTTATGTCTTTATACTAAAAACTACCTGTACAATGTTTACCATAACTTCCCAATACCCATCACCCGTGTTAGACAGTGAGCTTCTACTCTAAACCAGTCCAAAAGTGCCACCATCACAGCAGAAGATGGAGGCCAAGAAGAAGAAGGAAAAAGGCTGGATGTGACCGTGTTCACAGGGGTCTGAGGATGAGGGAAGAGACGAGGATCTGACTCCATGTTTCAGAAGGCTTGATTTATTACGATATATATTATATATTAAAACTATACTAAAAGAATAGAAGAAAGGATTTCATCAGAAGGCTGGCTAGGAATAGAGAAAGAAAGAATGATGACAAAGGGTTGTGGCTCAGCTCTCTGTCCAAAACAGCTGACTGTGATTGGCCATTAATTAGAAACAACCCCATGAGACCAATCCCAGATGCACCTGTTGCATTCCACAGCAGCAGATAACCATTGTTTGCATTTTGTTCCTGAGGCCTGTCAGCTTCTCAGGAGGAAAAATCCCAAGGAAAGGATTTACATACAAGATGTCTGGACACACCCAGATCCCTCCATCTTACCCCCTGAACCCCCATTCTAAAAACCCCAAAATCTACTTTTTCACCCCGTGATAACTTCATTATTACTCTATCTAAACTGTTGTGCCTTGCTGATCTTCATCTAAGGTTGGTAATTTGCTCAGAATCAAACCCACAGGTGTTCTGGGGATGTTTGGGGTTCCCCCACCCAGGATTTCACCAGAGCTGGAGGATGTGAGCAGGAGGGAGGGCAGGGAGCAGGTGCTGTGCCCTGGAAGGTGCCCCTTGCCTTGGCACGCTGCCCTGGCATCCCAGAGAGCGATGGGCAGGAGCAGGAGGAGCCCGGGGTGCTCCGAGCAGGGAATGAGCTGCACCTGCTGAAAGGAGCAGCCCCAGCCTGAAGCAAAGAGCTGCTGAGCTGGTTGTGAGATGAAGGAAGGAAGGACACGCAGCTGAGCATGGCCGGAACCCTCCCAGGCAGCATCTCCCTCCTCAGCCAGGGATCCCCACGGCAGCTCCTGGAGCTGTGAGGAGCAGGTTGGACCTCCTGCCCTGCTCTGGCTGCGCCTGGGGCTCTCTGCCACCCTTCCTCGGAGCCGTGGGTGCTGTGCTGCTGCTGCTGCCTGCGGGGCTGGCACAGGCTGCCATGGTGCAGCAGCCCTGCCCTGGCACAGCGTCCTGCGGCACGGCGGCCAGGCAGGTGTGCCACCCCTGCGTCTCCTCCCTGAGGAAAAAACTGTCCCTCTGCAAATCCGTGTGAGTGCTGGCTCTGCCTGCTGACAGGGAGCCACACTTCATTTTGGGGCTAATAATGTTGTTTATTTTGGGCTAATAATGTTCTTTATTTTGGGCGAATAATCTCCTTTATTGGGATAAAAATGTCCTTTACTTTGGGGCAATAATGTCCTTTATTTGGATAATAATGTCCTTGATTTTGGGCTAATAATGTCCTTTATTTTGGGGTGATAATCTCCTTTATTGGGATAGTAATGTTCTTTATTTTGGGGTAATAATGTCCTTTATTGGGGTAATAATGTCCTTAATTTTTGGGGTAATAATCTCCTTTATTTGGATAATAATGTCCTTGATTTTGGGGTAATAATGTCCTTGATTTTGGGGTAATAATCTCCTTTATTGGGATAATAACGTCCTTAATTTTGGGGTAATAATCTCTTTATTGGGATAATAATGTCCTTGATTTTGGGGTAATAATCTCCTTTATTGGGATAGTAACGTCCTTGATTTTGGGGTAGTAATGTCCTTGATTTTGGGCTAATAATGTCCTTGATTTTGGGGTAATAATGTCCTTTATGGGTGTTTTTAGCTGGAAGAATTTAGCGGGATGTGCTGGAAAGAGGTTTGGGGTGAATTTAGGGCTCGGTTCTTTGCTGATTGCCTGAGTGAGTCACTTGTGTCGTTATTTATGAAAATTATTTATCACTATTTATGAAATAAAAGAGGAAAATTCCTCTTTTACCTCCCAGGAAAACAGAGGTGGGGAATTAAGTCTGAGCTGATCACATGCTGAAACGCTTCTCAAAAAAAAAGTTCAAATTCCGGCAGAGGGTTCAAATAATTGTGCTTGAGTTAAAATAATTCCAGGGTGGGTAAGGCTGGGATTGAGGCACAGATTTGGGTGAGATGTGTGCACATAAGAGACCCCAGAATCACTGAAAGGAGACAAAATTGTGCATAAATTACCTTGAATTTCCACCAAATTAACCCCAAATTCATGAGCCTGTCTCTGCTTGAACCAAGGGCTTGTTCTTTGTCTGAGGCACCCATCAGGTTTAAGGAGGCAAAGTGTGTTTTAATTAAAAATTAACCTACTGAACCAGAGGAAAAAATAATCTTTAGACTGAGCCTAAAGAGGAGAGAAACTGTTAAAGAGGGGAGAGCATGGAAAGCAAGGCTGGAAATGGAGGAGAGGGAACTGAGTGGCAGTTTATAAGAGATAATAAAAAAACTATTTGCACACAAAACCCCAAATAAATCAAAATTGTTTACATTTACACTGCTGTAAATCCAGATGATTTACACAGAGATCATATCTCAAGGAGGAAATGGAGAAGTTAACTTTAACAAAGATCTCTGATATATCCTGCATCTCATTTTAGTTCCCTAATCTGTGGAGCTCCCAGTTCTGCAGTTCCAGGGCTGCAGGGCTTGCTGTTAATCTGAGCAATCTCATAAAGATTTCTCCAATAATGGATCAAAATTCACCAGGCAGCTTTCAAGGGAATCAGGGGAAAGTTTGCCACAGAGAGAAGTTGAAGAAATTCTGTTGGCTGCTTGAATTTTCCCAGGAAGTTGTGGGGAGTGCAGAAAGGAGGGCAAAGTTTGAAAATGGATAAATTTAATATTGTTAATGTTGCTAGGGTTTATTTATTCTGCATCTTTCTCCCTCTGTCCTTTTCCCTTTGGCACAGCATTCTGAGCCCTTTTCCTGCAAAGATCCTTGGCAGGAATGATCCTGATCCACTCAGATCCCTGACTTACCCCTCACTGACGGATCTTCATCTTCAGGGAGGTTTTTAAAACTCTCCTGGCCAGGACTTGGAGCTCCCACAGCTCCCTGATCTGAACCCTGGTGCTTTTGCAATCCCTTGGAATTGAATGGAATTCAATCACTGGGATTTCAATCCAGCTCCAAACTCTGAGCCAGCTTGACTTAATATTAAATAGAGAGTTCAACCAGACTGCTGGGAGTTTTTTTTTTATTGTAAGAAAGATGGTTAATATTTAGATTATGTCCCTTTTTAGCCCCTCTCACCTCTGGCTGACAAGAGCAGCTTAAGCTCAGCTCTGCTCCCCTCGGTCTATGAACCTGGCAGAGTCAGTGAATGAAAACACCACTCTGCTCCTCAGATGCCACCGCTGTTTTTTTGGGTGTTTTTATTGAAATTTCTGATTTTTTTCTGGACAGGTTCTGACTCTTGCGGGCTGGTTTAGCCCAGCTGGGCTCAGCCCTGCTGTGCCGTGCCTGTCTCTGGGTGCAGGGGAGGCCTGGCAGACCCGCCAGGGATGCCTGGATCCTTGGAGCAGAGGGAAGGAGCCCGTTCTGAGGCTCCCTGAGATGGCCTGAAAATGCTCCAATTGTTGGCCTGACCGAGGGCAGCGCCAGCAAAGGGAGACAAAGCCTTTGTGGGCTCCTTTTGCAGCACCGAAACTGCAGTTCTGCTGTAAAACTGAACCTCGGGGGAGTCTCACAGAACTTAACTGGTCCCAGCCTGTGCTGGGGCTGTCAGGGATGCACAGAAGGGAGGGTTTGCTGGGCACAGAGGATTTTGGGGTTTGTTGGGCACAGAAGGGAGGGTTTTGGGTTTTTTGGGCACAGAAGGGAGGGTTATTGGCTTTGCTGGGCATAGAAGGGAGGGGTTTTGGGGTTTGTTAGGCATAGAAGGGAGGGTTTTGGGTGTTTGGACACAGAAAGGAGGGTTTTGGGGTTTGTTAGGCATAGAAGGGAGGGGTTTTTGGGCACAGAAGGGAGGGTTTTGGGGTTTGTTAGGCATAGAAGGGAGGGTTTTGGGTTTTTTTGAACTAGAAGGGCGGGTTTGATGTGCGGTGTGCAGGGAAAGGATAAATGCACAGGTGAGGAGAAACAGCGCAGGGATAAGTGAGGCAAACCCCCGCTTGTGGAGCCAATAAATTGGAGAGCACAAAAAGGTGTCACCCTGGTTTTTTAAGATTTTTTAAGATTTTCTAATTCTGTTTCTGCAGGGAAGGGTTTGCATTGCAGATTTGGCTGTAAATTGAGGTCAGAGCTGCCCACCTCATCTCGCAGGGATGCCTTGTTAAACTGGATTAACTCCAGGATAAAATCCCTCCGTGGGATGTCTTCAGGGGCTCAGAACTGTCCTTCCAATCTTGCAGCATGTGCCCAAACCCAAAGGATTTGGGAATTTTGCTGTATTAGTGATGATAGCAGGGTGAATGACGCTGGAAAGGAGTGCGGGGTTCCCTGAGACAAAGCAGAGTGTGGGCAGCCCCTCTTTGTGTGCCTGTCACACAAACCCACCTTCCTTCAGGCTGGGAACATTGCAGCAGGGCTGGCATCACAAAGCAAGATGTGACTCATGCCATGAGTGTTCTTGGTGCTCCTCTGCACAAAAAAAAAGTGAATTTGTCCCTTGTTCCACCTGTGTGGGGTGGCTGCAGTGCCACAAAGGTGATGTTCAGTTAAAGTGGGGTGCAGCTCTCCAGGAACCCTTTTTATTTTCTAACATTTTTCCCTCGTGAATCATTTGCTGTTGATATTATTTGGGTGTAGAATTTCCCAGGGGATGTTCGGGGAGCTGCTTAAGGGGAAGTGAAAAGTGATCTTACACAAACAGAGCTGCATCTGTGGGTCTGACCAACAGAGAAGACAAATAAAATGTGAGAATGCACATGATAGAACACATCCCTTGGCTTACTTGCAGCCAAAATCCAGTTTAAAAGGGGAATTTCCCATTTCAGAAAACTTCCTGGGAGGTTAAAATGTGTATCTACTTAATAAAACTCTAAAATGTGATGTCAGACATCCCAGCTGACCCCAATGTCCCTTCTTGTGCTGGAGAGTTGAGTTAGCAGACGGAGCTGCTGTCTGTGAGGAGTCAGTGCCATCTTTTCCCTTTTTACAGAGATTTTTTAGCTCAGAGCAGTGGGGTGGAAAGGGTGTTTCAAGGTAGGAGCCCCTTGGGTTGCTACAGCTTTAACCTGCTTCTGTTTTTAATGAAATCTCAGAGATTTCAACCTTCTCTTAATCTTGGGGATGAGATGGGGCAAAACTCTGAGTTTGTAGTGACTCCTTTGATGTGCAGTGTGCAGGGAAAGGATGAATGCACAGGTGAGGAGAAATAGTGCAGGGATAAGTGAGACAAAACCCACAAAAATAAATTGGAGAGCAGAAAAAGGTGTCACCCTGGTTTTTTAAGATTTTTCTAAGCCTTCTGATGCTGACATTCTTGTAGTGAACTTTTTCACACACTTCCTGTAAATAACTCATTGTTTTGCATTCCTTTATGCAGGAGGAGAAAGTTGGTGGGCTGTTGGTTTGTCCGGTGTCATTGGAGAGGTGGCACTGTCACCCTCCAATCCGCTGTCACTTTTGGAAAACTATAAATGTTGGAGTCAGGAAATAAAAATAAACTTCCCTTTTTTCCTTCGCCTTGAGAGCAGCAGTGTGAGCTTGTGTTCTTTGGTGTCCTATGGCGACAAAAAGATTTGGTTTTTTACAAATCTCTAAATCTTTTACAAATATTTCCTTTTGTTCTTCCCTCTTGAATTTTTGGAGGATCTGGGCCCACAATAATCTGGATTTTGGCTGGTCACAGCCCTGGCTGAAGGCACAGGGGATGCTGATCCTCCTGCCTTGGCAGCTGGAGGAGAAATTGCTCTTGAGGCTCAGTGGTGCTGCCTCAGCTTCCTTGGGGATGGGGCAGGGTGTGAGTGCTGGGAAGGGATTTGGGAATTGCTTCCTCCAGCTGGAATGCTGCTGTCCTCACAGGATGAGTGGGAATTGCTTCCTCCAGCTGGAATGCTGCTGTCCTCACAGAGCCCTTCGCATCTCACAGCCATCAGCTCTTTCTGAAGGCAGCTGCTCACTGCAGGGCATTTCTTCTTCATTCTCTGTAGGGACGGAAAAATTCCACTGGTCTGAGCTGGGAATTTGAGGTGTTTTGCAGTGGTTTGGTGAAGGAGAGCTGAACAAAGCAATTCTCTCCTGGCTTTGCAGTCAGCGCACACGCATCCCTCGTCATGGCCCGTTCTGTGCTCTCAGCGCTGTAAATCTTTGGAAAATGAAAAGATTTGCAATGGTTACCTTGGGAAATGAGTGGATCCTCACATTTCATAGTCAGCAGTGAAAAAGGAGAGGTACCAACGATTCCAGAGGAGTGTGGAATGTCCTTTTATGGAATTTATCTCTGCAAGGTGCCCCCTGCTTTCCTTCTGAGCTGAGCACCCACACTTTTCACCAATTGTTTTCTGCCATTTCAGGAGATTTGGGGAAAATGTGGGATAGTGGTAGTGGGCACTCTGCTGGGTTAATTCTGCCCTTGAGAATGTCATTCCAGTAACTATTACAGTCCAACTTTCTTTGTTTCAACACAGAATTCATTCTCTCCACTTTCTGCACCTCACCCCACAGCAGCACTGCATCTGGCACAAGGGAATGAGCGCGTCTTCACGTTTCATAATCAGCAATCAAAAAGGAGAGGTACCAACTATTTGAGAGCTTGGAATACCCTTTTATGGATTTTACCTCTGCAAGGTGTCCCTTGGCTTCCTCCTAAGCTGAACATCCACACTTTTCACCAGGTGTTTTCCCATTTCAGGAGATTTGAGGAAAGATGGGACAGTGGTAGTGGGCAGTCTGCTGGGTCAGTTCTGCCCTTGAGAATTTAATTCCAGTAACCATCATCATCAAACTCTCCTTGTTTCAACATAGAATTCATTCTCTCAGCTTTCTGCACCTCACCCCACAGCAGCATCTTGCATCTGGCACAGGGAAATGAGTGGAGTGTGGAACATCCTTTTGTGGATTTTACCTCTCCAGGGCATCTCCTGGCTTCCTTCTGAGCTGAACATGGACACTTTTCACCAGGTGTTTTTTCCCATTTCAGGAGATTTGGGGAAAGCTGGGACAGTGATAGTGGGCAGGTAAATTCTGCCCTTGAGAATTAATTCTAGTAACCATTATCATCAAACTCTCTCCAGTAACCATTATCATCAAACTCTCCTTGTTTCAACATAGAATTCATTCTCTCAGCTTTCTGCACCTCACCCCACAGCAGCACTGCATCTGGCAAAAGGAAATGAGTGCATCTTCACATTTCATAGTCAGCATCAAAAGGAGAGGTACCAACCATTCCAGAGGAGTGTGGAACATCCTTTTGTGGATTTTACCTCTCCAAGGCATCTCCTGGCTTCTTTCAGAGCTGAACATGGACACTTTTCACCAGGTGTTTTTTCCCATTTCAGGAGATTTGGGGAAAGCTGGGACAGTGATAGTGGGCAGGTAAATTCTGCCCTTGAGAATTATTTCCAGTAACCATTATCATCAAACTCTCCTTGTTTCAACATAGAATTCATTCTCTCAGCTTTCTGCATCTTACCCCACAGCAGCACTGCATCTGGCAAAAGGAAATGAGTGCATCTTCAAATTTCATAGTCAGCAAAGAGGAGAGGTACCAACCATCCCAGAGGGGCTTGGAACATCATTTTATGCATTTTGTATCTATAAGGCATCCCCTAGCTTCATTCTGAGCTGAACATCCACACTTTTCACACATCTTTCAGGTATCTTCTGCCCTGTTACAGGAGATTTGGGGAAAATGTGGGATAGTGGTAGTGGGCAGTCTGCTGGGTCAGTTCTGCCCTTGAGGATTTAATTCCAGTAACCATCATCATCAAACTCTCAGCTGAACAGAGAATTCATTCTCTCAGCTTTCTGCACCTTACCCCACAGCAGCATCTTGCATCTGGCAAAAAAGTCTCCCGGGCAGCTGCTCCTTTAAAATGGAATTGCCTGTGATGGGAGAAATCTGAGAGCAGAGCAGCTCCAGCAGCTCCCTGCTCAGCTCTGCCCTCTCATCAGCCTCGTCACTGCTGCTTCCTCTGGGCCAGGCTGCAGCGGGCACAGCAAGCCCCAGAGCCACCCCAGGGCTGTCCCCTGCAGCCCTGCATCCTTCCTTCCACGCTGGACTCGGAGGTCACGGCCCTGTGCTGCTTTTCCCCCTGCCCCACTGTGCGTGTGTAACCCAGCTGGGGTTTTATCCTCTTTGGCTGCAGCCGTGTTTTCCTGCCCTGCTGCTGCAGGGAGGCTCCCCCAGGCTGCTGGGACTGGCCTGGGACAGATCCCCCCCTGCTGCCGATGACTGTAACCGTGTGAGTGCTCGCTGACCTCTGCCTTTCTTCTTCTGCTTCTCTGCCTGCCCCTCCGCTCCCCTGGCCTGTGCTGAGTGTTCGTGTTGTGCATCTTGGTGTGCGCAGCAAGGTCGGGCTGGGATGGCACCAGCCCCTCTGCTTCTTCCCCTCTTCTCCTCCAACTTTCCCCCCAATACTTTCCCCCCAATACTTTCCCCCCAATACTTTCCCCCCAATACTTTCCCCCAATACTTTTCCCCAATTCTTTTCCCCCAATACTTTCCCCCAATTCTTTTCCCCCAATACTTTTCCCCCGATACTTTCCCCCGATACTTTCCCCCCCGATACTTTTCCCCCCGATACTTTTCCCCCCGATACTTTCCCCCCGATACTTTCCCCCCAATTCTTTCCCCCAATACTTTCCCCCAATTCTTTTCCCCCAATTCTTTTCCCCCAATTCTTTTCCCCCAATACTTTTCCCCCAATACTTTCCCCCCAATACTTTTCCCCCAATACTTTCCCCCAATACTTTCCCCCGATACTTTTCCCCCAATACTTTCCCCCCAATACTTTCCCCCCAATACTTTTCCCCCAATACTTTCCCCCCAATACTTTCCCCCCAATACTTTCCCCCCAATACTTTCCCCCCAATACTTTCCCCCCAATACTTTCCCCCCAATACTTTCCCCCCAATACTTTCCCCCCAATACTTCACCCTAATATTTAACCTCATACTTTTCTTCTCCCTGCTTTCCATTCCCCCAGTGAGCCCTGCCCCAAACCTTTGGCTGCTGAGTGCTGGCTCTGCTGACCCCCTTCCTGCCCTTTCAGTGCCATTCCCGTGGGATTATGGGCCTGTTTGGGGGTCTGGCAAAGCTTCCAGCTCTGTAGGAGTTGGTGATTTCTTTACTCTTTGCTCCAGGTTTAGGGTTCTGTATGTGAGTTCAGGCTTTGTGCAGCACCTGCCGCCCATCCTGAGGAACCAGGGGTGATGCTGGGTGGCTCTGTGGGTCCGGGGCATCCTCTGCCCTCTGTTCCTGCTGCCAGCCTTGGTTCTGCCCTGTTGTTGATGCCACTGGCACTGGGAGAGCCCCTGGACCTGCAGGGGAAGGCTTTCAGTGCTGCTCTGAAATGCCTCCCTGCAGCCTCAGGTTGTGTTCTTTAGCTGATTTCTCCTGTCTCAGGTTTCAGAAATGAAGGGTTCAGGATCTTTCCCCTCCTCTGCAGTCATCCCTCTAATGGCTTTTATTCCTAAAGCCAAAAAAATATCATAGTGTGCATTCTTCACCAGTTTATCTGTAACTGGAGGTTATTTTTAATAGGATATTGCAGGAGCTACCCCACAGATCCAGAGGGGAACAGGAGGTTTGGTTTCTCCAGGGTCTCCATGGATGATCCTCAGGCAGGGCCAGCCCATCCAGGTTGTTGGACTGAATATAAAGATTTAGCTTGGAAAGGCTTTGGTTCCAACAGGTCTGAAGGTTTTATTTAGGCATTTAAAAGCACTCTGATTTGGGGAGTCTGCATGTTTAACATGATGCTGAGTGGAAATCTCCTCCTGTTCAGGTGTTGGGCTGTGGTGTGATGGGAATTAATTCAGACCATGACATAATTCAGGATCTCTTTGTCTCAGAGAACAAAACCAACCAAGATTTCTGCTCAATGCAGTGACCTCTTGCTGCCTGCTCACAGTGGCTGCACGTTCTTGGCAATGGAGACAAAAATTAGGAAATTAAGAAATGCCTTCCCTTTGAATTGCCCAGAAAAGGAGAATGGGGATTTCTCTCTGTGGTGTGCCATGAGTCAGAGTTCTCTGTTACCCAGATTTGCAGTGACTGAGCCTTTCCCAGCCTGGGAGAGGTTCTTGCACCACCCCAGGCAAAAGGAAGGCTGAGTTCAAACAGGCAGGACAATGAGGGGAGGCAAAGAGCCAAAGCACAGCGTGAAAGCAGGATTTAAAAATTCTAATATTGCTCAAGAAAGCAGCAGTTACAACCTGAATCATCCCAGCCTCTCCGCCTTCCTGGTGCTGCCCCTCTTTCTCCTGATACAAATATTCTTCCTGTCCCCGAGTCTCTCTTTTATTATTTTAAATAATATATTTAAAATTATATGTTTTAAATTATTAAAAAAATAAGGGAATTATTTTTCTCCTTTTGATGGAGGGCTGGTTTTCTCCATTCTCTGATTCCAAGTAGGAATCAGAAAAAAAGTAGGAGTCAGAAAAAGGTAGAAATATTCCAAATAGGAATCAGAAAAAAAAAGTAGGAATATTCCAATAAGGAATCAGAAAAATGTGGGAATGTTCCAAGCAGGAATCAGAAAAAGGTAGGAATACTGCAAGTAGGAATCAGGAAAAGGTAGGAATCAGAAAAAGGTAGAAGTATTCCAAATAGGAATCAGAAAAAAGTGGGAATATTCCAAGTATCAATCAGAAAAAAGGTGGGGATATTGCAAGTAGGAATCAGATAAAGGTAGGAATAATCCAAGTGGGAATCATAAAAAAAGGTAGAAATATTCCAAGTAGGAATCAGAAAAAGGTAGGAATATTCAAAGTAAGAATCAGAAAAAGGTAGGAATCAGAAAAAGGTAGGAATATTGCAAGTGGGAATCAGAAAATGGCAGGAATATCCCAAGCAGGAATATCACAAGTAGGAATCAGAAAAAAGGCAGGAATCAGAAAAAGGTGGGAATATTGCAAGTAGGAATCAGGAGAAGGTAGGAATATTCCAGATAGGAATCAGAAAAAGTAGGAATCAGAAAAAGGTGGGAATATTCCGAGTAGGGATCAGAAAAAGGTAGGAATATTGCAAGTAAGAATCATAAAAAAGGTAGGAATATTCCAAGTAGGAATCAGAAAAAAAGGTAGGAATATTCCAAGTAGGAATCAGAAAAATGTAGGAATATTGCAAGTAGGAATCACCAAGGTGCTGTGGTGCTGTTCCACCTTTCTGTGCCTCCCAGGAGCCCAGCTCAGGGGCAGAGGCTCAGAAATGGCTCTCGGGCTCTCCCTGCCCTGGCCACGAACTACAGCTCCCGTCATGCCTGCAGAGAGAGAAATGCATTTTTTATTTTTTTTTTTTTTTGCTGGAAATGAAGCCTCATGTGACTTCCCAGCTGCTGCAGCACTGGGGGAGTCCCTGCAGGGCTTTTTCCCAGGGAAATGGAGGAGTGCCCTGGCTGGCAGATGCTGTGATGGCATCTGCGCATCGCTGCCCGTCGCCGCTGCCTTCGGGGAGGACTCGGGACTGTGCCCACCTGCCTCATTTTCCTGGGGATCTGTACACCTGTAACCAAGGTGCATACGCCAATTAAACTCTCTCCTCCTTGGCACTCCAATTAAACTCTCTCCTCCTTACGTTTTCTCTAGCAGTCCTTCCTCTCTCCCCGTAACATTTCCTGATTAGTTTCTAATTTCCCCTCCCACTGGTTCTGTCGCTAACAGGTTTTGTTTGCATGCATTTCACAGACCCAAACAGGGGGTTTTTTTTGGTGCTTCCCTAACTCCTTTTCTTTTCTTTTTTTCATTTTTTTGCCATATGGGAGAATCACAGCGTGGCTGGAGTGGTGCCTCACTGGCAGCGCATTGAATTCATGCCTGCAGCTCACGCACCTTTCCTGGCAAATTAATCTGAGCCTGCTCAGCCCTTTGTTTGCGCTGCTGGGCACTTGAAAAAGGGAATTTTTTTAGTCCCTAGGAGTCTTTGAGAGGTGAGGCTCTTATTCTATAAATAGAAAAAGGGAATTTTTCAGTCCCTGGGAGTCTTTGAGGGATGTGGAGCCACACAGAGGATGCCCAGCTGTGGCTGTGGGAAGGGTAATGCTGACAAAAAGCAATGTTCTCTAATTGCTAAGGAATCCTTTTGGAGGAGATGGAAGCCCGGGCTAACAGGACCGTGGCTGTGGATATTTATGGAGCCTGGAATTCTGTAAATAGAAAAAGGGAATTTTTTAGTCCCTGGGAGTCTTTGAGAGGCGAGGCTGCTCTGGAGCCATACAGAGGATGCCCTGCTGGCTGTGGGCTGTGCCTGTGGGAAGGGTAATGCTGACAAAAAGCAACGTTCTCTAATTGCTAAGGAATCCTTTAGGAGGCAGTTAGGAACCCCGGGCTAACGGGGCCGTGGCTGTGGATATTTATGGAGCCTGGAATTCCTCCCCGGAGCTCAGGCATTTCACAGTGGGCTGTTCCCTTCCTAAGGCTGCACTTCCTCAGGAGATGTTTCCTGTTTGCTTTAAGTTCAGGAGCTGCTGCAGCCACAGGGAGCCTCTGCTGTAGAGAGGCTGAAACGTGGAAATTCAGCTTTTTCTGAATTGCAAAATTACGATTCTTTACCTCAGGATTTGCTGAAAGCCCTTCGTGAAGCTGTAGTGCTTTTTTTACCCCTTCCCACGCTGTTGTGAACTTGGAGAAAATCACAGAAGTAGAAATGTCATTGGAGAAAATCACAGAAAGAGAAATGTCATTGAGGGACATCTGTGGCTTCATGAAGGAGGGGTTGGGGAGCAGGGGGTGTGGATTTGCTGTTTGTGGATCTCTGTGTCTGCACTGGAGGCTTTAGGAGGCTGAAATCAGCGTTCAGAGGAGGGGCTTTATGTCCCTGACCAGGCTGTATTTTGTGACAGCGTTCACAGGGGTCTGAGGATGAGGGAAGAGACGAGGATCTGACTCCATGGTTCAGAAGGCTTGATTTATTACTTTATGATATATATTATATTAAAACTATAATAAAAGAATAGAAGAAAGGATTTCATCAGAAGGGTAGCTAAGCTAAGAATAGAAAGGAATGATAACAAAGGTTTGTGACTGGGACAGAGAGTCCGAGCCAGCTGACTGTGATTGGCCATTAATTAGAAACAACCACATGAGACCAATCCCAGATGCACCTGTTGCATTCCACAGCAGCAGATAACCATTGTTTGCATTTTGTCCCTGAGGCCTCCCAGCTTCTCAGGAGGAAAAATCCTAAGGAAAGGATTTTCATAAAAAGATGTCTGCGACAGTATTCCATGGAATCGCGGAATGGTTTGGGATGGAAGGGACCTTCCACCCACCCAGTCCCATGGCAGGGACCCCTCCCACCATGCAGGGTGCTCCAAGCCCCCTCCAGCCCAGCCTTGGGCACTGCCAGGGATGAATTCCTTCCCAGTTCCCATCCAGGGCTCCTCTCTCCCGGAGCTTTTGTGTGTTCTGAGCACAAAGGAGCAGTGTGCCAGCGTGGGTCTGTGCAGGCATGCATGAACGCATGGCAGCACAAACACAGGGCAAAACCCACATTTTGTGAGTGCCAAGGCTCCGGGAGGAGCCCTCTCTGTGCTCATGGCCCTTCCTAGGGGTGCCTTGGTGCTGTCCCCAGCCTGCTGCACCCTCTGCAGGAGGGTGACATCTGTGCCATTGTCCTCCAGCACAGGCTGGTGCCAGGGCTGTCAGATACTGAATGCACTAAAATCCTGCGGGTCTGCCAGGGCTGGCAAATATGGAATATAATAAACCCTTGTGGATCTGCCAGGGCTGTAAGTTAAATATTGAATATACTAAACCCCCCTCAGTCTGCCAGGGCTGTAAATATAATAAACCCCTAATGGGTCTGCCACAGCTGTAAAATATTGAATGTACCAAATCCCCTGTGGGTCTGCCAGGGCTGTAAAATACTGAATATAATAAACCCCTAATGGGTCTGCCACAGCTGTAAAATATTGAATATACCAAATCCCCTGTGGATCTGCCATGACTGTAAGTAAAATATTGAATATATTAAACCCCTATGGGTCTACCAGGGCTGTAAAATATAGAATATAATAAACCCTTGTGGGTCTGCCATGGCTGTAAGTTAAATATTGAATATACCAAACCCCCACGGATCTGCCACAGCTGTAAAATACTGAATATATGAAATCCCCGCGGGTCTGCCATGGCTGTAAGTTAAATATTGAATATACCAAACCCCCGTGGGTCTGCCATGGCTGTAAGTTAAATATTGAATATACCAACCCCCCATGGATCTGCCACAGCTGTAAAATACTGAATATATGAAATCCCCGTGGGTCTGCCAGGGCTGGAAGTTAAATATCGAATATACCAAACCCCCACGGATCTGCCACAGCTGTAAAATACTGAATATATGAAATCCCCGTGGGTCTGCCATGGCTTTAAGTTAAATATTGAATATACCAAACCCCCGTGGGTCTGCCAGGGCTGTCAGAAACTGAACATACCAAACTCCCTGGGTGTGACAGTGCCTGCGCCCAGGGCAGCAGCAATGCTCAGTTCTGGTTTTGCACAGGCTGAGCTGCCCCTTGGTGCGTTCAAGCCCTCAGTGTGTCCAAACCCTGCCATAAACCCGTTTGTGGCTCTCTGCGTGCTCCTGCTGCGTGCCTGAGCACCGGGGGATGAATAAGCACTTTGAGGCAGCGCTGTCAGGCAGCGCCTTGAGCAGTGATGCTCTCAGAGGCTTTGATGTGCCTGAGCTCTGCAGCGTTTCCCTGCCTGCCCGCTGCTCTGCTCTGGGAGCTGCCGGGCTGCCTCACAGGCCCCAGGCTGGTTTCCTGGAGCAAAGTAGGCCAGGAGGAGAAGCAGGGGGATGGCTGGGGTGGCGTGAAGTCAGCGTGCTCCGCCAATCCGGGCGGGCACACGCAGCTACGGATGCCTCCCGATGCTGGCACCCAGCGCAGCTTTCCCGGGGCTTTGGTGCCTCCAGCCCCAGCTCAGCGTGCACCAAAGGGTTACTGGGTCAGGCCCGCTCGTGTGGGGGTGTTGTGTGAGGTGAGTGAGCTCGGGGGGGTGCAGTGAGCAGCCTGCGCCCCGCGTCCTGCACTGTGCTCTCTGGTACGGCTGCTCTGCACCATCGCTGCTTCACCTGCCTGCCTGCCCCCCCCACTCTTCTCTTCCCTGCCCACATCATCCCCCTCGTGTCTGAGCACTCCTGCTGTACCTGTGCACTGCCCAGAACCCACCTGCTTCCCTCCTGTCCTCCTGACTCCTGGAATGCCCACTCGGGGTGGCTGGGCTGGGCTGGGTGACTCTCCCTTCTTGCAGAGAGGGAGGATGAGCAGCTGCTGCAGCTGGGCTGTGCCCCTGGCTCACTGCAGGCTGGGTTCTTCCCCAGCTGGCTGCAAGATGGGTTATTCCCCTGGCTCACTGCAGGCTGGGCTGTGCCCCTGGCTCACTGCAGGCTGGGTTCTTCCCCAGCTGGATAGAAGCTGGGTTATTCCCTGCTCACTGGAAGCTGGGTTACTCCCCAGCTGGCTGCAAGCTGGGTTATTCCCTGCTCACTGCAGGCTGGGTTGTTCCCCTGGCTCACTGCAGGCTGGGCTACAGCTCACTGCAAGCTGGGTTATTCCCTTCTCCCTGCAAGCTGGGTTGTTCCCTGGCTCAGTGCAGACTCGGTGGTGCCCCAGCTCAGTGCAGGCTGGGTTGTTCCCTTTCTCCCTGGAAGCTGGGTTATTCCCTTCTCCCTGCAAGTTGGGTTGTTCCCTGGCTCACTGGGTGCTGGATTCTTCCCCAGCTCACTGAAAGCTGAGTTATCCCCTTCTCCCTGCAGGCTGGGTTCTTCCCCTGCTCACTGCAGCCTGGGTTGTTCCCTTCTCCCTGCAAACTGAGTTATTCCCTTTCTCACTGGGAGCTGGGTTGTTCCCTTCTCCCTGCAGGCTGCGTTGTTCCCCAGCTCAGTGCAGCCTGGGTTGTTCCCTGCTCACTGAAAGCTGGATTTTCCCCAGCTCCCTGCAGGAGCTCAGCCTGGAAGGGAAGCTGGGAGCAGCAGGAGGAGGAGCAGCAGGATCCTCTCTGTCCCTCCTGCTGGACCCTTGGGTGGTGGCATGGGGAAGGAGTTGAGGGCATGGCAGTGACTCAGTCCTTGTGCCAGGCTCCAAACGAGTTCCTAACCCGGGGCCACCCCTTGAGAAGCTTTTCCTGCCCTTCTCTGGTGGGGCAGAATCTCCGCACTTACCCCTCAGCGACTTCCATTGTTCTCATCCTCCTGCCAGGTTGTTTGCCTGTTGTTCTTCATCCTCTTTTGACTCTCCCTTTCTCTCCCCTCCCTCCCTTCTCCCCTGATGCCCCTGTTCGCTGCTAGGCCAAGCAGAAAGCATGGAGACGTCTGATATGGCGACAGCAAAGGTAGGATGGAAATGCTGCCGGCCTCACTGTGCGTAAGTGGTTTCGCTTGGCACCTTCTTACTCTGTCTCTGCACCTTGTCCTGCCCCCTGCCCACCCTCCCTGCTGCAGGGAATCACCCTGGGATGGGGTTGGAGCCCTTACAGTCGTGAGGTTGGAGGAAAGGCTGCAGGGCTGGTGCTGGACGCAGAGCTCGGGGTGGGAGGGAGGGGATTTGGGGGCTCGTGGTCCCTCCGTGGCATCTGCGGTGGGAGCAGGGATGCTGCTGGATGAGGGAGTGACACTAGATGGTGCTTTAGGGGCAGCTTTCCACTCCCGGGGACGGCTGTGTGAGGAGAAATTCCTTCTGGCAGCCTCTTCAATTTTCTTTTTGGAAAGGATGTCGGGGGAGTGTCAAAAGCGAGACAGTAATTCGAGCGGGTGGATGCATCCACCCTTTTCTGTGAGGCTTCTCTGTTGCCTGTGCCTTTCACAGGGTTCTGCGGGTTCTGCTTTGCTGTGGGCTGGCAGTCTGGGTGTGGAAATGGGTGGATCCAGATCGGTTTAAGGTGGGAATGGCTGGGAGCACCAGGCTGGCACCACTGGGTGCCTTTAGAGCCGAGGTTTGTTCTGCTGGGCACCAAAAGGACCCTCCTTAGGGTTAAAGTGCAGGGGATGGGATTGCAGAACGTGTTTGAGGTTTTATCTCACAGAAGGATGAAATTCAGCGTGGGCTGGCAATCTAAGGGTGGAACTGGGTGGATGCAGATGGGTTTGAGGTGGGAATGGCTGGGAGCACCAGGCTGGCATCACTGGGTACATTTAGAGCCAAGGTTTGTCCTCCTGGCCACCAAAAGGACCAGGGTTAAAGTGCAGGAGATGTGTCTGCTAAACGTGTTTGAGGTTTTATTTGACAAAGGGATGAAGTTCAGCATGGCTGGAGGGAGCCATGGCTTGCAGGGAGTGGGGAAGGGCATTAATAGTTCAAAATCTGCTTTTGAGGCTGCTCTGGCTCCTCCAGCATGGCTGTATTCCAGGGAGAAGCTCTTTCCTGGGTGCAGAATTCCCTGTTAAAGCCCTCACTGATCTCAGGGGTGCTGCTCACACATTGCAGGGCTCATGGAATCCCGGCTGAGCTTTCCCTGTCACATTTATTCCAGCTGTAACTCCCCATCCTTTCCAATTCCCCTTCCCTATGATGCTGAGGAAGGTTGTACCTCAGGACTGGGTTGCTCCTTGATGCAGCTTTTGAGTTTTTTGAAGTGTTTAGCAATAAATTGTATGATGTGCTTCTGGATAAATGTTGCTTTAGAAAGGGGAACTCGTCCTCATTCTCATATTTGCTGAAACCTCAACTGCTGCAAACCCTCTTCAAGCTGGAAAAAAAAATGTCATTGAGGGTGCTGAAGGGTGTGTGGCATTTCAGTTAGAGTTGTGGTGGCGTTTTGGGGAACTCAGTTTTATCTCTGGCTTGAAAAACAGACATTTTCCATGACAGGAACAACAGAATCATTTGAAAATTGTTTTTCTCTGTACCTGTTTTTGGGAGATTTTGGTTTTAATGAAAGGGAAATGTGACCTAGAGTGTTACAGCACCATCTTAGCATGAATGTACTGAAAAAAAACTAATTATCTTTTTGGAGAAATGGAAAACTGAATGGGTTTGAACTTTCTAAAACAGATGCAATTGGGAATTAGTTATGTAGACATTCTTGGAATGTGCACAGGTTTATTTGAACTTAACCTTGGCAAGTGCTGATATTTAGTCCCCAATTCTTTATTTAAAACCCCCAAATTCCGTTTTCTTTGCTGACTTTGAGCCAGCTAACCCTGTGAGCAGTTTGGAGCATTGCAGGGATGTTGTTAATTTTGTTTAATTTCTACTGAGCTCGGTCTGGAGGAATTTCTGGGGAGGTTGAAGAGATTTGTTTCCTCCTGCTGGAATGCTCCAGCAGTGGCCACGGGCTGGGATGTTCTGTCACAGCTGCTGCCCACTGTGTCACCATTCCATTGTGTCAGCATTCCATTGGTGTCACCCACCTCTCCACTGTGTCACCATTCCACTGTGTCACCCACCTCTCCATTGATGTCATCCTTCCATTGTGTCACCCACCTCTCCATTGTGTCACCATTCTGTTGGTGTCACCCACCTCTTCACTGTGTCACCCTTCCATTGGTGTCACCCACTTCTCCATTGATGCCACCTTTCCATTGGTGTCACCCTTCCATTGGTGTCACCCTCCTCTTCACTGTGTCACCGTTCCATTGGTGTCACCCACCTCTCCATTGTGTCACCATTCCATTGTGTCACCGTTCTGTTGGTGTCACCCACCTCTCCACTGTGTCTCCCTTCCATTGGTGTCACCCACCTCTCCACTGTGTCACCATTCCATTGGTGTCACCATTCCATTGGTGTCACCCTTCATTTGATGTCACCCTTCCATTGGTGTCACCCATCTCACCATTGTGTCACCCTTCCATTCGTGTCACCATTTCATTGATGTCACCACCTCTCCATTGTGTCACCCTTCCATTGTGTCACCCTTCCATTGGTGTCACCCACCTCTCTACTGTGTCTCCCTTCCATTGGTGTCACCCTTTCACTGGTGTCACCCACCTCTCCATTGTGTCACCCACCTCTCCATTGGTGTCACCCTTCCATTGGTGTCACCCTTCCATTGATGTCACCCACCTCTCCATTGTGTCACCATTTCATTGGTGTCACCCACCTCTCCACTGGTGTCACCATTCCACTGGTGTCACCATTCCATTGGTGTCACCCTTCATTTGATGTCACCCTTCCATTGGTGTCCCCCATCTCTCCATTGTGTCACCCTTCCATTCATGTCACCATTTCATTGATGTCACCTCCTCTCCATTGGTGTCACCCTTCCACTGGTGTCACCCACCTCTCCATTGTGTCCTTCCTTTTCTGCTGAGGCACCTTCCCGGCTTGTCACCGTCACATTTTCTGAAAAATCCCTTTGCCAGGATTTTTTCTCCCGGGAAGCTGAGAAGTCTCAGAGAAAAATGAAAACAACAATTATCTGATTGCTTCTCCTGTGCTTTGTTGTTTTGGAATGTGGTTTAGAATGTGGTTTATCTACAGGTGCTTGTTTGATTGGTTTCATGTGAATTGTTTTTACTTAATGACCAATCACAGCCAAGCTGTGTCAGAGCTCTGGAAGAGTCAGGAATTTTCATTCTCATTCTTTGTAACTTTCTGTCTGTATCCTTTCTCTATTCTTTAATATAGTTTTAGTACAGCATTAATATAATATAATATAATATAATATAATATAATATAATATAATATAATATAATATAATATAATATAATATAATATAATATAATATAATATAATATAATATAATATAATATAATATAATATAATATAATATAATATAATATATTTAAGCCTTCTAAGAACATGAAGTGAGATTCTCAATTCCTCCTTCATCCTGAGGAAGGAAGGAAATACCACACAGGCTGGCTCAAGAACTGGCATTTCCTGCCATGCCACAGAATGGTGTGTTCCTCCCCCCAAAAAAAGGGAGAAATTCAGTTTTAATCCATTATTCATCTTCATTTTGAGGCTTTTCAGAGCTGTTGGTGGCTTGGAAAGCTGCTGTGGGACAGGGACACGGGGCTGTGTCACCTCCAGCTGTGCTTGTCCTCCCAAAAGTGAAACCCCTGCATTGCTCCATCCCTGCTCCTTGCTGAGTGCCTGGGAAAAGCAAATTAAACTCTTGGAGAAGGAAGAGAAAAAATAGCAGGTGAATGTGGAGCCTCTTGAGAAAGAAGAGGTCACTTCCCAGTGAAATGGAGATTGGAAAATCCTCTGGATTTTAGGGGGTTGTGAGAGATTTTTCAGCAGATTTGCTCGTTCCATTCTGGGGGAAATGTGTCCTGGCCTGAGCTTGAAGGGGGTGCTGAGTGAAGGCATCTAAGGTGCCTTTTTGCAAAATCTCAGAGGTTTCTAGAGCTGATTTCCTTTTTGCAAAATCTCAGAGGTTTCTAGAGCTGATTTCCTTTTTGCAAAATCTCAGAGGTTTCTAGAGCTGATTTCCTTTTTGCAGCATCACAGGTTTTCAGAGCTGATTTCCTTTTTGCAGCATCTCAGAGGTTTCTAGAGCTGATTTCCTTTTTGCAGCATCTCAGAGGTTTCTAGAGCTGATTTCCTTTTTGCAAAATCTCAGAGGTTTTCAGAGCTGATTTCCTTTTTGCAGCATCTCAGAGGTTTTCAGAGCTGATTTCCTTTTTGCAGCATCTCAGAGGTTTCTAGAGCTGATTTCCTTTTTGCAGCATCACAGGTTTTCTAGAGCTGATTTCCTTTTTACAGCATCACAGGTTTTCTAGAGCTGATTTCCTTTTTGTAGCATCTCAGAGGTTTTCAGAGCTGATTTCCTTTTTGCAGCATCTCAGAGGTTTTCAGAGCTGATTTCCTTGGCTTTCAGCAGGCAGCCCTTGGCTGGGGTTGCTCAGAGAAGGACAAACCAGCTGTGTGTGAATAAACCAGTGCAAAATATTCAACTTTTAGTTTCTGTGGTTGCCTCTGTGCTTCCAGCTTCCTCCCAGGCCCTGCCTGGGCAATATCCTGTGCAAAAATTGCCTTTTTTTTCTTCTGCCTACCTGTCCCTTGGTCCAGCCCTGTTTATCCTCACAGCACCATCAGTATTTCTTTCATCCAAGTAGGAGGCCAGGAAAACAAAAATTAACTCTGGTTTTGTGTATTCCAGACCTAACTTTTCAAATCAATGATAGTTTGTGCTCACAGGTCAGGAAAACATCCTGTCGTTTTATCCAACCCTCTTTTTATTATTTTTTTCTTCTGCTCCTGATCTCCCGAGTTTTCCTTCAGTTTTGAGAAAGTTCTGCCTGGTTTGGGCTTTGTTGCTGTTTTTAGTGTTTGTGTGTGTGTGTTCTGCTGCTTGACTTCCTCCTCCTCACTGGGGCTGGAACCCCAAGGGAGGTTTTATTCATGGAATTCTTCATCTGGACCAGGAATACTCAAAATGTTACTGGCACCAGGCCAGGATCTAAATTATCTCAATTCTTTTTGAAGTTTGTGAGAATTTTGTTCCTGGGAGAAAGGACAGGGATGAGGCAGGACAACAAAACCACATGAACTTGTCTTATTATTATTTATTATTTGTGCTGAGGAAATATAATAAATAATTAATATATAATATAATAAATAGAAATAATATATAAATAAATAAAATATATTATATATTTATATATATAAATATATAATAAATAATAAATAATTAAAAATAAAAATAAAAATAATAATAAATTTTAAAAATGAGATTCCCACCCCCAATAATCCAAATAGCATTCTGATAAAATTATTGGATTTACAGCTTTAGGGTTGGAGGGGAAAATGAGTTTTTGGTCTAACATCCTGCAGGAAGGGTGAAAATGGTGAAAATTTGTGGTTTTGGCTCTGTGAGGGCACCTGCACATCCTTCAGAGGTGCTGTTGAGCTCAGCTATTATGTTTATTTTCACAAAACATCAAAACAAACTCTAAGGAAACCCAGTGTTTACCCTTTTATGCCTATTTTTAATTTTTCCTATGGAAAAAGAATTTTTCCCCAAATACCAAAGAGCTTGGGAAAGCTCTTTTAAATGCAAAACATGATCGTGAAAGATATTTGCCACTTAAATTGACATTTACACAGATGAGGACAATATACCAATGATGCTTTTTACAACCATTTCCAGAATTACAACCTGCAGTTGCACAGAGCAGTGAGAAAAAGGGATTTTTAGGGCTTCCCTTCCCAAAACAGGGGCCAGAAATGGATTTGGACCCCTCCAGCCACATCTCTGACTGATTTTTTTTTTTCCTTTTTCCCCTTTAGTGGGATGCAGTAGGTAGATAATTAATCTGGAATTCATTTTTCATGTGACTGATAGGTATTCTTAGCTCTGAGGAGGTGGCTGTGCATAACCTATCCCTCCTCATACCTACAGCTGCTTTTGGCTTGCCTTATTTCAATTTTAATACTTTTTTTTTATTTTATTTTTCCCCATTAGAATAGTTAAATGCAGAGGATTAGGGGGAAAGTGAAGGATTTGTCCATTCTGGCAGAATTTGGGATTGGGGTTGGGAATACCTGACCCCAGTCCCTCTGCTGGGAGGATTTTTTGGCCAGCCAGACATTTAAACAAGCACCTCCCCAGCCATCTCCTTCCTTTGATCAATTCCCCACCCCTCACATTATTTGGATTAAAAAAAAAAAAAAAAAAAAAAAAAGAAAGAAAAAAAAGTGCATGACTGCTTATCTCTTAATACCTTTCTTGCCTGAGCTTTGATTTGCAAACATGTGACTCTGCAGCACTAGGCTGTCCTAGATTTGCCAGCCTTGCAGGTCTCCTGACCCATTTTACAGCGTTTGTGATTCGCCTCCCTCCTTGGCAACCTGCAGGCCCCAGCTGCAAAGCTGCGCCCAGAGCCCAAAGCCCAGCCCAGAGCCCGGCCCAAAGCTGAGCCCAAAGGCCAAAGCCCAGCCCAGAGCCCGGCCCAATGCAGGGCCCAGAGCCCAGCTCAAAGCCGAGCCCAAAGCCCAGCCCAATGCAGGGCCCAGAGCCCGGCCCAAAGCTCAGCCCAAAGGCCAAAGCTCGGCCCAATGCCCAGCCCAGAGCCTGGCCCAAAGCCGAGCCCAAAGGCCAAAGCCCGGCCCAAAGCTGAGCCCAAAGGCCAAAGCCCGGCCCAGAGCCCAAAGGCCAAAGCCCGGCCCAATGCAGGGCCTAGAGCCCAGCCCAAAGCCCGGCCCAAAGGCCAAAGCCTGGCCCAATGCCCATCCCAAAGCCGAGCCCAAAGGCCAAAGCCTGGCCCAATGCAGGGCCCAGAGCCTGGCCCAAAGCCCGGCCCAAAGGCCAAAGCCCGGCCCAATGCAGGGCCTAGAGCCCAGCCCAAAGCCGAGCCCAAAGGCCAAAGCCTGGCCCAATGCCCATCCCAAAGCCGAGCCCAAAGGCCAAAGCCTGGCCCAATGCCCGTCCCAAAGCCGAGCCCAAAGGCCAAAGCCTGGCCCAATGCCCATCCCAAAGCCGAGCCCAAAGGCCAAAGCCTGGCCCAATGCAGGGCCCAGAGCCCGGCCCAGAGCCTGGCCCAAAGCTGAGCCCAAAGGCCAAAGCCTGGCCCAATGCCCGTCCCAAAGCCGAGCCCAAAGGCCAAAGCCTGGCCCAATGCAGGGCCCAGAGCCCAGCCCAAAGCCAAGGCCAAAGGCCAAAGCTCAGCCCAATGCAGGGCCCAGGCTGCTCTAGGTGGGACCTAAGCCGGGCTGGGTCTGGGATTATGTAGGATGAGATTTGAAGGTATTTTTCCATGCTGTTTGTCATGAGGAAAGGACTGTGCCTGACTTTATGCTTTTTGTCTAGAAATATGCACAAAAACGTATTGCGAAGTTGTTGTTGGAGCAAATTCCCAAAGCAGGGATTTGGGGTGTCCCCACCTGCCCTGGGGCTCTCCCCATTTCAGGGTTACTCCCCCAGTTTCTCAAACTTCAACCCAAGATGCTGAAGTTTCATTTCACCCATCCTGGAATGATCCAAGCCCTCAAAAAGTGGTTTTCTGCTGAATTCAGATCTGGAATTTTGCTGTTCTTCATCTCTTCGGGGTTTGGGAGAACCAGAAAATAAAAATCTCTTTGTTGTTATCAGGCACAGTAGGAGGGCAAAGAACCACGTTTGTCCCTTTACAAAGGGGATGTGGGCATCAGAATCCCAGAATTTCCTCATAAAATGTCAAAAGAAAGATTTGCAAGCCAGGACAGAGCTCCGGAACTGCCCCAAGCACCCCCTGAGCAGTGAACAGAACGAGAGTGGTGATTTTACACATCAAGGTTTTCATGTCAGTCCACTCATAATTACCTGCATCCATGGGGATGGGGCTGTGAGTGCAAAAAAAATGGACAAAATATCATTTAAAGCCCTTCAAGACAGTAGAATATTTATTTACGCACAGCTGCCTGCTCTCTTTCCTCTGCCACCCCTAAAACTGCTGAATTCCTGCAGGATTTATAATCCAGATTGTTCCTATCTCAGGACCAAACCCCTTCAGAGCTGTGTGGAATAAAAGCGTGGATGGCCATCCCAGGCTTCACTTTTTACAGAAATTTATGGATAAATAGTGAAATTATAAATTATTTGAGATACACTGCCCCACTCCCCACCTCCTGCTGCGTGCAGTGTGCTTGCATCCTGTGAGATAAACAAGAATTCCAGGGAAAATCAACGTGCATTGCAGGAAATGGGGGTGGGAAATGGAATTTTTGGCATTTTTCCCTTCAGGCCTTGCCCTGTGGGTATGGGGTGCAGGGGCTCTGCCTCTGCCCTGATAACAGAGGGTGCAACAAAGGCTCTGCTGTGCCACAGCTGCCAGGTGGGGTCCCCTGGATCATCTCCAGAGCAGCCACTTGGCCCCTGCCTCAGTGAAGAGTTTGGTTTTCCATTAGGAAATTCGGTTTTCCATTAGGAAGTTCAGTTTTCCATTAGGAAATTTGGTTTTCCATTAGGAAGTTCAGTTTTCCATTAGCATATTTGGCTTTCCATTAGGAAGCTTGGTTTTCCTTTAGGAATTTTGGTTTTCCATTAGGAAGTTTGGATTTGCATTAGTAAATTCAGTCTTCCATTTGGAAATTCAGTTTTACATTAGGAAATTCAGTTCTCCATTAGGAATTTTGGTTTTCCATTAGAAAGTTTGGTTTTCCATTAGGAAATTCAGTTCTCTATTAAGAAATTCAGTTTTCCATTAAGAAATTCAGTTCTCCATCAGGAAATTCAGTCTTCCATTTGGAAATTCAGTCTTCCATTAGGAATTTTGGATTTCCATTATGAAATTCAGTCTTCCATTAGAAAATTCAGTTCTCCATTAGGAAATTCGGTTTTCCATTAGGAAGTTCAGTTTTCCATTAGGAAATTCAGTTCTTCATCAGGAAATTCTGTTCTTCTTCAGGAAATTCAGTTCTCCATTAGAAATTTTGCTTTTCCATTAAGAAATTCAGTCTTCCATTAGAAAATTCAGTTTTCCATTAGGAAATTCAGTTTTCCATTAGGAAGTTCAGTTTTCCATTAGGAAATTCAGTTCTTCATCAGGAAATTCTGTTCTTCTTCAGGAAATTCAGTTCTCCATTAGAAATTTTGCTTTTCCATTAAGAAATTCAGTTTTCCATTAGTAAATTCAGTTTCCCTTTAGTTTCCACAGCCCTCAGGTGAGCCTCAGGGGTAGGACTGACTCTCTTCCCTTGAGGAAGATGCAGAGGGGATCTTTGTCAGGGGATCTTTGTGGTGACAGGACAAGGAGAAATGGGTACAAATTGAAATTCAGGTGGCATGTCCCAGCAGGGCTGGATTTCTCTTTTTTGGCCTGAGCAATGAGCTCACCCCTGCTCTGGGATAGTCAGGAATTGCAGTGGGGGTTTGGCAAATCCCCCCAGGAGCATCAATGACCAAATATTGCAGCTCTGGCAGAGCGGGGAGAGCCCTGGGGCTCTTCCTGCAGCTCCCCTGCATGGAGAGCACCTTGTGCTGGAAGGGAAAAGCAAATCAAGCCCTTGCTGCAGAAAAAGGCCAAGGGAGCACAGCCCATGTGTGTGAGCAGCCTTCAGAACTCCCTCCTGAGCTTGCTGGCCCCAGAAACTGATTTCACAAACGGGGAGCATGGGCAGGGCTGAGGGGAGTCTGCAAGGGAGAGGGAGAGGGGCTTTGTGAGAGCATGGAGTGACAGGGGGGTGGCTTCTGAGTGACACAGAGGAGGGGTAGATTGGATAATCAGAAATGTTCTTTACTGTGAGGGGCATGGAGTGACAACACAAAGGGGGGATGGTTTCACACTGACAGAGAGGGGGGTAGATTGGATAATAAGAAATATTCTTTACTGTGAGGGGCATGGAGTGATAGGGCAAGGGGGTTGGCTTTGCTCTGGTGGAGAGGAGGTTTAGGTTAGATAATAGGAAATATTCTTTACAGTGAGGGGCTTGGAGTGACAACACAAAGGGGGGATGGTTTCACACTGACAGAGAGGGGGGTAGATTGGATAATAAGAAATATTCTTTACTGTGAGGGGCATGGAGTGCAAGGGGCATGGGTTTGCACTGATGGAGTGGAGTTTTAGATATTAGGAAATATTTACTGTGAGGGGCATGGAGTGATAGGGCAGGGGGGCATGGCTTCACACTGATGGAGAGGAGGGGTAGATTGGATAATAGGAAATATTCTTTACTGTGAGTGGCTTGGAGTGATAGGGCAAGGGGAGATGGCTTCAGTGACAGAGAGGAGGGTTAGACAATAACAAATATTTACTGTGAGGGGCATGGAGTGCAGGGGGATGGCTTTGCACTGATAGTGAGGAGGGTTAGATTGAATAATAGGAAATATTTACTGTGAGGGGCATGGAGTGAAGTGGGAGGTGGCTTCACAGTGATGGAGAGTAGGGTTAGATTGGATAATCAGAAATATTCTTTATTAGGAGGAGCATGGAATGATAGGGCAAGGGGAATGGCTTCACACTGACACAGAGGAGGGGTAGATTGGATAATCAGAAATGTTCTTTACTGTGAGGGGCATGGAGTGCAGGGGGGATGGATTTGAACTGACAGAGAGGAGGTTTAGATTTTAGGAAATATTTACTGTGAGGGGCATGGGATGGCTTCACACTGACATAGCGGAGGGGTAGATTGGATAATCAGAAATATTCTTTACTGTGAGGGGTATGGAGTAACAGAAGGGATGGGTTCGCACTGAGAGGAGGGTTAGATAATAGGAAATATTTACTGTGAAGGGCATGGAGTGCAGGAGGGATGGCTTTGCACTGATGGAGAGGAGGTTTAGGTTAGATAATCAGAAATATTCTTTACTGCGAGGGGCGTGAGACCCCAGAACAGAGAAGCTGCAGATGCCCCATCCCTGCTGGCGTGCAAGGCTGTCCAAACCGCTGCTGGGGGCTGTCCCCAGCATCCCCTCACTGTCCCTGCCGTGCCTGGGGGCTGTCCCCAGCGGCCCCTCACTGTCCCTGCCGTGCCTGGGGGCTGTCCCCAGCGGCCCCTCGCTGTCCCTGCCGTGCCTGGGGGCTGTCCCCAGCGGCCCCTCGCTGTCCCTGCCGTGCCTGGGGGTTGTCCCCATCGGCCCCTCACTGTCCCTGCCGTGCCTGGGGGCTGTCCCCATCGGCCCCTCATTGTCCCTGCCGTGCCTGGGGGCTGTCCCCAGCATCCCCTCACTGTCCCTGCCGTGCCTGGGGGCTGTCCCCATCGGCCCCTCGCTGTCCCTGCCGTGCCTGGGGGCTGTCCCCAGCATCTCCTCGCTGTCCCTGCCGTGCCTGGGGGCTGTCCCCAGCGGACCCCCGGTGCCGGGCGGGGCTGCGGGCCGTGTGCGGGCTCCGGGGGCCGGGCCGTGCCGTGGCATGCTGCGGTCCCGCGGCTGCTGCACATGCTCAGCGCGGCGCGGGCCGGCTCAGCCCCAGCCCCCGGCGCTGCCGCCGCTGCTGCGGGAGCCGTGCGCGCCTCGCCGCGGCTCCGGGGGCGCGGGGGGCGGCCGTGCCCCGGCTCGGCGCATGGCGCTCGGCGCTCCCCGCGGGACGCTCGCCGCCCGGGGCTGCTCCAATATGTGCTGGCACCTCTGGAGCTCTCAGTGGGCACACAAGGACGCGGGCAGCGGATTATCGTGGCTGTACTAATGAAAGGGTTCAAGCTCGCCTGGTAAGCGCGCGGTGCGGAGAAGGGCTGGGGAGGGATGCTGCGGTCCCCCGCGCTGTGGTCCCCGCGCTGTGGTCTCCCCTTTTCTCCCCGAAATGGGGGAAAAAGGGATGAGATCGGCCAAGTTCCGCTGCGGCAAGGCCGGGGGGATCTGGCTGCGGGGAGGAGGCACGGCGGAGGCTCCGCTGATGGATGCGGCGCTGGGCCGCTGCTGTCCGGCAGCTCCGCATCCGCTGCCATGCCCGGAGCGCTCCGGCCGCGTCCCCATCGCTGCTCCGCTGGCCGAGCCGCCTCACCCGGCTCACGCAGGGAAATAACCAAGGGGACATCGTGCCGAAGGAAGGTGGGGGGATAAAAAGGTGTTTTGGATGCTGCGTGCGTGGAATGGCTCCTGCTCGGCTTGTCCTCTAAGCAGCGGATTTTGGGGATGCTCCTCGCTGCCGTGGTGCTGTGAGGACATCGATAGCAGAGTTCCAGGCAGCCCGGAGCTGCCGGCAAGGTACCCGAGGGCTCCATAATTCTTTCATCATTCCTGGGTGTTTTGGGGAGAAACTCACCGGGTTTGGCTAAGTGGGCAGTGAAAGAAAACATTGTGTGGGTGAAAGGCAATTGACAAATCTCTGTGTGTGTGTGTGTCTGAAACGTTCCCAGGAAGATATTTTGTTGGTCAAGTTTGTATTTTTCAGGGGTAGGTAGAAAAAAAAAATATATAAGTATATATATGTGTATATATGTATATATATATAAAATATATAATTATGTATATACCTACAATTATATATATATATAATATATAATTGTATCCTCTATTACATACATATCTATTTATAAATATATATAAATATATATGTATGTATATGTAGTAGAGGACACAATTATATATATATATAATTATATATATATAAAAAAGTCTATTATATAAATTTTATAAATATTTATTATATATAAATTATATATATATATATATAATTTTATATATATAATATATAAAAAATTGTATCCTCTACTCACTCTCTCTCTCTCTCTCTCTATATATATATATAAAATAGAGGATACAATATATATCTCTATATAAAATATAATATAAACTTGACCACCAAAGGCTTACCACCATAGGATCCAGAGTATATCAAAACTATTTTAAATTTCCAGTATGTCAAAACCACTTAGTTGGAATAAATAGGCTTTGAATTATGATGATGAAATTGATTTAAGCAGAACTTTATCAGATGGGAACGGTTCCACGGTGAACAGAGGAATGTGACTTCGTAATTTGGGTTGAATTGGATGGCAAGGGCAATGGGAAGGCCTGGTTCTTTTCCTTAATCCTTTTTTTTTTTTTTTTCTGTAATGAAAAAGGAAGTAATCATAGAATAACAGCCTCCTTCTCAAGTGTGCTAGTTTGCATCAGGGTGAATGTTGTGCTTTGAGATCCTCGCCTGTAAAGTGTGAGAAAACAGCAAAGTTATTTTGCATGTTATTTTACTTATTGTTGCTATTTTAATTTTATCTCTCTTTTCTTTCTTTTTTTTTTTTTTTTCTGTGTAAAAAATAAAAGCACCACAGTATAGCACCAGGAAGCATCTTGTACTGGGCCCCAGGGGACAGACCCGAGCCAGGCATGACTCAATAGGTCATCTCTTTTCCTAATTTCTCTAATTCTGTCTTTTATTTAATTACCCTGAGAGCCTTTGAATTTTCCCTGTGTGTACATGGCTGTGTGTCACACAGGCTGTACAAATGATACCGACATTAACATTTGAAAATATTATATGGTTGGGGGGTTTTTTTTTTGGATGAAAAAAAAAAAAAAAGTCCCTTTCTCGCAGCGATCCGCTGCCTTGTGCGCTGTGCAGTTGGGCTGAGGAGTTGCATAATAGCTCGGCGGAGCGGCAGGAGAGCAAAGCATGTGCTGGAGATGCTGGGAGCGCTGCGATGGAGCGGCTCTGCAGTGCCACGGCCCCGCTGCACCCCCGCACACCCGGCAGCGGCATCGCGGTGTCGCTCCCAGTTCATCCCAGTTCGTCCCAGTTCGTCCCAGTCCGTCCCAGTTCGTCCCGGCAGCTCCCGCTGGAGCATCCCGGTGCTGTGCGGGCCGGGGGCCGGGGGAGGCTCCGGAGCCCTGCCGGGGCCGTGAGCAGCTCACAGCGCTGGGGAGTGCTGGCCGGGCTGCAGGAGGTGCCGCTCTTCCCTCTCCGTTCCTCGGGGGCTCTGGGCGCTCCTGGGCCCCTCTGTTCTCCATAAAGATCCCGAGCAGGGCCCCCCAGCTCTCCTGGAGTCACCTGGCAGGTGCTGCCCAAGCCCTGCCTCCTCAGCATCCAGTCCCAAAATTCAATATTCTGATGGTTTCCCTTATTTAATTATACAGCATTCTGCATCTCTGCAGCTGTCACTGTTCCCCCTAGGATATTATTTGGTTGTGCTGCAATGTCCAGCACAGGAGGGTGAGTTAGGGGTGGTATTTCAGGCCCTGCTTTGCCCAGATCTGTGTGTTTGTCCCTGCTGGATGGATTGGAGGAATCACCTGATAGGTGCTACCCAAGCCCTGAGTCCTCCTCTATCTCAGTCCCAAAATTCAATATTCTGATGGTTTCCCTTATTTAATTATACAGCATTCTGCATCTCTGCAGCTGTCACTCCGTTCCCCCTAGGATATTTGGTTTATTTGGTTGTGCTGCAATATCCAGCACAGGAGGGTGAGTTAGGGGGGTTGTTTCAGGCCCTGCTTTGCCCAGATCTGTGTGTTTGTCCCTGCTGGATGGATTGGAGGAATCACCTGGCAGGTGCTGCCCTAGCCTTGCCTCCTTAGCATCCCCCTTCATCCCAAAATTAAATATTCTGATTGTTTCCCTCATTTAATTATACAGCGTTCTGCATCTCTGCAGCTGTCACTCCATTCCCCTTAGGATATTCTGTTTATTTGGTCGTGCTGCAGTGTCCAGCACAGGATTGTGAATTAGGGGTGTTGTTTCAGGCCCTGCTTTGCCCAGATCTGTGTGTTTGTCCCTGCTGGATGCATTGGAGGAGCACAGAATGAATGCAGGGCTCTCTGAACCTGCTTGGGGTGTTCAATGTGGGCTGGACAGCCTTGATACAAAATGAGCTTATGGAGTTGAGATTTATATAAAGCAAATGCATTTAAAAATGAGCTTATAGGGTTTGTATTTATATAAAGCAAATATTTGTTTGCAGGCCATCCAGTGCACGGGCTGCAAACAAACCCTCAGGTCCTTGGTGCAGGAGCAGCAGTGCTGGGGTTAACCCAGATTTCCTCAGAGAGACACATGATGTCTGTCTGTCTGTCTGTCTGTCTGTACCAGGGAGGGACAGAAGGCTGCCAGCAGCACAGCCTGCCCTGACCCTCAGGAACAGCGCAGCCTTTCCCGGATTTCAGGCCCCGCATCCCTCCCGTGCTGTGGGGTCACCCCAAATCCCACTGCGGGGACAGCAGGGGACCCCTGGGGCTGTCCTGGAGTTGCATAATGGCTCAGTGCAGTGGCAGGAGAGCAAAGCATGTGCTGGAGATGCTGCTGGGAACGCTGGGATGGAGCAGCTCTGCAGTGCCGCGGCCCCGCTGCACCCCCTGCATGTCCCCATGCTGCTCCCTCACTGCATGGCCTGCATTTCCTGCACTGCTGCTCCCTCATTTCCTGCACTGCTGCTCCCTCTCACCATGCCCTGCATTTCCTGCACTGCTGCTCCCACAGCACACCCTGCATTTCCTGCACTGCTGCTCCTTCATTTCCTTCATTGCTGCTCCCTCACAGCATGCCCTGCATTTCCTGCACTGCTGCTCCCTCGTTTCCTGCACTGCTGCTCTCTCTTAGCACACCTTGCATTTCCTGCACTGCTTCTCCCTCTCACCATGCCCTGCATTTCCTGCACTGCTGCTCCTTCATTTCCTGCAGTGCTGCTCCCTCTCAGCACACCCTGCATTTCCTGCACTGCTGCTCCCTCTCACCACGCCCTGCATTTCCTGCACTGCTGCTCTCTCTCAGCACACCCTGCATTTCCTGCACTGCTGTTCTCTCTCAGCACACCCTGCATTTCCTGCACTGCTGTTCTCTCTCAGCACACCCTGCATTTCCTGCACTGCTGTTCTCTCTCAGCACACCCTGCATTTCCTGCAGCAGCCACCTCACCCTGCCCCAATGATCTCATGGCCATCTGGTGGCCCCGGGGCTCTGCAGCACAGCTGGGGACAGCCAGGGGGGCCGGGTGACATCACAGAGTGGCAGTGGCACCGTTGGTGCTGTCACAGCGCCCCGGTGGCAGCAGTGATGCTGCAGCCCCCGAGGATGCTGGCAGGACAGATGACAGCAGCGATTTGCCTCATCACAGCCTGCTGTCGTGGTTTAATTGGTCTTTTTTTGTGTTTTAATGCTGTTTTCATCTTTATATTGTGACCTGGTGTTGCGAGAGAGAGCTTTTGCCTCCGGGCTGACATCAGTGTTATCTCACAGCTCCTCGGGGACTGGAATCAGCCAGGCCTGGAGCTTTCAATCTCAGAAAGCCAAAAATCCACAGCAGCCTTTCCCTCCCCTTCCATCCCAGGCTGTGCTGCCTGCCCTGCTCTTCCTTCTTGGGGAGTTCATGATCCAGCCGAGATGGAAACTAATTTAGATCTTTGATGAAAAATGGAAATCTAATGCCAGAAGAGCATTGCAGGGACAAAAACAAGCTGGTAGCTGAATTGATGTCCCATAAATGGGATACTGAGTAAAACTCTGCTCGTCTGATTTTCCTTCTTTTGTGGTTCCCTCTGCATTGCTTGCGCTGCTGTGCTGCTTGGAATAGTCCTGAGCTGCAGAACCTGCAATCTGGAACCTACAGAGAAAAGAAGGGCCAAAGGCTCCACTAAAAATAAATCTGTAATTCATTTTCCTGCTAGTGCCTGTGGGTGAGGGAAAAAAAAAAACCCAACAAAACTCTCAATGTTCCAACACCCTCCTTATCTGAGGGAAGGATCTATTATGTAGTTGTGGGGGTGGGATGGGAACTAGGTAGGGTTACAGAACAGCAGAGCTAAAATTAGAAATTGTTTGATGTCAGGGAGCAATGAAGATTGACTTGAGGCAGTTTCAGTTCTGCCTCCTGGATGCTGCGGCTGCAGGGGCTTTTGGTACCTCCAGCAGGCTGCCCCTGCCCTTCCCATCCTCTGGAAATCTGGAAATCCATGTGGGAGAGGGGAGGGAGGGGTTCCTGAGCCGTCACACTCTCCCCATGAGCAGTTTGATGTCAGGGAGCAGTGGAGATTGACTTGGGGGCTTTCAGTTCTGCCTTGTGGATGCTGCGACTGCAGGAACCCCTTGGTACCTCCAGCAGGCTGACCCTGCCCTTCTCAGCTCTGGAAATTTGGAAATCCATGTCTGAGGGTTTGGGAGAGGGGAGGGAAGGGTTTATGAGCCGTCACACTCTCCCCATGAGCAGTTTGATGTCAGGGAGCAGTGGAGATTGACTTGAGGCGGTTTCAGTTCTGCCTTGTGGATGCTGCGGCTGCAGGAGCCCCTTGGTGACCCCACCAGGCTGCCCCTGCCCTTCCCATCCTCTGGAAATTTGGAAATCTGGAAATCAGTGTCTCAGGGTGTGCAAAAGGAGAAGGAGGGGTTCCTGAGCTGTCACACTCGTCCCATGAGCAGTTTGATGTCAGGGGGCAGTGAAGAGTCACTTCAGGCAGTTTCAGTTCTGCCTTCTGCAGACTGCAAGAGCCCTTGGTACCTCCATCAGGCTGCCCCTGCCCTTCCCATCCTCTGGAAATCTGGAAATCCATGTCTCAGGGTGTGGGAGAGGGGAGGGAGGGGTTCCTGAGCTGTCACACTCATCCCACCCAGCTCCGCTCCTTTGAGATGTAAATGAGCGGCAGGGAAGGTTCTGTCCTCACGGCGCTGTGACACACAGGGGTGACAAACGTGGGTGTCTGGGATTCGTGGCTCCGTGATTACCCAGGAAATGATGAAGCTGCTTAAATCACTCCCAATTTGGTGCTGAAGCTGCGGGGCCTTAGAGAGCTGCTGCGTGCGGTGAGCTTGGTCCTGTGGCACCGCAAATGATCCCAAATGAAATTGGATTTCCAAATCAATTCTTCCTCAATTTCTGGAGAAGCTTCACGAAATAGTTCTGTGAAAGTTACATAATTGTGCTGCTGTGCCCATTGTGCTGTTTGACCTTCACTTTGCAGGTCCAAATGTTGCGTTTTCAGTCTTTCCTGTCTTCATTGATTCTTCTGCTCCTACATCACCCTTTGTGCCTTTTATTCAGGGGGAAGAAATAGATGCTGATAATCCCTCAGTAAAAACCACCAGAGCTGACCCACATACATATAAATATGGTTTTTTGGGAAAAGGAGAGGCCTTAGCTCCTTATGAATTCTGCAAATGGATCTGAGGAATCAGGATGTTCCCCTTGGCTGCGGCAGGAAGAGCAAACCTCATTAACAGGGCGCTCATCTTCCCCTGCATCCAGAACATTCTGGCCTGGCCACACGTCCTGAACCTTCTGGCTGGCCATAAATTAAGGTTTTTTATCCTTTTCCAGCAAGATGTCATGCCAGGTGCCTGGAAGGACAGCTTGGAGCAGCCTTGGCAGGTTTATTCTGTAGATGGCTCTGTGGCACGCAGTCACTGAGGGGTAATTAACAGGTTTTGTGTTAATTTCTCCAGATTTGGTGTTATTTTTTCTGCCCTTTTCCATGGTGGGAAGCCCTAGGAAGCAGTGAGGAGCCTAATCCGAGTGCAGTAAAGCCAAGGAAAAACTTTGCACACAATTCCCTTGGCCAGGCTATGCTCGTGGGGCAGAAATAGAAGCAGGATCAGCCCAGCACCAGTTTTTGTCCACGCTGGATTAATACCTGCAGTGGCAACAGGCTGTGAAACACAACTTTTATTTTAGCAAAAGTCTGAAATTACAGTGGAGGAAAACCATTTGAAATACAACCAAGGCATTTTCAAACCCCTGATCTCAGACTGGGTTTGCTGTGTGATGATACACTGGCAAAAGCATCCCTTTAATATTTTTGTTTCTTATGTGGTCGGTTCTTGGCATCAAGTTCTGATTTAAATTTGGATAAACATCGGTAATTTTGTCTTTTAATATATATGTGCAGATTGGGACCTCTCTGAGGACAGGCAGACAGAGCAGTTCTGACTGGGGCCATGGGGAAGCTGCACTTTGCAGAGTTTGCTGCAGCACCCAGAATCTCTCCCCCACATCTCTCCTTGGGCTGCAGATTATTTTGGCTAATTGAATCCCAATCGTTTGTTTTGCTGGGAAATTGCCTTCCCCTCTTATCAGATGGCAGGATCACCTTGCTCTGTGTCTCCAGCCCTCAGAAATGTCAAGTGAAGGGCAAACTGGAGTGGCTCTGCAGTTCTGAGCCTTTGCTCACTCAGGGCCTGCAGATGAGTGAGGCAGCAGTGTGGCTGTTCCAGGGGTTCTTTTCCTCACTGAAAAGCCTGAAAATGTGGAAAATTCAGTCAGGAAGAGATAAAACATGGAGCTGAGGCTGCTGGGTGCTGTGTGAGAGCTCAGTCCCTTCCAAAGGGAAGGAAGGTGCTGCCTGTGGGAGCTGGGGGTCACGAGATTGTGCCTGGATCTGTCATTGACCATTTTCATCCTCATGGTGCCTCTGCCCCACTTTCCCTGCCCTGCAAAATGAGGCAAATCAGTCTCTCCTTCCTTCTCCCTGTGCCTGGAACAGAGATTATCATGGGACAAGTGCTAGGAGAAGATGTTGGACAGGAATCAGTCTCTCCTTCCTTCTCCCTGTGCCTGGAACAGAGATTTTCATGGGATAAGTTCTGGAAAGAGCTGTTGGGGAGAAATCAGTCTCCTCTTCCTTTTCCTTTTGCCTGGAGCAGAGATTTTCATGGGACAGGTGCTGGAAGAAGATGTTGGACAGATACCAGTCTCCTCTTCCTTCTCCCTTTGCCTGAGCAGAGATTTTCATTCCCACATTTTGGGAAGAAGCTGTTGAACAGAAATCAGTGTCCTCTTCCTTCTCCCCCTTCCTGGAGCAGAGATTTTCATGGGATAAGTTCTGGAAGGAGCTGTTGGACAGAAATCAACCTCCCCTTGCTTCTCCCTTTGCCTGAGCAGAGATTTTCATGGGACAAGTGCTGGAAGAAGATATTGGACAGAAATCAGTCTCCCTTTCCTTCTCCCCCTTCCTGGAGCAGAGATTTTTTTTATTCCCACATTTTGAGAAGGAGCTGTTGGACAAAAATCAATCTCCTCTTCCTTTTCCCTTTGCCTGAGCAGAGATTTTCAAGGGACAAGTGGTAGAAGAAGACATTGAACAGAAATCAGAATCCTCTTCCTCTTCTTTTGCCTGGAGCAGAGATTTTCATGGGACAAGAGCTGGAAGGAGCTGCTGGACAGTGTCCCACGTTTTTAAGTGTCTGATTCACCCCCTGTGTGTTGATAGTTGTGCTGGACTGATGAGAAGCACTCGCATTGCTGGAATTTCTGCTGCATTTCTGCTCAGCAAGTGGGCAGGGGCAAGGCCTGGAAGAGGCAAAAATTGCCATCAAAACCCTTGTGGCGCTCCCTGACAAATCAGTGTGTCCTGGTTAAGGCCTCTTCTGCTTTTTCCAGCTGAAATTCCAGATTTCTCTCTGTTTTAAACAGTTTAAACTTTGGCTGTTTGAGCAGCTGCTGTGTTTTTGCTTGAACCTTGCCCAGAACTCTGTGTTTAGGCCCTGGTTAGAAAATGCATCTTAATGCCATTATTATTATTTTAATTGATTCTTATTATGACTGGTAACTGCTAATTTCAGGACTTAGAGCCTGTTTGAAGTAAATTGTAGAAGTTGCAATAATATATCCAAGGATGGAATATCCAAGCTCAGGAAATGGAGACACCAAACCCAAAATGCTGCACAGAATTCCTTTCCCTTCTGGGTGCCCTTGCAGAGCCATGTGCTGAATACAAGATGCTGGAATGTTCTCTGAGCTTCTCCTTTCCTAAAGTTTTCCTTTTGGCCAGATTTAGGCCTGTGCTCTTGATTATATTTTACATTTTGCCGTGGTTTATTCCCCTGTAACCATTTTTCCAGGATAGAATGATCTCTGTGGTCACAGCCAAGTGATCTGAGGGCAGATGCTCTGCTTTTTTCCCAACTAAAAAAAGATGCAAAATGCTGTCACTGTCCTTTGACAATGTCACAGCCACTCCATGCGTGTGGGAGAGCAGCAGAGAAAAAGGAATTTGGGGATATTTTTTTTTTGGAGATTCATATATTTGGGGATATATATTTTTTGAATAATTTTCAAACCACTCAGAATACCCGGTTTGGCAGAAAGTGGTTTTGGACCACAGCTAATTTCAGCCCTTGGAATTGGAAGGAGAAAAATGGAGGAGAAAATGAGTGGAATGAAAAGGACTTTGGGGGGAAATTAGGTGTATTTTGAGGAGCAGCAAGGATTTGGTAACAGAAGAAATGTCCAGCTATGCACATAAAATTAGAACAAATTAGCTGGAGGGGGAACACACAACTTGCTTAGTTGAAGAACAGCTCCCTCTAATTAGAGTCGTTCCCTTAATGAGATGCTGAGCAAATCAGGCTGTGTTTGAGGGGCAGAGGGAGGTGGCCAGGCCTGAGCCCTGCAGAGATCATTGGCAAAGCCTCAGCCCCAGTGCAGTGAGGACACAGGAGGTGCTGTGAGTTGAAGGTTTGCATGGAACAGAGTAGCTTCAGAGAGAGGCAGAGCTGTAATTTTGGTGCATTTCTGACCCCACAGCACCAGAAATAAATCAGCTGTGGGGATGTGGAAGGAGCGCCCTGTGCTTGTGAGGCCGTGCAGCCCTCAGAGCTGGAATTTGGATTTTTTCAGAGCTGTCAGCTGCTGGAGGAATGTGATGCACAACCTGATGCACATTTTGGGAATGAGGTTTGGGAGGCAAAGCCAAGCTTAGCTGCAGGCCATGAAAGAAGGATGTGTCTGGAGGCCAGGGCTCACAGAACTGAGCAACATTCAGTGCCTGCTCTGGGGCACTAAAGCTGCAGCACTTCTTCAAATGCTTTCTGTATTATTTTTCCAGCAGGAAGAACAAGTTCCCCACGGATTCTTTTCTGTTTTAAAGGCAGCTGATAGCACAACTGGTCTGGGAAATAGAGCTGTTTCTAAAATTGTGTTGTTTTACAGCAAAAGAGGCTCTTGAAAACAGAGATTTACTGTGCTGGGAGATTTTCATGCTCCACCTCCAGTTTGGAGGAAGAGATTCCATCCTAAATAATCAAGATGGACAAAGGGTAGAAGAAAGGAAGTGGAATTAGTCCTGGTTTGCAGATAAGGCATACAGAGATGAAAGGTGTTTTTTTCTTTTAATTGTTTATTAATAGCTGTGTATTAATTCCCTACAGGAAGCTTAGCTTAGGAGAGCAAAAAAATATTATAGCTTAAACAATTGTCTAAAGAGAGCAAACTCTGCTGAAGGAAGAGCAGGATGAGGAATGCAAACATCCATCCCTGTACCCTGCACCTCTCACAGGGGACTTGCCAGAGCCACAAACTGAACCCTTATAATTGTCCCAAAACAACCTGAATCCTTGTAATTGTTCCAAACCAACCTGAATCCTTGTAATTGTTCCAAACTAACCTGAATCCTTATCATTTTCCCAAACCAACCTGAATCCTTGTAATTGTTCCAAACTAACCTGAATCCTTACAATTTTCCCAAACCAACCTGAATCCTTATCATTGTCCCAAAACAACCTGAACCCTTATAATTGTCCCAAAACAACCTGTGCATTGCTCATATTTGAAGATACCACGGTTATCCTGGGGGCATCTGTTCTTTCAAGGGCAGATTAGGAGGTCAGGGTGATTTGGATGTCACTTTGTAAGATTTCTCACATGGAACTCCAAATCCCAAGGATATCTGTGTGTGTCTTGGAAGTTTTGGGCACAAAAATGCAGGAAATTAAAGCAATCCTTGAAACTATAACACTTATAATTGTCCCAAAACAACCTGGATCCTTGCAATTGTCCCAAAACAACCTGAATCCTTATCATTGTCCCAGAACAACCTGAACCCTTATAATTGTCCCAAAACAACCTGAACCCTTATAATTGTTCCAAAACCAGCTGAATCCATGTAATTGTCCAAAAACATTCTGAATCCTTATAGTTGTTCCAAACCAACCTGAATCTTTATCATTGTCCCAAACCAACCTGTGCCTTGCTCATATTTGGAGATACCACAGTTATCCTGAGGACATCTGTTCTTTCAAGTATCACAGCCCGGATTAGGATTATTTAGATTTTACTTTGCAAGGTTTCCTACATGGAACTCCAAATCCCAAGGATGTTTGAGTGTGTCTTGGAAGTTTTGGGGAGAAAAATGCAGCAAGATAGAGCGATCCTTGAAACTGTAACACTGAACCAGTCCTAATTTTGCAATTTAGAGTCCTGCATTGCTGCAAACTGGGCTGCTGCCTCTTTAAAAAAATGGAAATAATGGAAAGCAGAGCTGGAGACTGAAAGAAGTGTGATATTATTGAGGTATTGATCCATGCTCCTGCCAATCTTCAATAATCCTTGTGGGTTCCTTCCAGCTCAGGATATTCTGTGTATCTGTGGGCCTGGTTTGTGTTTATTAACTGTTACCTATTGCTGTTTATAACTGTGACAAGTGAACAGGTTTATTCCACTCCTCTCCTGCTCCCGGCTGTGAGGATTTGACTTCAGCCTTGATTCTTTCCCACAGTTTCATGTCATTCCATTGCTCATTGTTCAAAAGAAAAAAAACAACCCCAAACCTTTTAATACAGCTTCTCTTTCTCTCCAATATTTACATTCTTCAAATATTTGTTGACCACTCCACTTTGTTTACCCTTCAAGTTTGTTTTCACAAGCGAGCCTCATGAGTGCCGGGATGTTTTTGTTGCTTTCCTTTGAACTCTTTACTCTGTAAGAAAATCTCTCTGGTTCTTTGCCGCCCTTCCAAACGTGTTCCTGCTTGGGATTAACTGATCACACAGAGCAAATATTTCATCATTCCATGAGGGCTGATTGATCAGCTCCCAGTCACATCCGTCCTCCCTGCTCCTCTATCATGTTGCAGCAACATTTTTCATTTGCTTTCTGCTCTTTCCCTGTCCATCTGTGCTGCTTTCTTGCTTTCTAAATTCTTTAAATTGCTGGCTGTGGTTTTGTTTCCTCTGCTGCACCTGCCTGGAGTAGGTACAAAGCCAAGGACAGCAGCAGGGCTGCTTTCCTGCTTTTCCCAGCCGGGAATCAGGCACAGCCTCTGTTTATTTTTCCCCAGACAGGTTTTTTAAGTGTGTTTATACACACTTTCAAGATGAGTCACATTGTTACCTTCTGCATTGTAGAACCTCCGTGCAGAAATGGCCTTTCCCAGAGCTTGTATTTGGAAATGCCCGAGTGTTGAAGGCAAATATTTCTATTTATTCTAAACATTTCCTGTTGCTGCCTGCTGCTCTAGCAGGGAAATCGATGCTTTGTGTTGCCTGATGAGCTTTAGGAGGGTGTGCAGCCCCTGGGGGTGAAAAGCCAGAGCTTTGTGGGAGTGGGGAAGTGGAATTTCGAGGTAATTGGGATGTTATGTCCACGCTGACTGCTGTGCTCCTTTGTTGCCACAGAAATGCTCCCTGGTGGTTTGCAGGGCGTTACATATTTAATATTATATATATATTTTTTAAAAAAATATATATAAATTAAATTATATATATTTAGTATATAATAATAAATTTTATATAGAATATAAATAATATATATTATATGTTATATATTATATGTTATATATGTTATATATTATATGTTATATATTATATACTATATATTATATACTATATATCATATATCATATATTATATATTATATATAATATATTAATTATATAATGTTATATTATATTATATTATATTATATTATATTATATTATATTATATTATATTATATTATATTATATTATATTATATTATATTATATTAATTTTATATAATATATATAAATATATATTAATGTAAAATATATTAATGTAAAATATATTAATATTTAATATATATTAATCTAAATATATATATAGATAGATTTTATATATATATATACATAAAATCTATATATATTTTAGAGCATTTAATAAAGCTCTGCTCGGGGTGCCAGGGCTGGACAGCAGCACATATAATAATTAATATATACGAATTAAATATTAATATCTATTAATGAATATACTATTATATATTAATATCTTGATTAATATATTAATTATATATATTAAAATTACATATATATTTTAAAATATATATATATATTAAAAGAAAAAAAAAATATATATAAAATAGAGCATTTACTAAAGCTCTGCTCGGGGTGCCAGGGCTGCGGTACCAGGGCGGCAGCACCGATGTGTAAGGGCACGAGAAGAGCAGAAATCTGCCACGAGAAGAGCAGAAATCTGCATTTTCTCCGCGGTGAAGGCAGCGAGACGCAGCCAGGGTTAAGCGGCTGATGCGGGACATCCTTAAAGCCACAGCGGGAGCTTTTCCCCCCAGCGGGCAGCGCCAGGCTGGGATGCCAGAGCCGGGCAGCGCCCTGCAAAGGCGGCTTTGTTCCAGCCATGCCGAGCCCTTATCAGAGCGGGGAATCTTTTTGTCGACTCCTTTGGCGGCCCTGAGATGCCCCGGAGCAGCAGCAGCAGCAGCAGCAGCAGCAGCAGCAGCGAGGTGCCCGGGCGGTTCCGTGCGGCTCCCCCCGGGGAGCTGGCAGGGCAGCGGGGAAGAACCGAGGGTGCCTCCCGGGAAGGGCCATGCGCTGACAGGTGGCCCTGGAATCCCTGAAATCCTCGGGTTTCACCTCCAGGCAGGCGGGGAATCCTTCCTTTATGTGTGTGCGTGTGTGCAGGGAGGGCAGGCAGCTCTTTGGGGAATAGGATGCGGGGCTGGGATGGAGATGTGGCTGATGGGGGAATGTCAGTCTGGGAGGAAGGGATTTGGGGGAAAAAGCTGGGGAAGAACTTAAGGTGGAGAATATTCCCAGTAGCATCTCAAGAACTTGTTTGTGTTTGAGGCGAAATTTGAGGTGAAATTTGAAGTTTTGGTGCTGCTGGTCCCTCCTGGCTGCGGTGACACTGGAAGTCCATGGCAAAAGATTTAACTCTGTCCTGAGGGAAGAAAAGGAGGATAAATAATGGAGGCAGTACTGTGATGATTTTCATTTTTCACCTCCCAAGCAGGTGGGGAATCTTTCCTGTGTGTGTGTGCAGGGAGGGCAGGCAGCTCCTCGGGAAAAGGGGAAAAGGATGTGGGCTGGGATGGAGATGTGGCTGATGGGGGAGTGTCAGTCTGGGTGGAAGGGATTTGGGGGAAAAAGCTGGGGAAGAACTTAAGGTGGAGAATATCCCCAGTAGCATCTCAAGAACTTGTTAGAGGTTTGAGGTGAAATTTGAAGTTTTGGTGCTGCTGGTCCCTCCTGGCTGCCCCTGCGGTGACACTGGAAGTCCAGTGGCAAAATATTTAACTCTGTGCTGAGGGAAGAAAAGATAAATAATGGAGGCAGTACTGTGATGATTTCACAGGATCTGTAATTAAGCTGAGCTCCGGTTTCTGGCCTTTTTCTCTGTGGGCAGGGCAGCCTTATTCTCCACGTTATTTATTCTGGGGGCAGGGCCTGCACTGAGCAGCTCTGCAGGGTTTTTGGTCAGTTTTGGGGTGAGCCCAGCAGATTTCAGGAATCTGGAAGAAAGGGCCCAGAGGAGTTAAGGAAATCAGTGGAACACTGGAAGTACAGTGGCAAAACATTTGACTCTGTCCTGAGGGAAGAAAAAAAGATAAATAACAGAGGCACTACTGTGATGATTTCACAGGGACCTGTAATTAGGCTGAGCTCCTGTTTCTGTTATTTTTCCTTGTGTTTAGGGCAGCCTTCTCTGAAAAGCTGTTTTGCTTTTCCCTTCATCCTGCCTGAAAAGGGGAGCTGCTCCTGCTGGGGTGCACTCAGGCCCTGCCTGCCTGATCTCCCCAGCCCTCAGCACAGTGCTGTAACCCAAATAAATGCAGGAGTTCCTTTTATTAGTGCTCCCTCTCAGAGACATCTGCTGGGTTATTGATGTGCCTGGTAATCTTCATTTTCCAGCGCACTGCTGGGTCCATTATCTGTCAGAGCAGAGCAAGGGCTGCGGGGGTGAAAGATGCAGGAGGACAGAACATGCAATGGCTCCCCGGGAAAAACCAGATGGATTTAGTGCCAAGCAGAGGAGCTCCAGGTGTGTCAGTGGTGCATGGTTGGAAACCCCAGAGAGGGGATCTGGGGGTGAGAAGCTCAGCCAGCCTTTCCCAGTGCATCATTCCAAACTGGCGGCTCCCGGGTGGGATGTGCTGCCTGTCCCCGGTGCTGGGTGCTCTCCATTTCTCCTCACATCTACCCTGCAGCGCCTCTCTGTGCTGGGATGGGATTATCTTGGCCTCAACCCACAGGGAAAAACTGGTTTGCCTTGTGCTCCTCTTCCTCCTCATTTTCAGAGATCACACTGATTTAAGGAAGGCCAGAACTGCATTGAGCACCCTCCTGGGCATCACTGTTTGTGAGCTGATGGCTGTGATTCCTCAGGGATTTGGGGCAGCCCTTGGCTGTCACAGACACATTTTATGAAAAATCCTTTCCTTAAGATTTTTCCTCCTGAGAAGCTGGGAGGCCTCAGGAACAAAATGCAAACATTGGTTATCTGCTGCTGTGGAATGCAACAGGTGCATCTGGGATTGGTCTGATGTGGTTGTTTCTAATTAATGGCCAATCACAGTCAGCTGGCTCAGACTCTCTGTCCAAGCCGCAAACCTTTGTTATCATTCTTTCTTTTTCTATTCTTAGCCAGCCTTCTGATGAAATCATTTCTTCTATTCTTTTAGTGTAGTTTTAGTATAATATATATCATAAAATAATAAATCAGCCTTCTGAAACATGGAGTCAGATCCTTGTCCCTTCCCTCATCCTCAGACCCCTGTGGACACGGTCACACTTGGCTGATGAGGAACCTGCCTGGACAGGCTCTGGCCGTGCTACAAAGGCTTGTCCAGCTCTCACTCCAGCCCTTGTTGGAGCTGAACCTCCCCACAGCCTTTCCCCTCCCATCCATCCCTGCACCTCTCCGTGTGCTGATCGTTCTGGTTGTGCCGATTCCCCGAGCCCGGTGTTGGGGACAGCAGGCAGGGCTGTGTGTCCTGGGTGAGGTGGGACCTGCCGCTGGTGAGTGCCTTTAATTCTGCGTGGTTCCTTTTGTGCAATTAAGGAGAGCTAATTAGCTCCTCTTAGTGCAGTCTCCTTGCAGAGGTAGCTGACCTCTTGTTAATCCTGGATTAAGTTCTTACTAAGAACTGGCTCTTTGTGTGTCCCAGTTAAGATGTTGACACTTTGTTCTCTCTCTCCCCTTGTTCTCCTCCTCCCCCTATTCCTCCCCATGCCTGTGAGCACATGATTCCCTGCCTCCTCCAGCCCCCACTGCTCCAGGAATCCATGGACTCTGTGAAAATGCTACTGCCAGCTCAGAAAGAGCTTTGCTTGGTCTGGCACCTGTCTAGGAGCCCATTTTCCACAAGGAGAAAGGGAGAGTGCTTCCTGTTGTTTGGCAGGGTGGTGTCGCAGACATCTTTTAGGAAAAATCTTTCCTTTAGGATTTTTCCTCCTGAGAAGCTGAGAGGCCTCAGGATCAAAATGCCCACGTTGATTATCTGCTGCTGTGGAATGCAACAAGTAGATCTTTGATTGGCCCATGTTGGTTGTTTCTAATTAATGGCCAATCACAGTCAGCTGGCTCAGACAGAGAGTACAAGCCACAAGCTTTTGTTATCATTCCTTCTTATTCTATTCTTAGCCAGCCTTTTGATGAAATCCTTTCTTCTATTCTTTTAGTATAGTTTTAATGTAATATATATCATAAAATAATAAATCAGCCTTCTGAAACATGGAGTCAGATCCTCGTCTCTTCCCTCATCCCCAGGCCCCTGTGAACACCATCACAGGCTGGGAATCCTGTGGGGTTTGAGGAGCAGCGCCCGTGGGCTGAGCAGGAATTGTCAAACAGGAGCAAAACCCCAGCAGGAGAATCCCCCCTGTCCCGAACGGTGCCGTCAGGAGTCCCCCCATTCTTTCCTGAAGAGGGTGAATAGCAAACCAGCAAATTAAACATGTGCAAAACGCTAATTACGCAGTTTCCCACCAGTGCTAATCCTGCTTGCACGTCTGAGGTTGTTGCCCTCAGGGCATGTTTTCCCTCAATGTTTCTTGACATTTCTGCTATTTTTTTTTTCAAAGACAAGGCTGGAGACACAATGCAGGTGTGTCCCCCTGGTTGTGTTCTGAGCTCAGCTGATGAGCAGAGACGTTGGGGAAGAGCTCTCCCAGTGGCTTTAACTTTTCAAACCAGATCATATTAAAGGTGGGCAAAGAATTACAGTCAAGAGTCCACTCATTCATTCCTGAAGAGGGAGAATAACAAACCAGCAAATTAAACGTGCAAAATGCCAATTACCACCCAGTTTCCCACCAGTGCTAATCCTGTTTGCACATCTCGAGGTAATTGCACTGAGTTTTCCTTCAGGACAGGTTTTCCTTCAATGTTTCTTGACATTTTTATTGCGTCTTTTTCAAAGGCAGGGCTGGAAATAAAACACAAGTGTGTGCCCCTGGTTCTGTTCTGAACTCAGCTGACCAGCAGAGAATGCTGGGGAAAAGCTCTCCCAGTGGCTTTAACTTTTCAAACCAGATCATATTAAAGGTGGGCAAAGAATTACACGGGTGGAAATGAGAAACCCTGCGTGTTTACCCACCCAGGTGCTCATTGTTCCGCAGACAGATTTTCAAGGCCTCTTTTTGTCCTTGGCTGCTGGTGTGCCTTACAGGGAGGGTAGGATTGCTCTGGAGAGCTGATCCCAGCCCCACCTGATGCTCTGCAGGCCTGGACATCCCGGCCCTGCTGTGGATCTGTCACCAGCCCTGGGCTTTAATTACCCAGCCAGTGCCTCATTTCCTCGGCTGGGAGATGCAATATGCATGAGAGTGCTTGTGTTACAGCAGCACAGCAGCCCTGCAGGCGTGCAGGCCCAGTTTGGGCAAGGAGAAGGCGCTGCCTGCCTGGCCATTGAACAGCCCGACCCAGGAAAGCGGAGGGAGGGATGCCCAGATGTGGCTCTGGTGCTCCTGCAGGGCTTGGCAGAGCTGTGGTGTGCAAGGGGCAAAGTTATGGGGAATTTGGAAAACCACACAGCACCTCAAAAGCTTTACAAGCTAAAGTTTCACCCCGAACTCTTGGAAGGACAAAGAGCTTTTACGTTTCTGCAGCACCATCCCTGGCACTGAAGACAGCTCGTTTTCATGGTGACAAAAGCTGGATGAAACTGCACTGAGAGAGGAGCTTTAGGAGCCTCTACGGAAACTCTTCTGGACATGAAACTGCAAATTCCTGTCTTGTTCAAGAGCTGCAAGAATGCATTTTATGCCAGCTGGGCTCGCTTGCACAAGCCTGCTGTTCAAGACTCAGGACAAGGACTTTATTTCATGTGTGAAGGACAATGTGAGCATCTGCCTGCTGAGCATGACATGGTCACAGCCCCGAGCTTCCTTAAAGGCTCCTAAAGCTCCTCTCTCAGTGCAGTTTCATCCAACTTTTATCACCATGAAATGAGCTGTCTTCAGTGTCTTCAGTGCAGAAATGTAAAAACTCCTTGTCCTTCCAAGAGTTTGGGGCGAAGCTTTGCACATCTGACCAAGTTTGTAAAGCTTTCGAGGTGCTGTGTGGTTTTCCAAATTCCCCATAACTTTGCCCCTTGCACACCATGCCAGTTCAGCCTAAGAAGCTTTTCTCTAAATAAATCTTGCAGTTTTACCACTTCTCACACAGTGCTTTTGGGAGCAGGACTTTTGTTTGATTCATTTCTCTCCTGACAGTCTGAAGGGAGGGTGAGGCTTCGCCTCATGTCTGTCCTGCCACTCCAGGACCTGCTTTGAGCCTTTGTGTGCTCCAGATCTGAAGCAGCCATTATATTGAATTTATCTCAGCATTTGGGTCAGTGTAGCTCATGTGGCTATTGAAAAATAGCATCTGTTCAAACCTTAAAATTCATCCAGACTAAAGGTATCAAGATTTGTGGAGGCTAAGAATTATGTTTTTAATTATTTTCTCACTTTCTGGAAGAGGAAAAAAAACACTTAAAGATCCATAGGCTGTAAAACAAAATGGGACCATTCAGATATCTCATTCCAAGTGCTGTCGAATGCCAAGTGTGAGGCTTCAATTGATTCTGGTTGGAGGTACAGAACAGTGTTTGGGAGAACACAAACCCTTGCATAATAATGCTCGCCACAGATGGGTAATTGAGCCTTGAATTAGTTACAGTGGTTAGTTCTGTTTGCTTCCCAAAATAGGTTTCTCTTGTCTGGTCAGGATTCATCCAGCTCCAATTTTCAGCATTTCCAGCTGGTACCCAGTGGGATCAAACCTGGATTCCAGGTGAGCATTTAAATTTCAGCCATTCCTTGGCCTCCAGGCTGTGCTGGAAGGATTCAGTGCCTTTAGTGCTGGTTGCTCTTCTCTGGGTTTATCCAGATTATCCACTCCCTGACCCTGGGTACAATCCTCCACACGGTGTGTCAGTGGGAGTCACATCCTTGGGCACGGGGAGTGGGAAAATTTCAATTTAAAACATCATTTCCTTGAAATAAATTACTAATTCTCCAGCTGGCAAACTTTTGGAAGCATTTGGAACAACAAAACTGACCTCAGGCTGATGGATGCAACAAAGTTATTAGAACAGTGGATTTATGTGCACCTAGGTGTAATCTCTGAGTAATATGAAGGTGATGGTAGTGTTGTGGTATCCAGACAGAGGTGTGGATGGTGGTGCTGTTTTCAGTTTAAAATGCTGTGTAGCCTTTGAATGGCACTGATCTGAGCCTGCTGGAGCAGCTCCTGCTCCCACTGCTGTTGATGACAGTGGAAGGATGGATAATCAGCCTTTTGGGGTTGATTATCCATCATTCCTTCTGGGAATTAGCACCCAAAGCTGGGACTGACTGTCAGGAAAAGAGAAAATGCTCAACCCAGGGTATGGAAAGAGCAAAATACAACAAGAGCAGCAAAGGGCAGAGTAATCAGTATTGACAGCATTGAAGGAACAGCTCCTTGTGCTGGCAGTGGGGGTCATTCACAGCACCCTGAGTCCAATAATTCAGTGTAATTCTACACAAGGACACTTGTGCTCAAATCAGGGGTGTCAGTGCAACTCCAGCTCTGTTCTACTCTATTTCCTTGCACACACAAGGCCTGGGAGGCAAATGCAAGCTGGGTGATTGCTTTGCTCTCATAATCCATAATCTTAATTTTTATTGTACTAAGAGGGACTTATTGTCCCTTATTTATTGTATTGTATTAAAGTCCATCTCCATATTCTGAAATAAAGGTGTCCCCAAGCAGGTTTGGAGGGATACAGTGTCCTAATGCTAAAAAAACCTGTAAACTTTGCTGGATTATGTTGCTTTAAAAATCCCAGGCCTGTTTACACATGGATAAGCACTGCAAAAGAAACAAAAAAAAAAAAAAAACAAAAAACCAAGAAACCAAATTAGCTTCCTAGACGGAGCCGGCTAAATTGAGTTGAGGTCACCTTAACTCTGAATGAGCGTTGTTTAATTCAGCTCAGATAATCCACGTGGCCGCTTAATTAGGGTTTAATTTTCCTGCCTGTTCTTGCTTACACGCTTTGAAACTTTCTCCCAGCAGCGCGTGTGAGGCAGGGAGGACAAAACACAATGTTTCCAACCTGTGGGATTTGAACTCCCGGGGTTTTGTTGGTGTCCTTGGAAAGCGTTTAGGGTCGGGTTTTTTGGGGTTCATTCGGGGGAGATACGAGTGGAGTGTGCAGGGAGAGAGGTGGGGAGGATAAATGCATTTCCAACCTGTCAGATCTTGAACTCATAGTGTTTAAATCCTTGAAGAGCTTTTGGGGGTGTCTTTGGAGGGGGTGATGTGAGTGGGGTGAGCAGAATACGTAAAGCGGGGAGGACAAATACAACATTTTCAACCCGTCGGATTTTTAACTCCTAGTGTTTTTTCAAGCCTTCGTAAAGCGTTTGGGGGTCTCTTTGAAGGGGGAGATGTAAACTGGGTAGGCACACTACGGAAAATGAGGACAAACACGACATTTCCAACCGATTTTTAACTCGTAGTGTTTAAATCCTCGAAAAGCGTTTTGGGGTCTCTGTGGCGCGGGAGATGTAAACGAGATGGGCACATTCCGTAAAAGAGGAGGACAAACACAACATTTCCAACCTGTCAGATCTTTAACTCCTTGTTTAAATCCTTGAAAAGCTTTTGGGGGTCTCTTTGGAGGGGGTGATGCAATCGGGGTGTGCACATTCTGTAAAATGAGGGAGGACAGACATTTCCAACCTGTCAGATTTTAACTCGTAGTGTTTAAAACCTCAAAAAGCCTTTGGGGGTCTCTTTGGCAGGGGTGATGCGAGTGGGGCGGGCAGGAGTGGGCGCATTCTGTAAAATAAGGACAAACACAACATTTCCAACCTGTCGGATCTTTAACTCGTAGAGTTTTTTTCCAGCCTTTTTAAAGCCTTTGGGGGTCTCTTTGCTGAGATGATGCGAGTGGGGCAGGCAGGGGTAGACACACTGTGTAAAACGAGGAGGACAAACACATTTCCAACCTGCCGCATTTTAACTCGTAGCTTTGTTTAAATCCTCGAAAAGTGTTTGGGGGGTCTCTGCAGGGGTGATGCGATTGGGGCAGGCAGACGTGGACTCATTATGTCAAACGAGGAGGACAAACACAACGTTTCCAACCTGTCGGATTTTTAACTCGTAGCGTTTTTTCCACCCTTTGGGGGTCTCTTTGCCGGGGTGATGCGAGCGGGGCAGACTGGGGTGGGCACATTCTGTAAAACTGGGAGGACAAACACAACATTTCCAACCTGTCGGATCTGTAACTCGTACCGTTTTTCCAGCCTTTGGGGGTCTCTTTGCCGGGTTGCTGCGAGCGGGGCAGGCAGGATTGGGCACATTCTGTAAAACACAACATTCCCAACCTGTCGGATTTGCAACTCATAGCGTTTTTTTCAATCCTTTGAGGGTCTCTTTGCCGGGGTGATGCGAGCGGGGCAGGCAGGATTGGGCACATTCTGTAAAACACAACATTTCCAATCTGTCGGATCTGTAACTCGTACCGGTTTTTTCAGCCTTTGGGGGTCCCTTTGCCCGGTTGATGCGCTCGGGGCGGGCCGGGGTGGGCGCATTCTGTAAAATGAAGACAAACACAACATTTCCAACCTGTCGGATCTGTAACTCGTACCGTTTTCCCCACCCTTTGGGGGTCCCTTTGCCGGGCTGATGCGCTCGGGGCGGGCAGGGGTGGGCGCATTATGTAAAGCGCTGCGCAGGCGTGTGCGCGGAGCGTGTGCGGCCGCACCGGGCAGCATCAGCGGGGGGACGGGCATGGGCACGGCCGGGGCCGGGGCAGCGCCGCGGGGCCCCTGAGAGCCCGGGCAGGGCCGTGCCATGCTGCAGGAGGTGAGTACCCTCCCGGCCGGCCGCACAGTGCATGAATGAATGAATGAACCCCATGAGTGCCGGGCGATCCCCACTGAATTCCGCCTAGCTGCCGCTGCTGCCGCTGCTGCCGCTGCTGCCGAGCCGCTCCACGCTCCCCAATGGCTGCCAGGTCAGTGCTGTCGCTGTCACACGTGTGTCACACGCAGGGCTCGGCGCTGGCGGCTCCTCCATCGCACACAGGCGCTCTCCGGGCAGATTAAAGCCGGAGTCCATGTTGGTTGCTGCTGCTGCTGCTGCTGCTGCTCCTCTGCGTTCGGGGGGCTGGAGAGCAGGCGGCGTGACATCATGGTGCAGAGATGCTTCGTTTCTCTTCCTTTCCGCGGGCCGATGCCTTTTGAATTTTCATTTTATTTCATTTCATTTCATTCTCCCTCTCCTTGTTCTGTGCCCCCCACGCACGTGCCCTGCCTCTCCTGCAGGGCGGAATTGCTAAAACAGCCTTTTCGATTGTTCCGAACAATGGGCAAATCTGATTGTTTGGGTTCTATTTTTTTTTCTTTTCTTTCTTCTTTATTTTTTTTCCCCCCAGCTTTCATTCCCCTCACCCCTCCTCATTTCCCCTGCTGTGTCCCCCCCATCCCCCATTCCCACTGTCCCCATCCCCCATTCCCATAGGGACACTCATTCCTGCCGTAACATCTGGGTCCAGGAAAGGGGGAGGCAGGAGGGGTCGGGGCTGGGTGCGTCACGGAGCTGCTGCTGCAGGAACATGGTTGGGTTTGTTTGCCCATGTGCTCTCTCCTGCCTCTACAAGGGCTCGTGGTTCCGCTCTGCCTTCCTCTCGCCGTGTTTGTGTGTTTGCACTGATGGGGAGAGGCAGGGTTTGGTTTGTGCCGCTTTTTCAGGCTCTGCTCCAGAGTCTATACAGGTGGCTTTGTTTTTTTTAATATTTTTTTGGCAAGGGAGAAGAGTAGGAAGCGAGGATTCATTGCACTGTGTGTGTTCATAGACAGGGAGAATCTGCTGAAAGCCCTGAAAAAATAGCTTTTCCTTAGACTGCTGGTGGCTGGCATTGTCCTGTGCATCATGGAAATGCTGCTTCAGAAAAGAGAATCTATTCCTGTTCCCTTGCTCCATTAAATCACATGCATCTGCAGGAGAGGCTAGATTAGATAGATTTAGGATGCAGCTTGTGATTTTGACTCAGTAGGATGGAAACTTCAAATCTTGGGGATGTATTTACATTTACAGCAGCGCAATAACTCAGAACCCTCAACATTCTCTTGGAGAAGCCTCTAGCTGATAAAGAGCTGAGTGAAACCCCTGTGTGATAAAGAGCTGGGTGAGACCCCCATGTGATAAAGAGCTGGGTGAGACCCCCATGTGATAAGGAGCTGGATGGAGCCGCCATAACTTGGAACCCCCAAGATTCTCTTGGAGAAGCCCCCATGTGATAAAGAGCTGGATAGAACCCCTATCTGATAAACAGGTGGATGGAGCCCCCATCTGATAAAGAGCTGGGTGAAACCCCCATGCGATAAAGAGCTGAATGAACCCCCCATGTGATAAGAGGCTGGATGAAATCCCCAGCTGATAAAGAACTGGGAGAAACCCCCATCTGATAAGGAGCTGGATGAAACCCCCATGTGATAAAGAGCTGGATGGAGCCCCCATGTGATAAAGAGCTGGGTGAAACCCCCATCTGATAAACAGCTGGATGGAATCCCCAACTAATAAACACCTGGATGAAGCAGGAGAGGATCTGTTAAAGGGAGGGGACCAGGTTGAGCCAGGTCCTCAGGACAAAGGGCACTCTGTGGCTCTTGCACCGAGGGGCTCTGGCCCTCTCTGGTTGTGCCTCAGGGCTGGAGCAGAGCAGGCGGGACGCTGCACAAGAGGGATCAATCGGAAGTTGTTGTTTTGTTATTTTCAGAAAGGTAACGGGAGGAAACATCAAGGGCTGAACAAAGGGAAGCGGCTTTGATCCCAGCTTTGAAGATCGCAACGTCTCCCATCCAATAACTTGTGAGGGCTGTGCTGACGAGCCGTGGGAGTGAGAGGGACGATGCAGAGCTGCAGCTTTGTCTCCTGCTGCACAATGTCCCTGCCGCCCCCGCTGCCAGCCTTCCTCAGAGCCTTCCTCGGGGCTTTGTGAGCCCTGCACAAGGCTGGGCTGGGGATAAAGCCCATCAAGCCTTGCTGGAGTTACAGCAGGGAAAAAAAGCGCCTGAGCTCTTCTGGGAGTTGTATCACACCTACATCCCCACCCCAAAGTGGGCCTGGGTGCTCAGCCCCAGCTCTGTTGCTTTATCTCACTCTCCCGGGGAATAAAGCACAGATGACAGCAGCATTGCATATCCCCAAAGCGCTGAAAGATTCTGATGTTAGCTTGGAAACGACAAGGATTAAAATAACCAGCTTGGATTTGTTTTAATTTTTATTTTTATCCTTTGAGCTGTCAGGTTTTCAAAACTTCCCTCACATCAAAGATGGTTGAACAGTGTCTGTTGATGTTTTGTTTATTTCTTAAACAAGGCTTGCAAGCTCTGTTCTGCCCCGAGTTCCAGCCTTGGAGATGTTGATGGAAGCATCAGACACTGGAGTTCTTGCTGTTAATTACAGGAGCTGCTGACTCTGTGGTGGGGAGGGGAGGAAAACAAAGCCTGGATCTGTTCCTCCTTGGGAAGTGAGTGGGTGACCTGCAGGTGACAGTGCTGGGGCTGTGTCTGTCACCTTCAGAGGGATGTGAAATTCTTACTTTGTGCTGTTTCTCCTTCACTGCCTCCCAGATTTGTATTATCCATCACACTTTGTTTGATGTGGCTTTGGAGCAAGTGGAATTACAATAATTTGGGACTGAGGGAGGGTTTAGGGTGTGATTTGTAACCCTGCTCATTAACGACCCTTTCCAAGCTGTGACTGGTGCATTATTGGATTTATTATTCAGACCTCTCTTGTTGCATTTCAGGAACATTTTCCAACTTTTCCTCGGGATTTTTGCAGCCACCCCAAGCAGGAAGGGAGAGGTTTCTTCCAAGCTGGCTGAGGGGGGGTTTCTGTGAGAGATGAGGCCGTTTGTCCGTGGGTCTGTCTGTCTCCAGTGGTAACCAGGATCGGGTGATCCACAGGGACAATGCCGTGGTTAATAATGCATCTGCCCATCCTCGCACTGCTGGCTCTGGGCAGAAGGCAAATTCCTCCCTAATGCTTGCAGTGATTTGCTAATCCTCTGAGGCATAATAATTGCATTAATTTTATTTCATGAATATGTAAACATGTGATTGGATGTCACGGGAGGACAGCATTCTGTGAAATGGCAAAACAGACAGAATAAATCTTAAACAAATCTGGACTTTCCTGCTCAAAAACATGCAGAAGGCAGACTATTTTTATATTCTTTTCAAAGCACTTGTCATGAAACACTCCTGTTTCTGCACAGCCCTGCAGGTGTCATTGCTTTTTTGACTTATTGCTTTCTCTTTTGTCTCTCTTGCTGGGAGATGTAATAGAAATATAACATTTTGTTATTGCTTGTAGAGCAGTGGCGGGCCCAGGGAATTGCTCCAGGATCTGTGCAGGTTTTCATTCTTGGATGATCAATTTGAAGGGAGTGTAGGTTGGTGATCAAAAGTTGTTACCATCTGTTTGCTGTTTGGGAGACTGCATAATGAGCTGCTGAATCTCCTCGTTTTCCACTGATGTCAGACTGGATGGCAGAAAAGTATCTTTGTAGGCGTCTAATTAACCCCTCTAATAGTTCTTTCTGAGGAGAATTAACTCTTTTCAGTGCCACAGCCAGGCCTGAGGTGCCTTCTTGACCTTTCTGCTCTTTTCCAGACTACCAGCACAATTCTGTGCTGCCCTCAAGGATCTCCTCTGGTCTCGCTCAGGAAAGTGCAGGCACAGGCTTGGCTTTGCACAGCCCGTGGATTTCAGACACAGAGAGTTCAATATGCGCTTCAATCTGTGCATTTCTGCTGGGCTGGGGACATATTGCTCAGCACTTGCAGAGCTGAGCTCAAATTGCAGCACAAACCCCAATTCTGGGCCTGGCAGAGCTCCTTACCAGGTCGGTTCTGCAGGGAAAAGTGAGTAATTGCAGGATGACTCTTGGAAAGCAAATTCTTGGGAGAGCTGAGGGAAGAAGACACTTGGAGGCCTTTAAGCTTTCCAGATCAGGACTTGCTTGAGGAAATCCAAGGGGCTGAGAAATGCACTGCAGGGAATGGTGTGGGTGGTGTTCTTCTGCCCCTGAGAAGCTGCTGGTGGCCACAGCTGAGTACCTGAGGCTTCTTTAGCTGAGCTGCTCTAGTTGCAAAACTCTTTGGGTGTTTTTCCTACTTCTGTCCGAATTCTAATTCACATCCTGCAAGTGGCAGGGCCAAAGGAGTACCTGAGGCTTCTTTAGCTCAGCTGCTCTAGTTGCAAAACTCTTTGGTCCTTCTCCCACTTGTGGCTGAATTCTGGTTCACATCCTGCAAGTGGCAGAGCCAGAGGGATTTGCTGTGCTGAGCTGTGTCACAGGTGTGTGACAATGCCCTCTGGAGCTGGCTGCTGGCTCTGGGGGCACATTTGGGAAGGAACTGCTTGTGTCAGTCCCAGGGACGGCTGAGATTTCAGACTTTGGTGTCACTCCAGGATGCTTGGGTGTCATTCATGCAGGATTCATTTACCAGGCTGCAGCAAAGGCAGGTTTCTCGTGGAGTTCTCAATGAAAACATTATAAAGAGTTCCTTTATGATTTTAAGAACACCAGGCTTAACTTGTGGAATACCTTTCCAAAAGTGACTGCTCGGTGAAGCTCTGTTCATCACCTGGTTCAGCCCCTTACAGGGAATATTCTGTTGGAGGAGAAATTTGGCCTTTCTGTGCCTCCCCTGGTGTCTCAGGAGCTGGTCCATGCATTGCCAAATGTTCTTTTCCATCAGCTGAAGGAAAACTTGTAGAATCCCAGAATGGTTTGGGTTGGAAAGGCCCTTAAACATCATCTGTCCCATGGGCAGGGACGCCTTCCACTCTCCCAGGTTGTTCCAAGCTTCATCTTGGAATTCCAGGGATGGAGCAGCCCCAGCTTCTCTGGGCACCTCTGCCAGGGCCTCCCCACCCTCACAGGGAACAATTTCAACCTAAATTTCCCCTCTTTCAGTCTGAATCTGTTACTCCTTGTCCCATCACTACAATTTCTGCTCTCCTTCTCCAAGATGCTGGCAGGCTGCAGATATTGATGCTTTTCCTCAACATCTGAGCAGAGTTTGGCCCCTTCCCACCCGCCCCACGCTTGCTGATGGTATTTTGGTGAGGTTTTTCCTTTAGGGACAGCAAGGACATAAAGCAAGGAGACAAAGCCTTGGAATTCCAGGGATGGAGCAGCCCCAGCTTCTCTGGGCACCTCTGCCAGGGCCTCCCCACCTTCACAGGGAACAATTCCTTCATTTATCCAACCTAAATTTCCCCTCTTTCAGTCTGACTTTATTACTCCTTGTCCTATCACTACAATTTCTGCTAAAACCCCCTCTCCAGCTCCAAGATACTGGCAGGCTGCAGATATTGATGCTTTTCCTCAACATCTGAGCAGAGTTTGGCCCCTTCCCACCCACCCCACGCTTGCTGATGGTATTTTGGTGAGGTTTTTCCTTTAGGGACAGCAAGGACATAAAGCAAGGAGACAAACCCAGCCTCCTGTGCTTTCCAATGCTCTGTGCAGAGGTTTTCACCTCAGAGCAAAGGGGCTGCTGCTTAGGTGGGCTTGTTTGTGTTCTGTCCCTCACTTAATCTGTCTCACCCACTGAAGGCCACTCTGCAGGGGGACGTGAGGCCCTGAATGCACTCTGGGCAATTAGGTCTCTAAAGCGTTATTTATTACAATTATTTTTATTTCAAAGTGGGTCAGGGCCGTTTTGGCATTTCAGGCGTGGATTGCTGGTTCAATTGCAGGCCTCGGTCGCCATGGCAACTGCAGAAAGCGTTCGTCATGGCTGGGCTTGGGCTGGATTCAAACTGCAGGGAAGGAGCAGGAGCACGGAGAGCCCTGAGGGGCTCGGGGCGGGGGCAGCCCTGTGCTCTCCGTGCCCGTCCTCGCTGGCATCAGCCAAAAGATTCATCATTTTATCTGTTGGTGCAGTCCCTCTTGTCAGAAATATTCAGCTTTTCCCAATTATCGGGAAATTCAGCCCTCCTGGCTTTGGTATTTGTGCCACTGACTGCAGGGAGAGCCAGAGAAGGAGCCCTTGGTGTTTTTTCCCTCCTCCTGTTTCTACAGAAGTGAGAATCCACACACACACAAGATGAGATTTGTGGATGGATTTAATTTTTTAAACTAAAAAATGAGCTTGAAATGAGTCCTTCATGTGAGAAATATTCAGCTTTTCTCAGTTGTCAGAAAATAGGAGGGAAATTCAAACTCCAGGGAAGGAGCACGGAGAGCCCTGAGGGGCTCGGGGCAGGGGCAGCCACGTGCTCTCCGTGCCCATCCTCGCTGGCATCACCCAAAAGACCCATAATTTTCTCTGTCTGTGCAGCCCCTCATGTGAGAAATATTCAGCTTTTCCCAATTATCAGAATATAGGAGCCCTCCTGGGTTTGTTATTTGTGCCACTGACTGCAGGGAGAGCAAAAGAAGGAGCCCTTGGTGTTATTATCCCCCCTATTTTGGCAGAGGTGAGAATCCACACACACCGAGCACAATAGATGTGGATGGATTTAATTTTTTAAACTAAAAAATGAGCTTGAAACGAGTCCTTCATGTCAGAAATATTCAGCTTTTCCCAGTTATCAGAAAGCAGGAGGGAAATTCAGCCCTCCTGGGTTTGATATTTGTGCCACTGACTGCCGGGAGAGCCAAAGAAGGAGCCCTTGATGTTATTTTTCCCTCCTATTTCTGCAAAGGTGAGAATCCACACACACCTAACATGATATTTGTGGATGGATTTAATTTTTTAAATGAGCTTGAAAGACAGAATCTGCCCAGGGTTGTGCTTGGCAGAGCTGGCACCAGAAATTGTGGCTATGGCAGTGTGTGAGCTGGGCAAAAATAAAATTGCCAGCTCTAAGCAATGGTCTGAATGCACCTGAATGATCTAAAACATCTGAGCTGGTGCTGCTCCTGTGCAGCTGTAGCGCTGGGCTGTGACCAAAACCCCACCTTGAGGAGCTTTGCAAGACCAAAAAAAGACTAAAATAGCACCAAACTTTGCAGCATTTTTTGAGTTTCACCTGCACGCTATGGCAGCTGTACCCTGGTTTTGAGCTGCTCATTCTGAGCAGCATTGAGCAGCAGCAAAATCTCCCAAGTGCAAACTGAAAGCAAACAGAGGCTGGAGACTGAGTTTGGCTTTTTTTTGGTCTTGACAGAGCTGCTCTAAACTCAGGCTCAAAGTGAAACTGAACTCGCACGAAGTGAAAATGAGACAGGGGTTGTGTGTGGTAAACTCAGGTTTTGTAGAGGAAAAAAATAGCCCATGTGTTCACACAGGTTTAGCCAGTGATGGGGACAGTGGCTTCAAATTCTTGCCTTGTGTTTTTGGGGACCACTCACACAACCAGTGTCGCCTCAATAACAAGCAGGACCAACACAGCTTCAGAATTCAGAGGTTTTAATTAGAAATCTACCTTTTCTGCAGTCTGTAAAAATGGCAATTCAGAACCAGTTCCATCAGTTCAGAACCAATTCCATCCCTGGGACTGCTGCTGATGAACTTGGAGCCACCAATCTAGCTCTGCTGGGCTGCTAAAATTGAGTTGAGCAGGAGCACAGACCAGGTGAAACATCACTTTGACTGGATCAGCTGAAAATCTGTGAAGGAACCTGATGCTTTTTAGTACTTCAGTAAAATAAGAAATCCCTGATAATTTTACTTCATGTTATACCTGAAATGTGGCAGGCAGAGCTGCTGGGAGAATGGTCCAGATCATTTTTTGATTTGTGTTTTCCTGCAGTTATTATTTGGGGGGGGGATTAAATCTTGAATATTGCTATTTTATATATATATGTGTGTATATATATATATGTGTGTGTATATATGTATATATATATATGTATATATATATGTGTATATATATATATATATGTATGTATATATAAATATATGTGTGTGTGTGTGTGTATTTATATATATCTTGAATATTGTTATTGCTGCACTGGTTTAGCATTCAATATTCCTGTGCCTTGTCCAGGGAAAGGGAGGGCACAGGACAAGAGGATGTGACAATATTTCCCTTGAGAATGTTCAGTTGCTCCTGGTGAAGAGCCCCAAGCCAAAGGGGATTGTTTTGCACTGGAGCTGCCTTGGGGTTTGGGTGATATTTGAGCAGGTTTTTATTGCTCTGTATTTCTCATCCTACTGAGTAGAAATAGGTAACAGAGCAGAGTTTAACTTAATCCACCTTCCTGCCCACAGAACATTTTGCACACCCTTTTTCATTTCAAGCCTGAAATGAAATTCCACACTTTGTAGGGATGAAAACATCTTCCCAGGGGCTCCTGGGACGCTCCATGCTGCTGTTCCTGCCCCGTGCCAGCTCCCAGGAAATCTGATTCTGGCCCTGTTTGCATAAGCAGCTTGGCTGGGTGCTTCCTGCAGGCTGCTCAGGGAAAATTTCATCACTTGTGCATTGACACAAGCAGTGAGCAAATAAAGGAGAATTTACAAGAGCAGTTCATCCAAAACCAAACCAAGCCAAACCCGGGGAGTGTGTTACACCCGCTGCTTGTATCTAACTAATGCTTGTAAAATGGTTTTGGCATCTTCAGAGGTAAGGAGAGATGGATATGGTTTTTATCTGGCAATTAATGAAACCTCAGGCATGTGTTCAGCTCCTCTAGGTTTTCAGGGAGGAAATGATCCATTTGGAGCACGTTGCTGTGCATTATTGTGATTGCTGTGTGCAGTTTGGCTTTAATCATAGCCCTTAAGAGTCTAACAACTTCTTTAATTCAGTCCCTCGCAGCTGTAATTCCTCCATCCTTTCCCTGCTGCCTGTGCTGTCAGGTGTTTGGTGTTGCTCATGAGAAATCAGGCTCCTGAAGAAGTTTGTACAGATGCAATCCCCGCACCAGGCTCCTCTGTGACCTGCTGGCTTGGGCAGCACAGCTGGAAAAGCCTCGAGGATGTCTGGCCTGGTCAGAAATAGATTTGGCTCCTGAAGGAAATGAGTGACGGAGTGAAAAATGGGAGTAGTGTGTGGGATTCTGAAGAGTCTGGCAGGAAGGAGAGGCATCAAAAGAGAAGGAGCAGTGAGGAAATCTGAGTTTTCCTGTTCTGTGTTAGTTTGTACATTACTGGGACATTTGCTGAAGAAAGAGAATGAGAAGTTCCATTCCCCTCATAATTTCTGTAAAACCCTGAAAGGCCTTGCTTTTCCCATTGTGAAAAAGGAACTTAATTTTTAATTTTTTTGTAATCACAAACGCTTTTGGGTCACAGCAAACCGTTTCCATGCCCAGCTCTAACTGGTGTGGGAAAGGATGGCTCTGCACAGGAAATGCTGCATTGAATGTCATCACAACTCCCCTCCCAGAGCCCAGGGGTTTGTGATGCTCTTTGATGGGGTGTTTTGTGAAAGGTGTGACCCCATTTTCGTGCATCCTGTTGAGAAGAGCCGCGCTAACAAAGGAGGGGCAGCGTGTATTGAGCACACGCTGACACTTCTCTCGTTCTTCAGTGCACATTTGATTTTTCTAAGCTCAGATCGTTTTAAACTCCAGGAGCCAACGCGTTTCTTCTGGTGGGCACTGCTCTGTGCTCTGAGGGGTTGGAGGGTGGTCGGAGAAAGGCACTGCCAGCAGCTCCTCTGCTAAAGGAGAAGTGCCCAAACCCACGGGGGGCGCGGGGAGTGCTGCTCTGGCAGCTGAGGAAGCAGCTCTGCGCTGTGGCTGCTGCCCAGCCCGGGCTGTTTCAGCGTGGCCATGCTCTAACCGTGCTCCGTGCCCTCCCTGTTCCCCGCAGCACCGCCAGTAACTCCAACCGCAGCACGCCCGCCTGCTCCCCGATCCTGCGCAAACGCTCGCGCTCGCCCACGCCGCAGGACGCCCAGGGGGACGCCATGGTGGAGAAGGGCTCCGACCACTCCTCGGACAAGTCGCCGTCCACGCCGGAGCAGGGCGTCCAGAGGAGCTGCTCCTCACAGTCAGGCCGCAGCGGGGCCAAGAACTCCAAGGTGAGCCTGGGCGCGGGGACGCGGTGCCGGGAGCAGCCGCGCTGGCTTTGTCCTCTGCCGCCTTCTTCTCTGGCTGGTTCCCTCCCTCTTCACACGTGGGGTTTCTGAGGGTTCTGCTAACTCAGAGTCCTTCGCCTGGGTCAGGCTGAGCACAGCTGTGAGGCTGCAGCTTTCTCTAGGTCCTGTTTGCTCTAGGTCCTTTCTCTCAAGGAAAGGTGCTTTCTCTAGGTCCTTTCTCTCAAGCTGAGAAAGGAAAGGTGCTTTCTCTAGGTCCTTTCTCTAGGAATGGTCTTTTCTCTAGGTCCTGTTTTCTCTGGGTCCTTTCTCTCGAGGAAAGGTCCTTTCTCTAGGTCCTTTCTCTTGAGAAAAGATCCTTTCTCTAGGTCCTGTTTTCTCTAGGTCTTGTTTTCTCTAAGTCCTTTCTCTCCAGGAAAGGTCCTTTCTCCAGGTCCTTTCTCTCTAAGTCCTGTTTTCTCTAAGTCCTTTCTGTAGGTCCTTTCTCTAGGAATGGTCCTTTCTCTAGGTCATGTTTTCTCTAGGTCCTGTTTTCTCTAGGAGCTTTCTCTCCAGGAAAGGTCCTTTCTCTAGGTCCTTTCTCCCGAGGTCCTGTTCCTTGGGAGGTTCTGTGGGAAAACTCCTCCACCAGGGGTTTTCACACACCTTGAAAATCAGCTGTTGCAATTGCTTTTTTTTTCACCTGGATCATGAAATCAATCAGGTTTCCCCTGTGAAGGGCCTGTGCATTTCCCCAGTCCTATCCAAGCCCTCTGAGATCAGTTCAAATTGCACAGAATCACTTTTCCTACCCTCTGCCCATCCCTCCCATGGCTGCAGTGTTATGGCTGGCTTGCCCAGGGTCGCTGATATTTTCCCCAGGAAGGTTTTGTGTCTTTGGATGGTGTTAGAAACAGCTTTGTCTTTACTGTGTAGGGAAAGAGTGTTTCAGGTTTGGCTCTAGGTTTTTGTGTGAGCAGTGGGACCTGGTAAAACACACACAAGAGCCTGGGGTGCCAAATAAACCTTTGATTATGACCCAAGATCAGTGATGTGTCAGCTGTCAGGAGCACTTGTGTTTGCCCAGATTTTTGAAGGGAGATGTTTCAGCCTGAATAATTTCCCAGGCAGAACTCTGATGGTTTGTATAAAATGAATTGTTTGATGTTTGCCTGATTTATTGCTGGATTGTGTCACAGACCAGAAATCCTCATCCCCTCCCCTTCGTGGCCACTCAGCAGAGGGAACAGCGCTCAGTGGCCCACATTCTCATCTCTCACCACTCTGGGGCAGTCTGTGAGGGGGGGAAAAGGGTTTTTCAAGCTGAATCATTGGCGTTCTGAGGTTGCCCTTGAGGTCAGCCTGGCTTCCTGTGCACGCAGTGACCTACAAACCCCGTCCCAGGGCTGGTGACACCCTCAGCACGGGGTTGCCAGCACTGAGTTCCCAAAGGAAGCCATGGGTGGGAGGCAGGAGGATGCAGGGCACCCTGGAGCCACACTGGGGGTGCTCACAGGGAAATGGGATCCTTGGGAAGGGGAGCTGTCGCTATAGGACACGAAAAAACAGAAACTCACACCGCTGTTCTCAAGGTGAAGGAAAAAAGAAGTTTATTTTCCAACTCTAACATTTATAGTTTTCTAACAGTGACAGTAGATGGGAGGGTGACGGTGCCACCTCTCCAATGACGCTGGTCAAACTAACAGTCCATCAACTTTCTCTTCTTCTATAAAAGAATGCAAAACCATGAATTATTTACAGAAAGTGTGTGAGAAAGTTCACTACAGGAATGTCTACATTAAAAAGCTTAGAAAATCTTAATGACAGGGAACCACAGAGAGGAGTTGTGTCACCCTGGCCCTCAAAATTAAAATCATGGGAGTGAGAATTTTACCAACACAGTGACTGCTAAGCTGAACTTTAATTCATCCCTGGTGTTTTCCAAGAGGGTGCAGTGCTCTCTGTTGGGTGTGTGGGTTTTCCTTCTCTTGATCTGCCAGGTAATTTTTTCTTTTCTCCCTAATTTCTCTCTTTTCATTCCTGCATGCTTTCTCTCCGATTAAGTCACACAAGCGCCTCTCCAAAGTAAGCCTTCTTTTTTCTCTCCTGTCCCCCCCACTGTAGAGCTGTCTCACCACTCAGGAACCCTCCCTGTGGTGCTGAGTGCTGACCCCAGCCAGGCATTCTCCTGCTGAGCCTGGGAGAATGCCAGCAAGAGCTCAGCCCCGTGCCTGTAGCTGGAAGCTGGGTTCACTGGCATCACTGGCATCTCTGTGTTTGCTCACACAGACTGAGAACTGGCCTCTTCATCGCACCCCTGTGATGAGCATTATCACGTCCCAAACCATTTCAACCTTTCAGTTCTGCTTTCCCCTCTCCCTTGAAGTGAGCTGCTGTTTTTGCCAGGGAGAAATCCTCTGGAGCTGAACAGAGCCACCTTCCCTTCTCTTTCCTTCTCCTTCCATGATTTCAGAAACCAGAGTTGTTCCGTGTTTTCAGAAACCGGAGTTGTTCTCCATGACTTCTTCCCTGCTTTCCATGACAAATTGCATTTTTGTGGCCAGTGATCTCAGCTTACTGCCCTGGCAAGCTCTGCTGTGTGATGTAAATATTAAAGATCAGTGATTTCAGGTGAACCCAGCTTGAACCTGGTAGAGCAGAACCTGTCCCAAATGAATTGTGAGAATTCATGGGCTCGCTCTGAGAGGTGAGAAGTGGAAGATCCCCCTGTGGGTGCTTGAATTGGAGATAAGATCGTTTGGGATTTGATCTCACACCTCTTTGCTGCCCTCAGAAGAGTGGAAAAATCAGAAACACAGGTGGGGTGTTGTTGGAGAAAGTGGCATTTCCACTTTGTGGCAGCAGAATGGCTTGGATGGCTTCACAAAAATCCACAGAATGGCTTCACAAAAATCCTCAGAATCCTTGTCCTGGCCTTTCCCCAGTGGATGCCTCAGGTTCCCTTCTAGGCAAGTTCTCAGAGAGCAGTGCTGGCTCACTGTCATCCCTTGGTCATGGTCCTTGTGACCAGCCTGACCTTGCATGACTTGCTGCTGCCTGCTGGGAGCTTCTTGGTGTGTTTTATTTCAGACAGATTGTCTTGTGCTTGGTCTCTGTAGCTGGGATAAGTGCAGGGGAGCACTGGGGGGCTAAAGCCTCAAGGTGAGGTGTGCAAGGTGTGGAGCAGCAGAGTCCTGGCAGGTGAGTGTGGGCAGGATAGGCTGTGCTGAGCAGCAGGTGCAGAGGTTTGGGGACAGGGATTGGTGGGAACTTGGACAGAGAGATGTTTATAAAATGTGTGTGCTCTGAGGTGCCAGCAGCCAGCCCCTGCTTTTCTGAGAGGGAAAAACCCAACCAGTGTGAGGCAGATGGAGAAAGTGAGGGAAGTGCAGTCCAGATGAGTTCAGAGGGACCCTCAGCAGCCCACCAAAGCCTCCTGCCCTGCTCACACAGAATATTCCGAGTTGGAACCACGAGCATCATCGAGTGTGCAGCCTGTCCTGTGCTTCCTCTGGCACAAATGAAGAATTTTCAGGCATTAACCCCCTGCTTCCCCCCACACAGACAATTCTGTTGTCTGCTCACACAGGGAGAGGTTAGGAACAAAAAAAAAGAGAGGGCAACGATTCCAAACTCTCCTTTCTCAGCCTCTTCTCCTCTCCCCACCCATCTCCTGCAGGAAGGATGGTTTGCTTTCCCAGCCTGTCTGCCTAATGAGGTGGAGCAGCTCGAGCCCATGAGTTTGCTGCTGTGTTGGTACAATCGCTGCCTGAGCTCCCTGCCCTCTTTTGTGTGTGCTGTTCTGTCGTGCTGCAGCGCTGCCGTCAGAGGGAGTGCTCCAGCAGGAGATTCAAATGCTGGAATTGTCACAGGGAGTGCTCCAGCAGGAGATTCAAATGCTGGAATTGTCACAGGGAGTGCTCCAGCAGGAGATTTAAATGTTGGAATAGTGAAAGGCAGTGCTCCATCAAGGGTTTTAAACACTGGAATTGTCACAGAGAATGATCCACCAGGAGATTCAAATGCTGGAATTGTCACAGGGAGTGCTCCAGCAGGAGATTTAAATGTTGGATAGTGAAAGGCAGTGCTCCATCAAGGGTTTTAAACACTGGAATTGTCACAGGGCGTGCTCCACCAGGAGATTCAAATGCTGGAATAGTGAAAGGCAGTGCTCCATCAAGGGTTTTAAACACTGGAATTGTCACAGGGAGTGCTCCACCAGGAGATTTAAACACTGCAGTGCTTCACCAGGAGTTTTAAACACTGGAATTTGTAGAGGAGATGCTCCATCAGGAGTTTTAAGCACTTGAGTGCTCCATCAGGAGTTTTAAGCACGAGAATCGTCACAGAGTGATCCACCAGGAGTTTTAAACACTGGAATTATCACAAGGAGTGCTCCACCAAGGGTTTTGAGCACTGGAATTGTCACAGAGAATGATCCACCAGGAGCTTTAAACACTGGAATTTGCAGAGGAGATGCTCCATCAGGGGTTTTAAACACTGAAATTGTCACAGGGAGTGCTCCAGCAGGAGATTCAAATGCTGGAATTGTCACAGGGAGTGCTCCAGCAGGAGATTCAAACGCTGGAATTGTCACAGGGAATGCTCCAGCAGGAGATTCAAACGATGGAATTGTCAGAGGGAGTGCTCCAGCAGGAGATTCAAATGCTGGAATAGTGAAAGGCAGTGCTCCATCAAGGGTTTTAAACACTGGATTTGTCACAGGGAGTGCTCCACCAGGAGATTCAAACGATGGAATTGTCACAGGGGGTGCTCCATCAAGGGTTTTAAACACTGGATTTGTCACAGGGAGTGCTCCACCAGGAGATTTAAACACTGCAGTGCTCCACCAGGAGTTTTAAACACTGGAATTTGTAGAGGAGATGCTCCATCAGGAGTTTTAAGCACTTGAGTGCTCCATCAGGAGTTTTAAGCACGAGAATCGTCACAGAGTGATCCACCAGGAGTTTTAAACACTGGAATTATCACAAGGAGTGCTCCACCAAGGGTTTTGAGCACTGGAATTGTCACAGAGAATGATCCACCAGGAGTTTTAAACACTGGAATTTGCAGAGGAGATGCTCCATCAGGGGTTTTAAACACTGAAATTGTCACAGGGAGTGCTCCAGCAGGAGATTCAAATGCTGGAATTGTCACAGGGAGTGCTCCAGCAGGAGATTCAAATGCTGGAATTGTCACAGGGAGTGCTCCAGCAGGAGATTTAAATGTTGGAATAGTGAAAGGCAGTGCTCCATCAAGGGTTTTAAACACTGGATTTGTCGCAGGGAGTGCTCCACCAGGAGATTTAAATGATGGAATAGTCAGAGGAAGTGCTCCAGCAGGGGTTTTAAACGCTGGAATTGTCACAGGGAGTGCTCCAGCAGGAGATTTAAACCCTGGAATTGTCACAGGGAATGATCTATCAGGAGTTTTTGAGCACTGGAATTGGTAGAGGGAGTGCTCCACCAGGAGTTTTAAGCACTAGAATTGTCACAGAGAGTGATCCATCAGGAGTTTTAAACACTGGAATTGTCAGAAGAGATGCTCCATCAGGGATTTTAAATGCTGGAATTGGCAGAGGAGATGCTCCTGCAAGAGTTTTAAACACTGGAATTGTCACAGGGAGTTCTCCACCAGGAGTTTTGAACTCTGGAATTGTCACAGGGAGTGCTCCACCAGGAGTTTTGAACTCTGGAATTGTCAGAGGGAGTGCTCCAGCAGGAGATTTTAAGCACTGGGATAGTGAGAGGCAGTGCTCTACTAAGAGTTTTAAACACTGGAATTGTCACAAGGCATGCTCCACCAGGAATTTTGAGCACTGGGATTGTCAGAGGGAGTGCTCTACAGGAGATTTTGAGCACTGGGATTGTCAGAGGGAGTGCTCTACAGGAGATTTTGAGCACTGGGATTGTCAGAGGGAGTGCTCTACAGGAGATTTTGAGCACTGGGATTGTCAGAGGGAGTGCTCTACAGGAGTTTTTAAGCCCTGGAGTGCTCCGCTGGCGTGCCAGTGCTGCTGAGAGGCAGGAGCTCTGTTCGAGGTGCTCAGGGTGCAGTTTGGTGTATGCCCCGTGTGCCCTGCAGAGCTGTGACCTTCCCTAGCCCTGCATGCAGGTGTCAGGTCACTAAATCGTGACTATTTCGAGGCAGTAATTAAAGGCTTAGAGAAAATATCCCGTTTTTCACATTCCTCCCAAGCTCTTCCTGCTTCCAGCCCCCCTGTAACCACGAGCTCTGCTCTGTGCTCCTGTAGCATCATCTCTGCAAACCTGTCCCATCTTCTCCCTGTCTGTTCTGTGTGCAGCCCCCTCCTCCTGTTGCTGATTTATTTTCTCTTTTCAGTTCTAATGCTTATGGTTTCTTTTTCCAGTATGACAGACTTAACCTGCTCAAAGTAAGAATATGTTTTTCCTTTTTCTTTCTTTTTTCCTCTCCCCCTCTCCATTTTACTGTCTGTTGATTTTCACAGTTTGCATCTCCCTCTCAGTGAGCTTTAAAAACAAAAGATAAATTAGAAGAGAGATTTAAGGAGATATTTAAGGGATGAGGTTGTTTGGATTTTGGACAAGTCTTGGTGGAGGAAAAGCTGAGGTTTGAGTGTTGGTATATTTAAGGATGTTGGTAAAATTATGGACATCAGTATAATGGAGTATCAGTATAATCAGCAATCATCCATAATTATGGATCTCAGTATAATTTTTTTTGTGTGGAAGAGCTTAAAGAAGAACCTGCAGAGCTCCTTTATAGAAGACCCTTGATTGAGGGAAAATGGAATTCAAATTTGAGGAGGGAAAAGAAAAGTAAAATAGTTCCTGCAATGAATGCAGCAGAGAGGACTGAAATCCTGTTGGGCTGTGCTGACACCACAGCATGGGCACCCTGATTTAGCAGGCAGAGTGGCAGCAGTGCCTCTGCTCTGTGTGTGTGCCAATTATAGTTCGATTATGAGGTTTTTTTTTTTTTTCCCAGGAATTTCTGAGTTACTGCCTTTTGCTCGTTAGGGCAGACAGATGGCAAAACAAATCTGCAGGAAAATCAACTCCACCTCAGGGGCTGTGCTCCTGAGGACAAGGTGCTGTGTGCATGGCTCAGATTAATTACCCTGCTGCTGTTTTTAGTCCAGACTGGGTTGCATAAGGCTTTTTTTTTTTTTTTTCCACGTCCTACTTGCAGAGAGGGATGACTTCAACCCAGTCCTTTATGAATGGATCAGGTGTGGCCAAGTATGGAGAAGAGTGGGAAGCAGGAGGAAATTCCTCTGCTTGGAATGGGATATGAGCCATGCTCTGTGTTCAGTCCCTCAGCTCATCTCCTTTCCCCAGGATTTTGGGGGGAAAAAAAAGAGCGTGTTCCTCTTTTTAATGTCAGATTTTTGTATTTTAGCTTGTGTGCTGTGTGACTGTGGGGCTTTTCACGAGAGAGCTCTGCAATGGGTGCTTCAGAAATGGGATGCAGTGAGGTTCTGTGGCACACAGGGAGCTTGGAGCAGGCAGATCCAGGGTGGGAACAGAGCTGCCCTTGTTTCTTCACAGAAATCTGTTCCACTCTGATTTCATCAACGCTTCTTCCCTGTGGCAGAACACCCTGTGTGTCCTTGGTGGGCAGGCAGTGCCTCTGTCCCTGTGAATGAATATTCCAGGGAATTCTCAGTGAGGTTCCTCTGTGGCCAGGCACAGCACAGAACGTTTCCCCTCCTATTCCAGCCTGGAAAATTCTCCAAGGTCAGCAGCAAGGTGGCTCCAGAGGAGGGAAGGCAGTGAAATATTGCTGCTGTCCTTGTGTGTTGTCCACTGAAGGGTTTGGGAGAGGGGACAGCTCAGCTGGAGCTGCCCACCCTCATGGGGAAGGCTCTGGTGCCCCCAGGATTCACTGCCATGAGGGAAATCCCCCCAAAAAAGGGGGATTCCTGTGTCCTGAAGGAGCTCAGTGTCCTGCCCTTGGAAAGCCAGCCTGGCTGCAGTGGGAAGCTCATTCCTTCCTCTCCCTGTGCAGATAAATCTCACCTCCAGCTGGAAATTGCCAAGCGTGGCTTTCCAAGCTGAGCCAGCTCTTTTGTGTGCTCCAATGTGACTGTGTGGCCTGTCCTCTCCAACCATCTGAAACGCCATGATAAGGATGGGGGAAAAAAAATAAAAAAATCCCATGTGCAGATGATGCAAAACACTGTGGCTGAAATGCTGAAAAAAAAAAAAATCTATCTTTTTTTTTTCCTTGCCTAGCTTCTCTAGCGATTTTCTACAGCACTTTTCCTGGCTCTGTGTGTGTGTATGTGTGTGTCCCTTTTAAAATTCAAAATACCCTTGGGACATTTGCCTTTTGTGGGCAAAGCTGTGTCCTTGCCCTTGGCACTGCTTGGAGGGCTCAATATGAGTTTGACCAGCGGGCCAATGGAAGAATGAAAACCCTAAAGAGATGATGATGATGGCGTTGTGATGATGATGATGATGGTGATGTGGTGATGGTGATAATGACGATGGTGATGATGTGATGATGATAATGATGATGGTGATGATGTGATGGTGATAATGACGATGGTGACGATGTGATGATGATAATGATGATGGTGTTGTGATGGTGATAATGATGATGGTGATGATGTGATGATGATGATAATGATGATGGTGTTGTGATGGTGATGGTGATAATGATGATGGTGATGATGTGATGATGGTGATGATGAGCTCCTCTGTTGCTGGCTGGTGCTGCTGGTTGCAGACAAGGTGACAGCATGTCTGTGTGTGTGTGCATGTCCACATGCACACCTTGGCCTGAACTGTCTCCTGTTCCAGACTCCTGCTGCTGGACTTGTCCCTTGCTCCGTAACTGGGGATAACTGTGTCACACCACACTGTGAAACCCATTGAAATCTTCCGTTTAATCCCACTTTCACTTCACTAATGATCCAAACCAGATTGGACCTGCTTTCTCTGTCCCTCTTTCTTTTTGATCCTAAGATCTCTGTGCTAACTAATGCTTCTCTTTTATTTTGTCCTTACAGAAAAGCCAGAGTTGGTATAATGTAAGTACTCCTGTTTCTCTTGTCCCTGGGTGGCTCTGGGTGGGAGGGGGGAAGGTGCAAAGGGGCTTTGCAGTGGCACTGGGGCACCCTGACCATTTCCAGGAGGAGGAGCTGGAAATGGCTCAGCACTGGCAAAGGAGGGCTGGCATCCTCAGGGAAGGGATGCCAGAGACAGAGAGCAGAAGCTTTGTCCTTTTGGTCACTCTGGTGATGCTCCCCACATCCTAGAGGGCAGAAGCTTTGTCCTTTTGGTCACTCTGGTGATGCTCCCCACATCCTAGAGGGCAGAAGCTTTGTCCTTTTGGTCACTCTGGTGATGCTCCCCACATCCTGCAGCTCTGGTGTCCCAGCGCAGGGTGTGGTGACATGTGGTGACAAACAGAGCTGCTGTCACAGACACATTTTATGAAAAAATTTTTTCCTTAGGATTTTTCCTCCTGAGAGGCTGACAGGCCTCAGGAACAAAATGTAAACATTGATTATCTGCTGCTGTGGAATGCAACAGGTGCATCTGTGATTGGTCTCGTGTGGTTGTTTCTAATTAATGGCCAATCACAGTCAGCTGGCTCGAACAGAGAGCCCAAGCCACAAGCCTTTGTTATCATTCCTTCTTTTTCTATTCTTAGCCAGCCTTCTCATGAAATCCTTTCTTCTATTCTTTTAGTATAGTTTTAATATAATATATATGATAAAATAATAAATCTGAAACATGGAGTCAGATCCTCATCTCTTCCCTCATCCTCAGACCCCTGTGAACACCATCACAGCTGCCACCCTGCAAACCCTTTGCATCTCTCAGGGTGGTCTGGAGGCCACAGAGGAATTATTTTCTACCAACCCCAGAGAAACACCAACCACCCTTTGCTTCTGCCTTGGTGTTTTTTCCTTCTGCCAGCACGAGGGGCACAAAGCCGGTGTCACCTTTGCACGGTGGGGCCCCCACCCTCTGCAGTAGCCATAGGTAAATGCAGCAGCCACCCATGGGCAGCCACAGTTCCTGCCCTGCTGCAGCCTCCAGAGCAGGATGGGGGCAGCAGAATGTGGGATTTGGGCAAGGTGGAGAGGCAGAGTCAGGATCCTGCTGGGTGTGAACAGCATCGCAGGAGGAGACCCCAGAGGCAGAGAGGGAAAGAGGCAGCGAATAAAAGAATAAAAATATTTTATTTTAAGAATAAAATACAAACCAAGCAAGGTGGGCCAAAGTTGTGGAGAAGTACCCTCTGAAGTAGCCATAGGCAAATGTGAGAGAGGGACAGAGGCAGTGAATAAAAGAATAAGATTTTATTTTAAGAATAAAATACAAACCAGGGTGGGCCAAACTGGTGGAGAAGTACCCTCTGAAGTAGCCGTAGGCAAATGCAGCAGCCACCCACGGGCAGCCACAGTTCCTGCCCTGCTGCAGCCTCCAGAGCAGGATGGGGGCAGCAGAATGTGGGATTTGGGCAAGGTGGAGAGGCAGAGTCAGGATCCTGCTGGGTGTGAACAGCATCGCAGGAGGAGACCCCAGAGGCAGAGAGGGAAAGAGGCAGCGAATAAAAGAATAAAAAGATTTTATTTTAAGAATGAAATACAAACCAGGGTGGGCCAAAGTTGTGGAGAAGTACCCTCTGAAGTAGCTATAGGCAAATGTGAGAGGGGGACAGAGGCAGTGAAGAAAAGAATAAGATTTTATTTAAAGATTTTATTTAAAGAATAAGATTTTATTAAAGAAGAGGTGGAGGAGTGGCAGATAAGGGCTGTGAGCAGATGCCTCAGTCTGAGCTGGCTGCTGCCAAACCCTGGCTCTGTCACCAGGCTGGAGGTGACTTTGGCTCTTACTGCTTCTGCCTGTAGCTGCTGAGCTCCATTCCCTGCTGCATGATGCTTTGCTATGCTCTGCTTCTGTGGGTCTCTCGTGTTTTTCATGTCCTCTCTATCTTATCTTTCTGTTCTCTTGTTTTTCCTCCATATATTTTCAGCATGAGAGACAGTACATCCGGAGAGTAAGCACTGGCTGCGTTTTTTTTGTGGTTTTCCCCACCCCACCCCGTTATTTTCCTTTGTAAACAAAACAAAACAAAACAAACCCATTTTCTAGTTAGCAGAGACATTCTGGCCAGATAAAAGCAGCAGTGTGAAAATATGGATGAGGCACAGAGTGCAGGGAGTCAGTCAGTCCTACTTGGCAGTGTTATTTCTGTTAAAAATTTGCTAATGCATCTCCTTGATAGAGTTTGGCAGCTCCTTCCAGGCAGGATTTTTCTGCCATTTGGACCATTGTGGTTCCTCCATTCCTCTCCCTTCTGAGGGCAGCTCTAGCAATGAACCAGTGGAATCTCCCTCTTCATGAAATCTCACAATTTCCTTTGCCCCACTCTTATTTTACACAAACCCCTCCACACTGTTCTGTGTGCCAGGCACTGTGCAAACCCAACCCAAAAAACAATCCCAAAAAGAACAAATGGACCTCAAAGATCTGCAGGGCACCACCAGTTTTCTTCATTTTTTTTTGCTGCTTTTAACTGGTCTTTTTGTCTCTGGAACACTGCATTCCTCTTTGCCAGTTGGAACCTTCCCTTTCCCCTCTCCTGGATTCCTTTTTCTCTATTTTTTTTTGTGATTTTTTTTCCTTAAATGCCACCAACTTCTCCTGCCTTGTGTGTTCTGTGGATCCCAGCAGTGCTTTTTTTTGGGATTGCCATCCCTGCCCTGTGGAGAAGTGGGAGGAAAGGGCTGAAATGAGCTCATGGGTTGGTCTGGCAGAGCTGCCCCTCTCTCTGGTTGTGCTTTCTCTGCTTGGCTTTGCAGAGGACACATAAAAACTGGTGCAGGTGCTCTGTGAGAGTGAGAATATTTATTGTTTGGGAATAAATGCACTCAGAGTTTTGGGGGTTGCTTTGTGTTCTTGTCCTTGTGGTGGAAGAACAGAAGCTCAGGAGAAAGGAAAAATCCCTGAGGTGATTCTCAAGCCTTTAGTGAGGAATTGTGTACATGGAGACTTTGGTTTGGAAATATTGTGGTTTTTAGGGGGGAAAATCTGTTGGTCAGTTGTGGTTTAACTATTGTAGTGTCTGCTTTGGGTTGTGTGTCTGTGTGGTGAATTATTGTTAATTCATTTATTACTTTTAAAACAATTCATAAAATAGACCTCAGGCCTTAAAGCTGAATTTCCTTTGTGGTTTTGTTTGCTGCAACAGAGATGTGCCTTACCCTGTACCCCTGAGGGGCTCTGAGAGGTGGAAATTTGTGTTTGGCTTCCCTGAGGAGCCCAAGGAGGAGCTGCTCTGTCTGGGGGGTGTCAGTAACTCCACACTTGGGAGATGCCACTCGTCACCCAGCAGATGCAATTAAAATGAGAGACAAACTGGGGATATTTTGCTGCCAGGGATAAAATCTCTCTCCTTCTCTCCTTATTTTCTCTGAGTTTTGGGCAAAGGGCCCCACTTTGGTGTCACTGAGCCTGACATTCTGAGCCTGGCAATTCTGCCTTGGTTTTCCTGCCTCATTCTGCCTCACTTGGGCTGTGAACCCTTCTACTCCCTGTTCCCAAACTGGAGTTTGTGTCTGAATATCCTGCAGCATTTCTGCTGCTCCACAGCAAGGTTTGATTTTAATTCAGCACCAGGAGAATCCAGAGGATGCTCTGGAAAAGAGAATGAATAAGGTGAACTTGAAAAGTTAGAGAAAACTCAGCTGACAGCAGGGAAGAGGTGAGATTTAAACCCATGAAGTTTTTACTTTGGCATTTACATCCCAAGGTCTGCCTTGCTCTGAATTCTTTCATTTTATCTCTCACATGCCTGAATATTTTTCTTCTTCCTTTAACTGAGCAGTGAAAAGACACCAATTGACTCTTTTAGGTGTTCCTAAATATTAGAATATCAGGAATATTTGCTGTTCCAGTCAGTGTGGGCAGGTCAATAGAGCCCACACTTTCCCCCCTGTGTTTGGGAGAGCAAAGTCTGCACTCAGGATTGCCTGAATATTTTTCTTCTTCCTTTAACTGAGCAGTGAAAAGACACCAATTGTCTCTTTTAGGTGTTCCTAAATATTGGAATATCAGGAATATTTGCTGTCCCAGCCAGTGTGGGCAGATGAATAGAGCCCAGCCCTTCCCACCTGTGTTTGGGGGAGCAAAGTCTGCCCTGAGGATTGCAGGGAGTGGGACAGGAGCCCTGATCCTGCAGCTCCGCCAACAAATTTCTGCACATAAATTCAGCACACAAATTTGCCAGGCAGCCCTCAGCCTGGCAGGAGCTCAGAGCCTCAAAAATAACCCCAAAATGCCCGTGAGGAGACAGGTAGAGGGGAGGGGGCAGAGTTTTCCTTTAGGGGAATGCAGGGAGAGCCTGTGCAGGAGGAGCTGGGAGGATCTGACGTGGATTGTGAGGCTCTAAAGGGCCTTTGTGGGGAACTCTGAGCAGCCCTTGAGCTTCTGGAGAGTACCCAGGCATCACAAGGCTGATAAGGAATCAGCCCTGGCTGGGCTCACAGGGCTCTGTCTGTTCTTGGAGACCTCGTGGGTGCCACAGGGGAGACTCAGCTGCTGGAAAGAGTAAAACAAACAAAAAAAAAATTCTTGTAAAGGCAACGGGGAATTCTGCCTCATTTTGGGGAGAACATCAGGAAAACCTTTCCAGGGGTGGCAGGTGAGCAGCAGCAATCATGGGAATGGAGTTTAATGCAGAAATCCAGGCCTGATGTGTGAGCAGAGTGTTGAAGAGCCCTTTTCTCTGTAAATCAACACAATCATCTTTGAATTCCCAGTGACCATTTCATGATGGTTAACTCTCCCAGTAACCAATTCATCAGATTATTTCTGGAGCAGTGTTAACTCCCTGCCTTTCAGATGCTTTAAATCCTGTCAAATTTCTCCCCCTTTTCTCTTTAAATCAGCACAATCATCTTTGAACTCCCAGTAACCATTTCATCAGATTATTTCTGGAGCAGTGCTAACTCCCTGCCTTTTAGGTGCTTTTTATCCTGTCAGGTTTTCCATCACTTTCAATGTGTGGATTACCAGTTGCTGGCTTGTAGAGGCACTAAATTAGCAGTAAACATTTAGTGCCAGCTCCTGTGATGATGAACGCAGATCCATTTTCCAGCCCAGATCCCAGTGATTACTTTGAAGCATCTTCCTCTGCTTTTCAATCACTTTTAAAAGGAGAAAAAGATGCAAAATCTGAGAATGGGTTCAGAGGAGATGCTGTTGGACTTTCTTTGCTGGTTTTTCACACCAGCCCTGCTGTCAGTGGGGTCTAAACTCTCCCAGATCCTGTTCTGTTTATTCCAGCAGTTTTCCAGAAGCAATGTAAACCACAGAAAGCCCATCAGTCATGAAAAGTGGATGAGCTTTTCCTTCCCCTTTTCCTCTGTTCCTTGTGCTACCTCTGCTCCATTTTCTGTGCCTTGTGCCATCTCTGCTCTGTTTTCTGTTCCTTGTGCCATCCCTCTCCGTGTTTTCTGTGCCCTGTGCCACCTCTCTCCCTGTTTTCTGTTCCTTGTGCCATCTCTGCTCCAATTTCTGTTCCTGTGCCATCTCTGCTCTCTCTTTTCTGTGCCTTGTGCCATCTCTGCTCCCTTTCCTCTGTCCCTTGTGCCATCTCTCTCCCTGTTTTCTGTTCATTGTGCCATTTCTGCTCCATTTTCTGTTCCTTGTGCCATCTCTACTCCCTGATTTTTGTGCCACCTCTGCTCCCTGTTTCCTGTCCCTTGTGCCATCTCTCTATTTTCTGTGCTGTCCAAGACTCAACATTCCTCAGGTTTTGTGTTCTCTGCCCTGTCCCTTTCCCCGGCAGTGTTTGCTGGACGTTTCCATGGAGGATTTGTTTGTGTGGAATGAGGAGATGTCACCACAGGGAGTGACCCTTGTGTCCCCATTGCTCAGGGAGCAGTTCCCTCACCTGGGCAGTGCCATCCTGTCCCATCTCTGTGTTTGCAGTGCAGTTAATGTTTTAATGTTTGCTGCCTCCAGCTCCAGCTCAGCTCTTCCCATCACTGCTGGCACATCTCTGCACAGACAGAGGGCTGGGGGTGGATTTTTGTTTTATTTTATTCAGTTCCTTTTGGAGTTTCCAGCCAAATGAAACTCAGTAAAGCATCCAGTAAAGCAGTGCAGGTGGCTGCAAATTCTTTGTCATTCACTGGCTACAGAATGGGGCTTTTTTGGGCCTGCAGGGACTTCACTCAGCCCTTCATTTCCAAACTGACCTGACTTATTAATGAATCCTAGAAAGTCCCAATTTTGGGGAGAGGAGTGGGTTCAGAGATGCACCCATGAGCGGTGCAGCCCCTCAGATTCTGCCTCTGTGGGCCTCCCATGGCTGCTTCCTCCCAGCCACATCCTTTATTTTTATCTATCACATGCCTGAATATTTTTCTTCTTCCTGTAACTGACCTGAGCAGTGAACAGACACAGAACCACGGAACTACAGAATTCAGAAAAATCACAGAATCACCAGGTTGGTGGAGACCCTAAAGATCATCGAGTCCAACCCAGCCCCAACCCCTCACCCAAACCCTGGATCCAGGCTTTGTTAAACACACCCAGGGATGGGGACTCCACCACCTCCCCGGGCAGAACATTCCAGAACTTTATCACCTTTCTGTAAAACACTTTTCTCTGCTATCCAACCTGTATTTCCCTTGGCACAGCTGGAGGCTGTGTGCTCTGGTTGTGTCAGTGCTGCTGCAGACAGAGCCCAGCCCCAGCTGAGCACAGGCACCTTTCAGGAGCTGTGAGAGTGATGGGGGCAGCCCTGAGTCTCCTTTTCTGCAGGCTGAGCACCCCCAGCTCCCTCAGGGGTTCCTCTCAGGGTTTGTGTTCCCAGCCCCTCTGGATGTGCTCAGTGTCCCAAGGTCCTGCCCAGGCTGAGGGCCCAGAGCTGGGCACAGCACTCCAGGTGTGCCCTCACCACTGAGCTCAGTGGGGCCCAGGAAACACAAATATTGCTCCTCACACGTGCAGAGCAGCTCAGGTGCCCCCCATCCATCCATCCATCCATCCATCCATCCATCCATCCATCCATCCATCCATCCATCCATCCATCCATCCATCCATCCATCCATCCCAGCCCTGTGGACAGCCCCCATCACCCAGGGGTGTCTGCAGGCTCAACCAGGCCGAGTCTCCTGAGTCTCCTTTTCTCCCTCAGTTGTTCCTCACAGGGTTTGTGTTCCAAACGCTTCCCCAGCCAATTGTCTTTTTCAGCAATACAGAGTTTATTTCTTTTTCTAAATCTGAGAATATCAGGGGTATTTGCTGTCCCAGCCAGCGTGGGCAGATCTCAGGAGCCCCCCTGTGTTTGGGAGGGCACTGAGACCTGCAGGCAGAGGGACAGGGGCCCATGTGCAGGGAGTGGGACAGCAGCCCACGTCCCAGGCTCCCCTCAGCCTCCAGCACACTCTGTCCAGCAACTTTCCATGACAGGAAACATCTGCTGGGAGGCAGGGCCGGGTTACTGCCGGGCATTGGCCGCCGGCGTTCCCAGCTCCACTCACTGCAGCCATGGGGAGGCATTTTGGGATCTTCCCTGCCCGCCCCTTCCATGAGAAGCACAGAGACTGAGGCTGCCTTTGAGAGCAGAGCCTGAGGCACCGAGGAGGCAGAATTGCTGCTTTTTCTGCTGCCACAGAGGGGAGAGCTGAGCTGGAGCTGTTGGAGCCGCGTGAGTCGGGGCCGGAGCTGTGTGGGGTCGGGTCTGGCACCGCTGGACATTTGGGGGCTTGTGCTGCCCTGCTCACACCTGCCAGGGCTCCTGCAGGGGATGCCCACAGCGAGGAACTGCTGAGGCTGCAGCAGGAGAGCACAGAGAGTGCCCAGCAGCACAATCACCCCCATGAGCCTCTTTGGGAAAAGTGCTCTGGAGGGGAAATCCTGGCTGGGATCATCAGGGGCCGCCTGGGATGAGCTGGATGTGGGCAGGAGAGCAGGGGAAGGCACCTAAACCTACCTGGACTCCTGCCAGGCTGCACCTCTCTGTGCTTTGGATTACCTGGATGTGAGCAGGAGAGCAGGTGAAGGCACCTAAACCCACCTGAACTCCACCTGAACTCCTTCCAGGCTGCACTTCTGGGCTTCGGACAAGCTGGATGTGGGCAGGAGAGCAAGGGAAGGCACCTAAACCCACCTGAACTCCTGCCAGACTGCTCCTCTGGGCTTTGGATGAGCTGGATGTGGGCAGGAGAGCAAGGGAAGGCACCTAAACTGACCTGAACTGCTGCCAGGCTGCATTTCTGAGCTTTGGATGTGGGCAGGAGAGCAGAGAAAGGCACCTAAATTGACCTAAAACTCCTGCCAGGCTGCACCTCTCTGTGTTTGGAAGAGCTGGATGTGGGCAGGAGAGCAGAGGAAGGCGCCTAAACCCACTTGGACTCCTCAGGCTGCATCTCTCTGGGCTTTGGACAAGCTGGATGTGGGCAGGAGAGCAGAGAAAGGCGCCTAAACCCACCTGGACTCCTGCCAGGCTGCACCTCTCTGGGCTTTGGACATAAAGAAGGAGCAGAGGGAGCAGGAAGAGCAGAGTTGCAGTGGAGCTGGGCAGCTGAGCAGGGCTGGGGGAAGGAGCTGATGGATTCCCTGCTGGAGTGTGGCTCCCTCTGGGATCTTTGCCTGGACCAAGAGCTGCCCTGGTGGGACCTGGAGGGACTCGTGGACTCCTCTGGAGGAAATGCCAGCCCTGGACCTGATGGAATCCCAGCTGTGAGTGTCTGAACTGAGCTGGCTGTGCCCTGGCAGAGCAGAGCCTCTCCCAGGACAGGTTTGAGCTCCTGCTGAGCCCCAAGCTCAGCCCTGCAGGGATTTCAATCCCCTTTCCCCACTCCATCCCCATCCTCTCTGCTTGTTCCTGGAAATCTTGGCCTTGGGCTCTTGCTGGAGCCCATCTCACACCAAGATCTTTTCCAGATGTTCAGGCTGGGAGTTTGGGAAGTACAATTGATGTTTCTGTCATCAGCTGGTTGGCAGGTTTTGCTCAGAGTGAGATCCCTTCCTCTGGGCCCTCTGCTCCTGTTGGAATATTCTGTTTCTAGTTTTGAGCTGCTGTGAGGAACAGGGAACGCTTTTGGGGGCGAGGGGTTGTCTGTGATTTGACAACCGACATCAAATCTGCTGCAATCTGACAGCTTTTGGCAGAGCTGTGAGGCTGATTCTAAATAAACTCTGTATTCCTCCCACCCCTGTGGCTCCACCACCATCCTTAAGCAGAAATTGCCTTCTCTAATCTCAGAATTTTGGGGCCCTTCAGTGCTGGAACACTCCCACATTTCTGCCCTGGTAGATCAGTGCCTCTGGATTGTTGGATAAAGAAGGAAAACGTGGCTCCTTCTCTGCATTTGTGGGAGAAGGAGCATTGCAGATCCTCTGGAGATGTGGATTTGAAGGGGTTGTGGCTGTGGGGAGCAGCTGGCACAGGGTGGAGGAGCTGTGGGCTGTCACACCATAAACCCCGATGTCCCTCCAGCCCTGTGGTCCCTGAGCCCTCCCTGAGGCCAGGACACAGAGCAGGGGCAGGGCAGGGTTCAGTGCCTGGGATATTTGGGAGAGCCCTTTTGGAGTGAGGTGTTCTCACTATCCCAGCACGTGGCTGTGTTTGGTGGGGAGAGGGGTGGGAATGGGGAATCCTGAGCTCTTGGTGCCAGTGCTTGCTCAAGCTCCTCTGAATAACCTGGCAGGGCTGAATAACCCATTTTCTGAGGCAAACCCTCATTTTCTAGGGCGAAACCCCCATTTTCTGGGTTGAATCACGCCTTTTCTGGGGTAAATCCTCCATTTTCCGTGCTAAATCAGCCATTTTCTGGGGTAAATCTATTTTCTGTGCTGAATCCTGTTTTCTGTGGTGAATGCCCTGTTTTCTGTGGTGACTGCCCTGTTTTCTGTGGTGAATCCCCTGTTTTCTGGAGTTAATCCCCCATTTTCTGTGCGGAATCCCTCATTTTTGGGGGTAAATCACCTCTTTTCTGTGCTGAATCCCTCATTTTATGTTCTGAATCCCCCATTTTCTGGGGCAAATCCCCATTTTCCTGGGGGAGCTGCCCCATTGCTGGTGTTTGGCAGGTGAGTGCTGCAAGCAGAGCACACGCCCTACCTTGGACAGCATGCAGGGACAGAGAACTCTGCAGGCACAGAGAACTCTGCAGGCACACAGAATTCCTCTCCAGGCAGGGCTGCAGCCTTTCCAGGATTTTTCCCTTTCCAGCCCGGATTGCTCTCCCAAGCCACGTTCTCCTCTTCCTCTCCCTCCCTGCATAAAGCCCGAGCCCTCCCATCTCTGGGCTGTGATGGGAGCTCCTCGGTGCCTCTGCCCTCCTTCTCCTGCTGTCCCTGAGGTGTCCCTGTTGTCCCCAGCCCATGTCCCAGCTGCCCCTTGTCCTCACAGCCCCTTTTTCCCTGCAGGTGCTGAGCCCCACGTACAAGCAGCGCAATGAGGATTTCAGGAAACTCTTCAAGCAGCTCCCGGACACCGAGCGCCTCATCGTGGGTAAGGGCAGCCCCAGGGGGGCTCTGGGGAGGAGAACAGCAAAAACCCAGCCAGGTTTTCGTTCTTAAATTCATCCACAAACACCTGGGGTTGATGTCCAAAAAGGTGACAGAGTCCTGGAACTTTATTCCAGTAAAAAAATATTCCAATAAACTCCGAGCGCCTCATCGTGGGTAAGGGCAGCCCCAGGGGGCTCTGGGGAGGGGAACAGCACAAACCCAGCCAGGTTTTCATTCTTAAATTAATCCACAATCACCAGGGGTTTATGTCCAAAAAGGTGACAGAGCAGTCCTGTAACTTTATTTCCATGTCTATATGAATTAAATAAAATACTATATAGTATATACTATATAGTATATAATATATTGTATATAGTATATAGTATATAGTATATAGTATATAGTATATAGTATATACTATATACTATATACTATATACTATATACTATATAATATATAATATATAATAATATATTATATATAATTTATAAATAAACATGGATATTATATATGAAAACATGAATATATATTTTTATATATAACATATATATTTCGATCTGTTAATATATATTTTCATATATTCATATATTTCATGATATAGGTTTTCATTCTTAAATTCATCCACAAACACCAGGGCTTGATGTCCAAAAAGGAGACAGAGCAGTCCTGGAACTTCATTTCCATGTCTACATGGATTAAATAAATAAATGAAATATAATATATCATATGTATTCATATATTATATATAAACACGGATATTATATATGAAAACATGGATGTATATATAATATATAATATATAATATATAATATATAATATATAATATATAATATATTATATATTATATATTATATAATATATATTATATATAATATATATTATATAATATATATTATATAATATATAATATTTATGTTTTATAAAATATATATCCATTTATATATATAACATATATATTTTTATATGTTAATATATAAATATATCCATAAACATATTAAATATATCAATGAAGTGGTTATATTTAATGAAGGGCCTTCAGGTATGGTCATGAGTTTTTCACACAATTACAAGTTTGGTCTATTTGCACATCTCAGGGGTTAATTGTCCAATTAGAGCTTCATGTAATGAGATTATATTCCCCCAGTTTTCTCTCCTCCCCAGTTCACTTTTATTTGTGCTTTTTGGGGCCTGCGGCTGTTGGGTGTCCTTGAATTTCATGCCCAGAGGAATTATTTTTTTCTGACCAAAACGTGAAGAGTTTATATGGAGTTTATATGGAGTTTATATGGAATTTATATGGGGTTTAGACTCATGCACTGATGCAGCTCATGATCTGAAAAACACAAAGACAAAAATCTTAAGGTATCAGTGGCATCTTGTGGTTTTCTGCTCCTCTCTGACCACGTGCTGTCCTCCCCCAGATTACTCATGTGCCCTCCAGAGGGACATTCTCCTGCAGGGCCGCCTCTACCTCTCCGAGAACTGGATCTGCTTCTACAGCAACATCTTCCGCTGGGAGACACTGGTGAGGCTCCTCTGCTGCCATTGTCATCAATTTCTCCTTTCCTGGTGTTGTTCCCTGCCTGGTGAGGCTCTCCCACTGTGGGCTGTGCCCCCATTTGCTTTGGAAGGGCTGTTCTTGCTGCTTTTCTCACAAATTTCCCCCTTTCCTCGTGTTTTTCCATGCCTGGTGAGGCTCTCCCACTGCTGCCAACCCTCGGGCTCACATTGGCTTTGGAAGGGCTCTTCTGCTGCCTTATTCATAAATTTCTCCCTTTCCTGGTGTTTTTCCCTGCCTGGGAGACACTGGTGAGATTGTCCCACTGCTGTTAACCTCGGGGCTGTGCCCACATTGGCTCTGGAAGGGTCGTTCCTGCTGCCTTTGTCTTGAATTTCTCCCTCTCCTGGTGTTGTTCCCTGCCTGATGAGGCTCTCCCGCTGCTGCCAACCCTTGGGCTCACATTGGCTTTGGAAGGGCTCTTCTGCTGCCTTTCTCATGAATTTCCCCCTTTCCTTGTGTTGTTCCCTGCCTGGTGAGGCTCTCCCACTGCTGCCAATCCCAGGGCTCAGATTGGCTTTGGAAGGGCTCTCCTGCTGCTTTTCTCATGATTTTCTCCCTTTCCTGGTGTTTTTCCCTGCCTGTTTTTTCTCTGCTTTTAACCCCCTGTGTTCTCAGAGGTGTATCCATGTCCTCAGTGATCACACCAGGTGCCCATATTCAAATCTGAGCACTCATTGGTTTGACCACAGCTCCCAAAACCTCACTTCCTTTTCAAACCAGGACACTGGGAGACACTTGTGAGGCTTCCCAGTGCTGCCAACCATGGGGTTGTGCCCACATTGGCCTTGGAAAGGCTTTTCTGCTGCCTTTGTCATGATTTTCCCCCTTTCCTGATATTTTTTCCCTGCCTGGGAGACACTGGTGAGATTGTCCCACTGCTGCCAGCCCCGGAGCTGTGCTCAGATTGGCTTTGGAAGGGCTTTTTTGCTGCCTTTCTCATTAATTTCTCCCTTTCCTGGTGTTTTGCCCTGCCTGGGAGACACTGGTGAGGCTTTTCTGCTGCCTTTCTCTTGAATTTCCCCCTTTCCTGGTGCTTTTCCATGCCTGGCGAAGCTTTCCCGCTGCTGGCAGCCTTGGGGCTGTGCCCACATTGGCTTTTCTTCTGCCTTTCTCATTATTTTCTTCATTTCCTGGTGTTTTTCCCTGCCTGGGAGACACTGGCGAGGTTTTTCTTCTGCCTTTCTCTTGAATTTCCCCCTTTCCTGCTCTTTTTCCCTCCCTGGTGATGCTCTCCCACTGCTGTTAACCCCGGGGATCTGCTCACACTGACTTTGGAAGGGTTTTTCTGCTGCTTTTCTCATTATTTTCTCCCTTTCCTGGTGTTGTTCCCTGCCTGCTGCAGCTGACAGTTCGCTTGAAGGACATCTGCTCCATGACCAAGGAGAAGACAGCCCGGCTCATTCCCAATGCCATCCAAGTTTGCACTGACACTGAAAAGGTAAATCCCACATGGATGAGGCTGGCAGGGCACTTAGAAGGGTGTGTGTGGGGTTTTTCCAAGCTGGGAAAAGGACTGGGAGCAGGGATTGTGCTGAGCTGGAGCTCAGGTGTGGGGCCAGGTGAAATATCCAGGTTTTACAGCAGCACATCTCTCACAGAGCTGTTTCAGTGCTCACTCCCTGGTGAGAGCCTCTCCATGAGCTCACTCCAGCTGGAAAGTGACCCCAAACAGCTTTATTGTGTTCTTCACCTGTTTTTTGGCTTTTTCTGAGCTGAGTTTTCTCTCTCTCTCTCCCCATCCAGCACTTTTTTACCTCCTTTGGGGCCCGGGACAGGACGTACATGATGATGTTCAGACTCTGGCAGAATGCTCTGCTTGACAAGGTACAGAGGGATGGATGGAAGGGTGGGGATGGATGTGGGCAGGAGCATCACTTCTGGCAGAAAAAACACCCAGGGACAGCAAACACAAGTGTTTGGGCAGAAGGGACAGCAAATAAAAGTGGTTTTGGGCAGTAAGGACATTAAACACAAGTGGTTTTGGGCAGTAGGGACATTAAACACAAATGTTTAGGCAGAGCAGGCTCATAACTGCAGAGGCAATTCCCTCTTTTTGCAGGGAATTTTTTTTCTGGGGTTAGTCACCCATTTTCTGAGGTAAATCCCCAATTTTCTGGGGGAAATCACCCATTTTTCTGAGGTAAATCACCTGTTTTCTGGTGTTAATTACCCATTTTCTGGAATAAATCACTGATTTTCTGGGGTGGGTGAATCACACAGTAGGTGCCACTCTGCCTCTGCTGAGGACTCAGGGTCTCAGGAGGGAATTTTGGGGTTTTTTTGGAAGTCTGTAATTCCACAGTGGAGCAGCCCTCAAGAAAGCAGCAGGGATAACTCAGTGTGCAGGCAGAGCTCTCAGTAAATCTGTGCTCCAAGATTGTGGAGGTCCAGATAGGACACAAAATGAGTGTTCAGGGCATCCCAAATCCAAGTGAGGGCAGTTGTTTAGTCAGAGCAGGCTCCTTTGTGCAGGGAATTTTTTTTTTCTGGGGTTAAACACCCATTTTCTGGAATAAACCACCTATTTTCTGGGGGAAATCACCCATTTTCTGGGGTAAATCACACAGTAGGTTCCACTCTGCCTCTGCTGAGGAATCAGGGTCTCCAGAAGGAATTTTATTTTTTTTTAAAGTTTGTAATTCCACAGTGGAGCAGCCCTCAAGAAAGCAGGACAGAAAATGAGTGTTCAGGGCATCCCAAATCCAAGTGAGAGCAGTTGTGGGTGCAGGGTGCACTGGGTGAGGGCTCAGTGGGTTGGATTTTAAAATAAATCTGTTCCTGCTGTGCCAGAGACCCTGCAAACCCTTGATTTAATTTGAGTATCTGTTCCACAGCATGGAGGGGATTTCTGGCCCTGATTTCCAGCATTTTGGGGTGTCCTGGCTGGAATTCAGGCCCTGCTGGAGGAAGGAGGCACCAGGAATACCCTGTCCCAAAATTTAGAGTAGGATTTAGGGGCAGAAAGGATCACCTTGCCTGTGGTTGTAACCTGAGCAGCTTTTGGAGCTCCAAATGGAATTCAGTGCCCTTGCTGTCGAGGTCAAGGCAACAGGGAACTGAGAGAGGGGCTGATAAACACAGGAAACACTTCCAGAGCTCTTTTTTCCAAATGTGGGATGCAGGAAAAGGGGAGAAAAAGCTGAGTGCAGTTTTCCTGATAAGACATGGGTGTGAGTTATTGTGTGTGGGAAGGAGGAGAAGCAGGAAGATTTCTCTGGATGAAAATTCCTCATTAGAGGTTTTTTTTCCCCCTCCATATTTTTGGTTGCTGCTGTGAGGAACTAGATTAAAAAATTCCTGCCTTATCCCATGCAGTTACTATGGAAAAAAATTCAAGCCAGCAACTCAGAAGAAGTTCACTGGGTTTGTTTCCCCTCATTACCAAGAAATCTTTGTTGTTGGTCATAAGTTTTTAGGGGTAAAAATCCCCTTTCATCCCTGTAGCACGTCTTTAAATCACAAGTTTAAATCACAAGCCCCATTTTTCAGAGCCTCGTGTCACAGTCATGCTGATCACTGACCTGCATCCCTAAAAGCTGGGCTTTTTTCAGTGGTCTGGAAAATTATTTTCTCTTTTTTACTTTTTTTTTTTTTTTTTAACTTTTTACAGGAGTGTCTGGTGACACCAACTCCTTTTGATTCCAAACTGCAGCAGGAAATGTTTTTCTTCATTGCTTTAGATAATTTGGGTTATTTTTTAATAGATTGTTTTAGATAATTTTCCCTGCAGCTGGGATTCTTCAGGCAGCTTTAATTTAACAAAAAGTTGAAGAGAGGGGGGGAAAAAAACCTCATAAAATCTTGGGGTTTGATGGAGCAGCAGACATTGAATGGGAAAGGATCAGTGGAGGGAAATGCAGGGTTAGAGCTTCCTTTAGGACATTCCATTTCCCATTATTGGGAAATCTCATCCATATTTTAATAATAACATAATCAAACATTGAATATTGCATATATTACATATATATTACACAGATATATATATATAATTGCATATTTATTATTGAATAATATATATATAAGATTATATATTATATATATTGTATATAAAATATATTCTACATATATTTTAGACATTACATATACTATGTAAAATTATATGTAACATTATCTATAACTGTATAATTTAAAATATTTATAATATTTATAATAATATATATTTATTATGGGATATTTATAATATTTATTATGGGATATTATATTTATAACAAAATCATAATTACATATATTTATATAACATATTAAGAATACATTCTTTTAAAAGTAACATTTAAATATAAACAAATAAGTAATTGATATTTAAAATTGTTACTGTAATATATGAAAATTATATATTTATAAATATGTCAATACCGTTGTTATCATATTTATATTTTGCATATTAATATCTTTATATACATATAGAATTATATATAAATATAGAAATTAAATATAAATATAGATAAAATGTAGCTATAAATATAAATATAAATATAAATATAAATATAAATATACAAAGTATGAATATAAACATGCAAGTATATATAAAATTAAGTAATAAAAATTAAATATTAATGATAATAAACTCCATAAAATGGAATTTCACAGAGCTGAGCCCACAGAAAGGCTCTCACCTAAAGGCTCAGAATCTCTCAGTTCTTTCAGGGCAAGGAATGTCCTCCTGGCAGTGACAATTCCAGATAATTTCAGTGTGTTTTGGCATTTTTGGCTGCACATTGGTGATTTTTTTGTGTCCCTGTTGCAGCCCCTGTGCCCCAAGGAGCTCTGGCACTTTGTCCACCAGTGCTACGGCAACGAGCTGGGGCTGACCAGCGACGACGAAGACTACGTGCCTCCTGATGATGACTTCAACACCATGGGGTGAGAGGGGAGGGAGCACAGGGGGTCCCAGGGGAGCAGGGGGTGCTGCATGCCCCAAAAGCTGCCTGTGCTGGCACATCTGGGACCTGGCACAGGTGCTGCATGCCCCAAAAGCTGCCTGTGCTGGCACATCTGGGACCTGGCCGAGCTGTGGCTCTGGAATGTGTGAAGCCTAAAAACCTGGAGGTGGAGGGTTCCTCATGGAAGCTGGTGATGCCTTCTGAAGGATGGCCTAGAACAGAGTTAAAGAATAAAGCAGGGATTTATTAAAAGGATCTCCTCAATGGATGCACCTTGGGCAGCACAAGGGCTGCACCCGAGATGGACCAAAATGGTCCCAAAATGAACCCAAGATGAACCCAAATGGTCCCAAAATGAACCCAAGATGAACCCAAATGGTCACAAAATGAACCCAAGATGAACCCAAATGGTCCCAAAATGAACCAAAACGGTGCCAAAATGAAGCCAAGGTAAACCCAAAATGATCACACAATGGACCCAAGATGAACCCAAAATTGTTCCAAAATGAACCCAGGATGAGCCCAAATGGTCCCAAAACGCACGAGCGCTCACGGGGTCTCTCACTTCTCTAAGTTCTGCTCCATTTGCATCTTGCAGTTCATTGTCCCATTCCAGCTTTAGGTTATCAAGTCCCCTCCTTGTTTTTCTCTCTTCAGTCCGTGTTGTTTGTGCTCTTGGGCCTTGTATTGATTGTTCTTGGTCCCCAAGGACAAGGGAACCAAGGACAATTGGTCAATTGTCAACAATTGCTTCTCAATTCCTAGAGAAGGAATTGGAATTGTTTTGTCTCCCTGCTCTGTGCAGAGAGCTCACCAACGCTTATATGAAGCTCGGAACTGCACATTAATAATCTGAAAAATAGAAAAGCTAAAACTTAAGGCACCACTGGGAGGGAGTGCAATGCCTGCTGAGCCAGCTGAGCAATTCTAGAAATTCCAAAGCACCCTGGTCACAAGGCCAGGCAGTGTTGCATGGCCAGAAAATGCTGATGCTTGTCAATCCCTGTATAAACACCCAAAAAACTGGGGCTTGCTCTCCCCTGCACTGAGCCATTCCTGCCTCTGGACAGCCTGGAGACCTCATAGAAACATTCTCACTTGCTCTGTGTGTGCAGCTGTAGCTGTTGTGAGAGGGGTAACCATAAAAACCTGTGTTCTCTGTGGCGTCCCAGCTACTGCGAAGAAATCCCCGTGGAGGAGAATGAAGTCAACGACAGCTCCTCCAAGAGCAGCATGGAGGCCAAGCCCGAAGCCAGCCCTCAGCTGCCAAAGAAATCTGTCACTGCCAGCACCCTGACCTCCACAGGCAGCAGTGAAGCCCCAGCCTCGGTGAGTGTTCTCCCTCCCCTGGCAGCAGGGATTTGTTTTCCCTGAAATTCAGCACCCCGTGGGTCATATGAGGTTTGTTCGTCCTCCAGCTCTTGCACTGCTGCTGATTTCAGTCCTTGGGCAGTGATTATGTCACTGGGACTCTCAGCAGCAAGAGCATTTTTCTTTCTGTACTTCTGGATGAAAAGTTTTGGACATAAAAGGGTTATAATTTCTTCCCTGCCTTCAGTAAATACTGTGTACCCTCCTGGAATTATGGCAGAGCAGACCTTGTTCAGATATTACTTCTTTTAGGTTCTTTTAGCCAAAACCAGTGTTGGACACTATTGTGCTTGTCTGAACAAAAATCCTGGTGGTGCTCAAACCTTGAACACTGATTTTTTGAGAGGAGGTTTTACAAACACTGTATAGCAATTGTCCTCCTCTCTCTATTTAATTTACAGATGTGTCAAGGGCAAATATTCAGAGATTGGCTCACAGATGTGAGGTTTTTTTGAAACAAAGCCCATTTCCAGGTGCTGATCTTGCCTTGTTGTGCCCTGTCCTTGCTGCAGTTCGATGGAGTGCTCCCAGAGGAGGAGGAGGCAGTGGCAGAGAGTCCTGTGGAGAAGGACCTTGGCATTGCCAACATCATGGGAGAGAAAATCGACATCATTGGCCCTGTGAACTCCCCCTCCTTGGACTTTAATGACAACGAGGACATTCCCACAGAGCTCAGTGACTCCTCAGACACCCACGATGAAGGTAATGGGGAAAGGCCACTCCACCAGGGCTCCTCCCAGCCTTATCCAATCTCTCCTGTGGGGGAATGGAGTGGTGACTGCTGAAATCTTTTCCTGGACCCTGGAGATGCAAAGAACTCCCATTGTGGGCTGCAGAAAGTGAATGTGCCTAAAAATTTTAGGATGCGCCTAAAAACTTTAAGGTGTGCCTAAAAATTTCAGGATGAGCCTAAAAATTTCAGGATGAGCCTAAAAATTTTAGGATGTGCCTAAAATGATGAATTATCCCTTCCCTATGTAATTAATGATCCCTTTTCGTGTCCCAACTTCTTGCCCTGGGATCAGTGCAGGAAAATGGTTGTGTTGCTTTGTGAAGGCTGGCCTAGAATAGGGGCTGGACAGTTAAAGAATAAAGCAGGGATTTATTAAAAGGCCTCCATGGATGCACCTTGGGCAGCACAAGAGCCCAGCCAGGGCTGCACCCAAGGTGAACCAAAATGGTCCCAAAATGAACCCAAGATGAACAAAAATGGTCCCAAAATGAACCCAAGATGAACAAAAATGGTCCCAAAATGAACCCAAGATGAGCCAAAATGGTCCCAAAATGCACCCAAAGATGAACCAAAATGGCCCCACAATGAACTCAAGATGAACCAAAATGGTCCCAAAATGAACCCAAGGTGACCCAAAATGGTCCCAAAATGCACCCAAAGATGAACCAAAATGGCCCCACAATGAACTCAAGATGAACCAAAATGGTCCCAAAATGAACCCAAGGTGACCCAAAATGGTCCCAAAATGAACCCAAGGTGAACCAAAATGGCCCCAAAATGCACCCAAGGTGAACCAAAATGGCCCCAAAATGCACCCAAGGTGAACCCAAAATGGTCCCAAAATGAACCCAAGATGAACCAAAATGGTCACAAAATGGTCCCAAGATGACCCAAAATGGCCCCAAAATGCACGAGCGCTCCCGGGGTCTCTCCTTGGGATCAGTTCTGCTCCATTTGCACCTTGCAGTTCATTGTCCCATCCCAGCTTTAGCCCAGGCAGTCCCACCCTGCTTGTTTTTCTCTCTCCAGCCCACGGTGTTTGTGCTCCTGGGCTGAGATTTGGATCACTTGTCCTTGGTGCCCAGCTGGAGCAGGAATTGTTTTGTCTCCCTGCTCTGTGCACAGAGCTCACCATGCCCTGATGTGAACCCAGACCCACACACTAAAGCAGCACAGAATGTGAGAAATAGAAAATCCAACAACCTGAGGCAGCAGTTGAGGTCCCTCCTTTAGGTTCCTTCTGAAACACTGAGCTCCTGGTGCTGTGGAAGCACAGTTCCCATCACCCTGGAGGGTCATGGCTGGACCTTGAAGCTCTCTTTGCCCACAGGGGAGGTCCAAGCCTTTTATGAGGACCTGAACGGCCGCCAGTACGTGAACGAGGTGTTCAACTTCAGCGTGGACAAGCTCTACGACCTGCTCTTCACTGACTCCCAGTTCCAGAGGGACTTCATGGAGCAGCGCCGCTTCTCTGGTGAGACAGAGTGGAAATTTTCCAGAGTTTTGGAAATTTTTTCCAGAATTTTCCATTTTGATTTAGGTGAAATGTACATCTTTGAGTTAAGTCTGTAGTTTGAGAGCACAGCTGTTTAGTCTGCCTGTTCTTGGAAAAAGCTTTTGCTCAGAGAAACTGCTTCAGTGAAGGAGAGAGATAAAGAGGGGAAACAGAGATCAGGTCAACCTGACCTACAGGAATTCTTTCTGATAAAGAAGAATTAGTGGCAAATGTCATACAAAATTTGTAAAGTGAATATGTATGAACCTATGTGAAATATAGGTATGAACCCAATTGTGAAATTGCATGCATGTGTATTTGAGAGGGGGATAAAAAAGGATCTGGAGTTCACAGAGGCACCCTTGTCTTTTAGAGAGAGGAATCTCCACATGTGTCCAGCGCTGTAATAAACATACTGGTTTTACAACTTTCACAAAATTGTGGAGTTTGTTTGCTTCTGCAAAACACTGGGGAGCTGCTGCTGCTGCTGCTGCTGGACCTGCCAAGGGGCTGCAGGGCAAGGGCTCTGCCCTGGAGCTACAGTTTTGTCTGCTTGGGTGACATTCTGAGCAGATTTTGTCCAATTGGCCACGCTGTCCCATGTTGGTGGTAACCAAGGGCAGGCAGGACCTGTGTGCCCATCTGGTTTCATTTTCTAACAGCTGGAATAGTTTTTTTTATGGAAAAAGCTGATTTTCTTGTTTTTTGTCATCACCTAAGGCCTGATCTTCTGTTCAAGGCTTAACAGTGTGAGGGAATAGCTCCACACCTGACATGGCAAAACTGCAGAGAATCCCTTGGCATGTCATAGTCCTTTCCCTGTAACTGTAGGTTTGCTGAAGGAGATAAATTCCCAGCTTCTCTCCCTTTTCCTGCACTTGAAAGAAGGGAAAATACTCACATTTAGCACGGGAGCCCTTGGTTTCACACTCAGCTGAGCTCTAGAGCAGCCAGGCTCCCCAAGGGGAAGGAAATCCCATCCCCAGCTTGGTTATATGGCTGTGCCTTTCCCCAGGGACTGACCAGAGATCCCTCCCCAGCTCCTTGACTGGAATGTTGTTTTCTCCTCTCAGACATCATCTTTCACCCCTGGAAGAAGGAGGAAAACGGCAATCAGACCAGAGTGATCCTGTACACCATCACCCTCACCAACCCTCTGGCCCCCAAAACTGCCACAGTCACTGAGACTCAGGTGAGGGACACTGGAGCAGAGCTGCCCTGGTGTCACTGTCACATTGTCTGGAAAAATCCCCTTGCCCAGGATTGTTCTCCTGGGAAGCTGAGAACTCTCAGAGAGAAATGAAAACAACAATATCTGATTTGCTTCTCCTGTGTTTTGCTGCTTTGGAATGTGGTTTGGACATTTTTTACCAACTGGTCATTGTTTGATTGGTTTCATGTGAATTGTTTTGACTTAATGGCCAATCACAGTCCAGCTGTGTCTTAAAATAATAAATTTGCCATCTTTAATATAATATAGTATCTTAAAATAATTCTTTAATATAGTATAGTATCTTAAAATAATAAATTAGCGCTCTATAATGTATTATCTTAAAAGAATTCTTTAATATAATATAGTATCCTAGGAAAATAAATTATCCATCTTGAATATAATATAGTATCTTAATATAATTCCTTATTATAATATAGTATCTCAAAATAATTCTCTAATATAATATAGTATCTTAAAATAATAAATTAGCCTTCTAAAATATAATATAGTAATTCTTTAATATAGTATCTTAAAATAATAAATTAGCCTTCTAAAATATAATATAGTAACTTAGAATAATTCCTTAATATAATAGAGTATCGTAAAAGAATAAATTAGTCTTTAATATAATATAGTAGTTCTTTAATATAGTATCTTAAAATAATAAATTAGCCTTCTAAAATATAATATAGTATCTGAGAATAATTCTTTAATATAATATAGTATCTTAAAATAATAAATTAGCCTTCTAAAATATAGTATAGTATCTTAGAATAATTCTTTAATATGATATAGTATCTTAAAATAATAAATTAGCATAATATAACATAACATAATATAACATAACATAACATAACATAATATAATATAATATAATATAATATAATATAATATAATATAATATAATATAATATAATATAATATAATATAATATAATATAATATAATATAATATAATATAATATAATATAATATAATATAGCATCTTAAAATAATAAATTAGCCTTCTTTAATGAATATAGTAATTCTTTAATATAGTGTCTTAAAATAATAGATTACCCTTCTTTAATATAGTATCTTAAAATAATTCTTTAATATAATAGAGCAACTTAAAATAATAAATTAGCCTTCTTTAATATAATATGGTATCTTAAAATAATTCCTTAATATAATAGAGTAACTTAAAATAATAAATTAGCCTTCTTCAATATAGTATAGTAATTCTTTAATATAGTATCTTAAAATAATAAGTTAGCCTTCTTCAATATAATATAGTATCTTAAAATAATTCTCTAATACAATATGGTAATAAAATAATAAATATATTATTTTATTATTTTTATTTATATATATATATATATATATATATATATTATTTATATATTATAAATAAATATATAAATAAATAAAAATAATAGCTTAGCCTTCTGAGAGCTCCCCCAGCCTGGGCACCCAGCATGTTCCCTGCTCTTTCCCTGCAGACGATGTACAAGGCCAGCCAGGAGAGCGAGTGCTATGTCATCGATGCCGAGGTGCTGACCCATGACGTCCCCTACCACGATTATTTCTACACCATCAACCGCTACACCTTGACTCGCGTCGCCAGAAACAAAAGCCGGCTCAGGTACCTCTCCTGGGAGGGAATGATGAGCAAAAAGCACCTTTGGGAGGGGGGTTTGGGTGTTAGAGAGATTGAAATAAACAAAATTTCTTTGTTTATTTCTTCTTTTTTTTTTTTTAATTTTTTAATGCTGTCTTTCCCAGCCAGCATTAAACACCTTTGGTTTATCTCCTGGAGTTCTGTGCTCCCTTCTCTCCTTTCCCCTGGGTTTTGCCCTTGCTTAGCCAAACTCTGATTTGGGAATCCTAAAGGCAGGTCTGGAACCTGTATGGGACAGTGACAATCAGGACACAGGCAGCTGTGCAAGAAGAGAGGACTCAATACCTACAAGAGAAGAAACCCAACAAGTGTTTTTATTTTTTTTATTTTTAATTTTTTTTTTTTAATTTTTTTCACTTCAGGGGTGATTTTTTTTACAGTTTACAGATTTTTAATGACACATAGAAACTCTGTGTGTGGCTAATTTAAAACAAGTGATTTAATTGCTGACACACCAGCTGCTGTGAGGGACAATGTGCAGAGCCCTCTGAGAGTCATGGGCTCAGTTTCTGTGAGGATTTTGTCACATCCTCCTTGTCCTGTTGTTGGGACATTCCTGTCACCAAGAGAAGGGGCAGGATTTTCACCTGCTGGGTTGACATCAGTGCAGAGGAGTTACAGCTGCATCAGGGAGAGGATTTACAGATTTTTCTTGCCTCTCTTTTGGATGCAGAGGTTTGCAGAGCCTGTTATCATTTTCAGACTGTGATAAGCACAGGATGAACTTCTGGGGACTAAACAGAGGAACTGGGTACTGGGCAAAGCTATATCCCTGTGATTTCACTAATTATAATCCAAATGTCTGCCAAATGGCCCTGGAGTGCTCTTGGGAGAGGCTCTTCCTGCCTTTGGAAGGATTTTTCCAGCAGTGCTTCTCCTCTGGAAGCATGAAGGGCTGAGAGCATTCCAGAGATAACAGTGTGCATGATTATTTCCTGGATTTACACTGACAAAGATTGGGAATTGACATCAGCACCAGGGGAATGAGTGACCTGTTCCTGCTCCTCCTCACAGGGTTTCCACAGAATTGCGCTACAGGAAGCAGCCGTGGGGGCTGGTGAAATCCTTCATTGAGAAGAATTTTTGGAGCGGCCTGGAGGATTATTTCCGTCACTTGGGTAAGAGTGGCGCTGACAGTGGCACTCAGGTTTCCCTGGGAGTGGGCAGCCTGAGCCAGCCTTGGGGTGGCTTACAAAAAGGGCTACCACAGCTTGGAATAAATGACCTGCTGGAATTAATCAGGGCAGCAAATCCTGCTCCCTGGCAGGCAGTTTGGGGGCAGATTTTGGTAAAAGGTGCGAGGAATGTGGAGCACAAATCTCTCAGGCTCTGCCAGCTGCTTTGGCCCAGCTGATGCCTTTTTGGGGCTACTTTAAAACAGTGGCCAAGCAAAATTAAGAGACTGAAAAGCAGTTCTGTTTATTGAAGGGCCTTCAGGTACATCTAGGGCAGACAAAACCCACCCAAAAATGGACAATGGGTCCTGGGTTTCACACTTTCATAAGTTTGGTCCATTTGCATTTTGGGGGTGAATCTGCCAATTCCAGCTTCAGCTAATGAAGTGATTGACCCCAAGTTTGCCGTCCCCAACTCCCTTTTGTTTCCATCTCTGGGCCCTGAGGCAGTGAGGTGTCCTTGATTGCCAGGCCTGGAGAGGAATTGTTGTGTCTGCCCCAAATGGGGAAGCAGCAGCTCCCACTGTGTGTGGAGTTTGGAGTTACACACTAAAGAACTGCAGGATTACAAATAGATGAAAAATATCAAATCTAAAATTATAAGGCATCACAGCAGAGGTGTTAAACCTTTCTCTCTCATCCAAATGCTCCCCCTGGTGCTGCAGAGAGCGAGCTGACCAGAACAGATCAAGTGTCCTTCATTGCCAGGAGAGGAATGTTTGTGTCTTCCCAAAATGGGAGAGCAGCAGCTCCCACTGTGTGTGGAGTTCCACACTAAAGAACTACAGAGTTACAAATAGATGGAAAATATTAAAGCTAAACTCCTAAGGCATCTCAGCAGATGGGTTAAACCTTTCTCTCTCTATGAAATGCTCCCCCTTGATGCTGCAGAGAGTGAGCTGACCAAAACAGATCAAGTGTCCTTGATTGCCAGGCCTGGAGAGGAATTCTTGTGTCTGCCCTGAATGGGAGAGCCAGCTCACACTGGTTGTGGAGTTACACACTAAAGAACTGCAAATATGTGAAAAATATAAATCTAAAATCCTAGGGCATCACAGCAGATGGGTTAACCCTTTCTCTCTCTCCCAAATGCTCCCCCTGGTGCTGCAGAGAGTGAGCTGACCAAAACAGAGAGCACGTACCTGGCTGAGGTGCACAGACAATCCCCCAAAGAGAAGGTGAGCAAGCAATCCACGGTGCGGCGGCGGAAACGCGCCCACGCCCACCTGAGGGTGCCACACCTGGAGGAGGTGCTCAGCCCCGTGACCACCCCCACAGATGAGGAGGTCGCCCATCGAATCAAGCACGTGGCAGGTGAGCAGGGCACAGGCAGGGGTTTGCTCACAGAGGGGAGTGTTGGGGTTGTTGGGGTGGGTAGAGGATCAGGGGTTCCTTTCCCTGTTCCCCATCCCAAATGCATCCCCGTCTCCTCAGGTTCCACTCAGACGCGGCACATCCCTGAGGAGAGCCCCAGTGGCTTCCACCTGCAGAGTGTCTCCAAGCTGCTCCTTGTCATCAGCTTTGTGTAAGTGAGGATTTTTTTCTGCTCTCCTCCCCAGCCAACATTAAACAGCTTTTGTTTATCTGTGCTCCTGGAGTTCTGTGCTCCCTCCTCTCCTTTCCCCTGAGTTTTGCCCTTGTTTTAGCCAAACTCTGATCTGGGAGTCCTAAAGGCAGGGCTGGGACCTGTCTGGGACAGAGGCAGATGTGCAAGGAGAGAAATCAGTACCTACAAGAGGAGAAACCCAACAAGTATAAGCATTTTATTTATTTATTTTTACATCTTATTATTATTATCTTTACATCTCATTATTATCATTTTTACATCTTATTATTTATTTATTTTTACATCTTATTTATTATTACATCTTTTACATTTCATTTATTTTTTTTTTTTACATTTTATTTATTTATTTTTACATCAGGGATGATTTTTACTGACACACAGAAACTCTGTGTGTGTGTGGGGGGGTAATTTAAAACAAGTGATTTAATTGCTGACACACCAGCTGCTATGAGGGACATTGTGCAGAGCTCTCTGGGAGTCACTGGGCTCAGTGTCTGTGAGGATTCTGTCACATCTGGTCAGGTAAAACCTTTTCATGTCTGGTGCTGGGCAGTGATTTTGATGAGAAGCACAGCCAGAAAGCAGCTGGACCCTTGAGAGATGATTTCTGCACAATAAGTAAAGAAGCAGCTGAAGCACGAGGGAGTGGAGTGATTTCATCAGCTCAGCAGCAGGAATTGTTTGCTTTGGGTCTTTCCTGCCGCACCTTTCAGGGCTGGTGGGCTTGGACTGGGATGTGCTCTCCAAGTGAGCTGGGAATGGGCTCCTCACGTCCCTGTAACTCAATTTAATACCCAAACTCACTGTTTTTATTGTTCCTTTGCCCTCGGGCTCACAGCAGGCTTCATTTGGTGCTGCAGTGCTCCCTGGGCAGGGGCTGTGGGGCAGAACAGCCTAAAGCGGTGATCCAGGCTTTCCTGACTTGGGCTCAGCTTTCCTAACTTGGGCTCAGCTTTTGCTTAAGCTCCACCTGCCTTTCAGAGAGGTGGGAGAAGCTGGGAATTCAGGGCTGAAATGGAGCTCAAGTTGAGCTCCTTTCTGTGTTCCCTGCTCCCAGAGGGGACACAGATGCCGAGGTTTGCAGCCAGTGGTAAATGAGGTGGGGTAAGGTGCTGCCATGATGAGAACACAGCACAGAGGTACCCAGGCTTTGTGCCAGGCTCCTGCCAGCTTCACTTGGGTCACAGAGCCCTCTGTGGTGTTTCCAGAATATTTCTCTGGCCCATTGCCATCCTCCTGACTGGACTGGTGATAGTGGGCCATTCTTCCAGCAAAATAACTGCACTATGCAGAGCCAGGCACCGGGCTGGCATTTGGGAATCTCTTCCTGGGCAGGAGCAGAAATGCCCCCCTGAGTGGTGGGGGGTGACAGGAGCTGGGCAGGGCACGGCTGGGGTGCTCCCAGTGCTGGGGTGGGAATGGGGAAGGGAGGATGTGAACACTCTGTGTGTTGTGGTGGAGTTTGCAGGGGTCCCAGGACGAGGGAAGAGATGAGAATTTTGGCTCCATATTTCAGAAGGCTGGTTTATTATTTTGTGATATATATTATATTAAAAGAAAACGATATATTAAAACTATACTAAAAGAACAGAAGAAATTATTTCATCAGAAGACTAGCAAGGAATAGAAAAGAAAAAGAATGATAACAAAAGCTCCTGACTCTCAGAGAATCCAAGCCAGCTGACTGTGTTTGGCCATTAATTAAAAACAACCACATGAGACCAATCACAGATGCACCTGTTGCATTCCACAGCAGCAGACAACCATTGTTTTTCTTTTCCTCTGAGGCTTCTCAGCTTCTCAGGAGAAAAATATTAGCAAAGGGATTTTTCAGAAAATATCAGGGCAACAGTGTGTGTGTGTCAGTGCCTGCACTGGGAAGGGAGAAGTCTGGATGTGAACACTCTGTGTGTTGTGGTGGGTTTTGCAGGAGTCCCAGGACGAGGGAAGAGATGAGAATCTTGACTCCATGTTTCAGAAGGCTGATTTATTATTTCATGATGTTAAATATTATATTTTAAAATATTTATTTAAGATATATTTTAAAATACTAAATTTATAAAATATATTAAAAGAAAATGCTTTAAATAAAACTAAAAGAAAATGCTTTAAATAAAATTAAAAGAAAGCTTTTTCTTCTCAGGAGAAAAATCCTGGCAAAGGGATTTTTCAGAAAATGTGATGGGGACAGTGTGTGCGTGTCAGTGGAATGGGGAATGCTGGATGTGAGCACTGTGAGTGTGTCAGTGCCTCACTGAGGATGGGGTGAGCACTGTGAGTGTGTCAGTGCCTCACTGAGGATGGGGAATGCTGGATGTGAGCACTGTGAGTGTGTCAGTGCCTCACTGCAATGGGGAATGCTGGATGTGAGCAGTGTGAGTGTGTCAGTGCCTCACTGAGGATGGGGAAGGCTGGATGTGAGCACTGTGAGTGTGTCAGTGCCTCACTGAGGATGGGGAAGGCTGGATGTGAGCAGTGTGAGTGTGTCAGTGCCTCACTGGGAATGCTGGATGTGAGCACTGTGAGTGTGTCAGTGCCTCACTGAGGATGGGGAAGGCTGGATGTGAGCACTGTGAGTGTGTCAGTGCCTCACTGGGAATGCTGGATGTGAGCAGTGTGAGTGTGTCAGTGCCTCACTGCAATGGGGAATGCTGGATGTGAGCAGTGTGAGTGTGTCAGTGCCTGCACAGCCACCTGCTGTCCCCAGGAGCTCAGCTGTGCTGAGGGAGCTTCACCAGCCAGTGCAGGCTCACGGATCCCTGTCTGTCCTTCCTTCTCTCCCCCCTGCTCCTTTCCCCTGCGCTGTCTGAGCCTCCCCCTCCCAGCCCAGTTTGTGTCTCTCTGTTTCTAACCTGCAGCTGCTCCGTCTTTTCTCTTGCCTGCTCCCATTAGGATCTGTTTCAGGTACTGTCTCTCTCTTTTTTTACCTCTTTACTCTCCCATCTCCCTCCCTTTCTCTGCATTCAGCACATCCACTCACCCAGCCTGTTCTGTCTGTCTGTCTGTCCTCCTGGCTCACACATTTCTTCCACAAGGTGAAGTTTGGGCTGCTCACTCAGATTAAATCCCCATTCACAGCATGGACTGAGCTCAGACACCTTCCTCAGGGCTGGGTGTCTGTCCCAGGTGCTCCTGGCAGGCAGTGGGCTGTGAGATGCTCCTGAAGTGCCTTTTTTCTTGCTTTTTTTGCAGTCTGGTGCTGCTGGTCATTCTCAACATGATGCTGTTCTACAAGCTCTGGATGTTGGAGTACACCACGCAGACGCTGACGGCGTGGCAGGGCCTGAGGCTGCAGGAGAGGTACAGCCACCCCTCTGGTGCTCTTGGTGATTTTTAGACTACTACAGTAGTTTACTATTTATTAGTATTTAAGTATTTAATTGTCTTATATCCTGGTTGCACAGTGAGATGTGCAAGTGCTGGATTGGGTCACACTTTCAGTTCATTGCAAGCCCTGAATGGACCCAGGAGGAGCTGGACAGTGATGTTGTCTGGTAGATAAATTTGAGACTGATGGAAGAGCTGCACTCAAGTTATCTTATATATCCATATCTATATCTTATATCTATACCTGCACATCCAGAGGGGCTGGGAACACAAACCCTGTGAGGAACCCCTGAGGGAGCTGGGGGTGCTCAGCCTGGAGAAAAGGAGACTCAGGGGTGCCCCCATCACTCTCACAGCTCCTGAAAGGTGCCTGTGCTCAGCTGGGGCTGGGCTCTTTCTCCAGAGCACACAGCCTCCAGCTGCACCAAGGGAAATACAGGTTGGACAGCAGGAAAAAGTTTTTACAAAAAGGGTGATAAAGTTCTGGAATGTTCTGCCCGGGGAGGTGGTGGAGTCACCATGCCTGAGTGTAAATTCTGTGCTTACATACTATTGTACTAGTCTAAAAAGCACCAAGAGCAACAGAGAAAGATAAATCAAAAAAGATAAATTCAAAAGTATAAAACCAGCCTGGGTGTGGCACTGGGTGCCAGGTTTTAGTTGAGGGGTTGGGGCTGGGTTGGACTCGATGATCTTGAAGGTCTCTTCCAACCTGGTGATTCTGTGATTGTGTGAAAGAGAAATCTCTGTACAAAGTGTGATTTTCTGAGCCTTGCCTGTGTTTCTGTGGCAGGTTACCCCAGTCTCAGACAGAGTGGGCCCAGTTGCTGGAGTCCCAGCAGAAGTACCACGACTCCGAGCTGCAGAAATGGCGCGAGATCATCAAATCCTCTGTGATGCTCCTGGACCAGGTGAGACTGCCCAGCTGCAGGCAGGGCTGTGCCCAGGGTGTCCCTGTGTCCTCCCAGTGCTGCTCGCCATCCTTCAGCACCTCCTGCTGCCCCCACAGCCCCTCAGGTGTGCCAGCTCCTTTAGACCCATCTCCTGCTGCTGGTGGGTGCCACAGGGCTGTCAGGGGCTGCTCTGTCCCATCAGAGGGGTCCATGCACACCAGGGTGAGAACCCTACAGGGCCAAAAACCTCACGTGGGCACTTCTGGTATCTAATCTGTCATCCCAGTTTGGAGAACAAACTGGTTTGAGCTGAACCCTGGATTTGTGTGCAGCTTTCAGGGAGGAAGGGGACAAAAATTTCATAGCGTGAGTCCAGGAATTTCAGGGTGTGCTCCCTAAAAAGCACGCAGGGCTGCTGAGAGCATCTTCCTTATAAATCCAGGAATTTCAGGGTATGATCCCTAAAAAACACACAGGGCTGCTGAGAGCATCTTCCTTATAAATCCAGGAATTTCAGGGTGTGCTCCCTAAAAAACACACAGGGCTGCTGAAAACACAGCCAGAAATGAGAGCTGCTCCCTCATAAGTGCAGAAATTTCAGGGTGTGCTCCCTAAAAAGCACACAGGGCTGCTGAGAGCATCTTCCTTATAAATCCAGGAATTTCAGGGTGTGCTCCCTGAAAAGCACACAGGGCTGCTGAGAGCTGCTTCCTCATAAGCCCAGGAATATCAGGGTGTGCTCCCTAAAAAGCACAGAGAGCTGCTGAAAACACAGCCTAGAAATTAAAGCTGCTTCCTTATAAATCCAGGAATTTGAGGGTGTGCTCCCCAAAAAGCACACAGGGCTGCTGAAAACACAGTGCAGAAATTAAAGCTGCTTCCTCATAAGTCTGGGAATTTCAGGGTGTGTTCCCTAAAAAGCACACAGGGCTGCTGAAAACACAGGCCAGAAATGAGAGCTGTTCCCTCACAAGTCCCTAAATCTGAGCTGCTTTCCCCTGAGAGAAAATTTAGGGAATGCTGATCCATGTCCTTATCAGACAGTTCAGCAGCTCACCTGGATGTAGATAAGGACAAATTTGAGCCTCCTCAGCACTGTCTCGGTGGTCACACAGGAGTTTATTCTTAACCTCTTAGTTCTGCTCACCCCTTCTGGAAAATGGTGCTCCATATTCCCAGTTCCAGCCCTGATTCTCTCCCCTCAGTTTGGGGTTTTAAATGGGCCTGACTCCCACTCTCAAAATCACAATTATGGTATCAATACTTGGAAAAAAAGGAAAACAAGGAAATTCCCGAGTTGTCTCCTCCAGGGTAGCACCACAGTGGAGAAATCTCTTCTTTTGCAGATGAAGGATTCTCTCATAAACCTCCAGAATGGAATCGGGTCCAGGGACTTTGGGTCAGATCCAGAGGAGAAAAGGAAACGTTTCCATTGACAGGCAGGAATGCAGGAGGCCAGAGGACGGTGTGCAATATGTGTAAATAGGATATATAAATATATATATAAATATATATATATATATACAGATATAAATATATATATTATATACAGATTTTAAGAGAAAAAAAAAGAAAAAAAACCAAGAAAAAAAAAAAGCCTAAAGAGGGGAAGGAGTGACCTCCAACACTGGCTGAACTGGAGGGGCTCTGGGAGTGTGGGGTGTGTGTGTGAGGGAGGGCTGTGCTCTCCCAGCACTGGGGTGTGCTTAGGGCAGTGCCCAGCTCTGCTCCCTGAGCCCGTGCACTGCTCCTCTGTAATATTGCTGTCTGTCTGTCTGTCTGTCTGTCCTGTTTCTGTTGTCTCAAAGGGAAGCATCAGTGTGAGTGCCCCCCATCCCCTCCCTGTGCATGGAGCTCCCTGCTTTGCTCTGCTGTCCCCCAAGGGGACACTGTCACCCCCTCACCTGCTGGCACACAGGGTTGGCACTGCTGCCAGTGCTGGCAAAGCTGCTTTGGAGAGCAGGGGGAGCTGCTGTGGCTCTCTGGAGGGCAGAGCCCCCTGGCAGGATTTTGGAATTTGCTGTCAGGCTGGCTCAGAGAGCAGAGCACAGAGCTGCAATCCCTTCCACAACCCCCCTGTGCTGCTCCTGCCCCCCAGGTGAGTGTGACAGTGTGACAGTGTCCCCTTTACCTGTGCTCTGCCACCCCTGTGCTGCAGGTCTGCATCGGCGCTGGAATCACCACCCAGATTTAAACACAAAACCAAAATTAGGATGGATTTGCACACACTCCCACCACCCAGCTCAGCAAATCTCTCTCCTCTTTGTTCACCCAGCCCTTGTCTTGTTAAATCTTGTTAAATCTGGAAAAAAAGGGGGAAAAACAACAGCTTCCTTTCCTTGCCTGGGATAAATTCACATAATTGTATCTATGCAGCAACAGCCATCACTGTGCACATTTATGTGGCTGCATCTGTGGAGCAACAAGGCTTCCAAAAATCCAGGAGAGGTCAGGAAGGGCCACAGGGAGCAAGGGAGGGCAGGAAAAAGGGTCCATCGGAGGGTGGCAGGGCAGAGCTGGCTGTGAGGCACACACACCAGCCCTGGAGGGCAGCCAGGTGCTGGAGCTGCACTCACAAACAGCCAAATGTTCATTTTGTGCTCTTCTGGGGGAGAATTCCAGACTCCATTAGCAGCCAGGTGGGGAAGAGGGGCAGCTTGGCTGTGTGTGCAATGCACAAACTCCACAGGGACTGCAGTGGGGGTGAGGCTGCTTCTTGGAGGGTTTCATAAAGGATTTGGCCTCTTCCCCAGCCAAGTGGATGAGGGGAATGTGATTTTTCCACCTTCTGAGTGGCAGGAGGGAGGCAGCTGCACATCCCCAGTGTGGAGATGGTGCAGGTGTGACTCCTCCAGGATGAATAATTGGTCTCACACCCTTCTGTAGCACAGAATATCCTCAGTGCAGCCTGAGGAAAACCCTCCGAGCTCCCCCTTCCCAATGGATGCAGGAGTAACCTGCTGATTCCTCCCCATGCCCCACACCAGATCCCATGTGCAGGAGCATGGATGGAGCCAGCCCATCAAAAGGACATTTCAGACATTGTGACAGCAAGCACCAGCTGGGGAAAACCAGACAGTAATGGCTATTTATGACTATTTATTTAATTTAATGCTGCTGACTACTGTACTGCTCCCTGGCTTCTCTCCCAGGGAGGCTGCTGAAATGGCTGCTGTACCATGGAATTGAGGTGCTAGGGCCTGGGGAGGGATTCCTGGGGCTCATTTTCCCCACTGTGACTTGCCAGACTGCCCCAGAGTCCCCCTTTCCCCACCCTCACAATTACCAAGCACACAGGATCCCCCTGCTGCTGCGATTTCCCTCTGCTGGAACTGAATTCCAAGCTCCAAGCAGGAGACACAGAGGAAGCCCTGGGATCCAGGAGAGAGCACACTGAAAGGGGAACCTGGAATGGGGGTCTCCTCCAACTGGAGACAGAGAAATCAGAGATAGATGCTGCTGATCAGTGTTTGCTGCTCACATTCTCTCTGTTAGGGAGGCAAGGAATCCTTTTTCTCACCCTAAATCCTTCCTCCTGTGCAGATTTCCACTGCAGGCTCAGGATGTTCCCTCAGGCTGGGCCCCAGAGACAGAACTAATTAAAATCACTGTTTAAAATCACTGTTTAAAATCACTGTTTAAAGCTCTGTTAATCAGGCCGGGCAGCTGTAGCAATCCCAACACTGATATTTGTCCTACCTGCACATTAAAATGTTTTTTTTTTTTAATTGTTTGTCACCTATCCTGGCACTCAGCAATGTGAAATCCTTCAGTGGGAGCACAAGGGCACCAAGCAGAACCTGCCCTTCACACTGAGGGAGGTTTCTCTTTGGGGCTTTAGGGATTTTAGTTTTTTTCCAGTTATTTCTTTTTCCCACTTGGCAGCCTTGGAGTTGGATGGGATTCACAATCTTGTTTTGCCTCTTAGTCTCTCACAGTAGTGATAAAAGGGGAAAAGCAAGGTCTTAAAGCACTGAGGGTGAGGGTTTAGAGAAAACCTTGGAGTTTTCAGTTCCTCTGGAGAGCTGGGACAGGAATCAGCTGCCCCTGAGCAGCCCCAGCTGACATTAACTCCCAGGTCCATTCCTGCTGGAGCCAATTCTGGATTCCATTCCCTGGAGGGATCAGTGACACTTTCTAGGAGTGGGAGGCCTGGGTGATGTTACAGAGGGTGCTGCTTCCCCAGCTCTCACACCAGGCAGGGTTTGGCTTCTCCCCCTGCTCACCCACCACAAACCCCCCTGGATTCTTTCCAGGTGCATTTCCCCTCCCAGCCTGACCCTTGCACCTGCACAGCTGTGGGGTTTGGTTTGCAGGAGCTGAACAACCACCAAAACAGGGATTATTTTTTATTATTTTTATTTTTTAAAAGGCATTTCCCCAGCCAGGCATGCACAAGCAATGCCAACAGCTTGTAGGCTAATTCCTGCTAAGGAAGATGCTTTCGGTTTGATTTGCAGGAGCTGAACAACCACCAAAACAGGGAATTTTAAAATTATTTTCATTTTTAAAAGGCATTTCCCCAGCCAGGCATGCACAAGCAATGCCAACAGCTTGTAGCCTAATTCCTGCTAAGGAAGATTCTTCCTGTTGGGAGAAGGAGGCTCTGATCCACCAGTTTGTGACACAAACCTTGGCACAGCCTCACCCCTGATAAATGCACACCTTATCTCAGCTTATCTTAGAGCTCTGGCAGCTGGATTTGAGCCCTGGATCAGTGCAACCAGGCATTTCCTGAGTGGATACCAGAGGTTTCTGCCTGTGCAGCCTCTGAGGGACCAAACACCAGGTGATTCCAGGTGGAGCTGCCCAAGGCAGGGGCAGAGAGTGAGTATGGGAAAATAAAAGGCAGAGAGGCATTTGCAGTGGAAGGAGTTGCTGCGGGTTGACAGATAATGAGGTGTTGGGTGCTCTGCACTCCAGGCACTCCTCAGTCACCAAACTGTGCTGCGAGCTCAAACTGAGTGATCCTGGCTTGTGTCTGAGCCCTCCCTGCCTCCCTGGAGTCCTTTGGGAGAGGAGAGGAGAGACACAAAGCCTTTGCTGTCCCCTGAGCTGCCCGTGTGACACAGAGGCTGCATTTACACCTCTGGCTGCTGGATAATTCTAAACCAGAAACTTTAGGCACAGGAAATGTCTCCAGTGCAGTGTGACCCTGGGCTGGCAGAGGAAAGGTCTCAGAGCACAAGGCTTTGCTGGATTTGGAGCCCTGAAGGCACAAAGCTGCCGCTGAGATAACAGGGCATGTATTCCCCTCTAGGAATGCTAATCCTGGAATGCTAATCCTTGTCCTTATCAGACAGCTTCAGCAGCTCACCTGGGTGTAGATAAGGACAGATTTTCAGCCTCCTTGGCTCTTCAGCACTGTCCTGACAGTGACATAAGAGTCTGTTCTTACCTTTATGAAACAAGGTGGAAATTTCTTCTCCAGCAAGTGGCTGGAGACGCTTTGGGTCAGGGTACCGGAGACCTTTTGTGTTTGCTCTGGTGTGCTGCAGCAGCTGTTCTCCCCAGGAGCACAGAAACAAACTCCTGGTGTACAGCTGGAACTGTCTGCTGCCACATTCCACAGAAAATCAGTCTTAAAATCACCGTTGAAAGCAGCAGTGCCTGGCTCAGGGGGGCAGCTCTGTCCTGTGTGCCCAGGCAGCTGCTGCCACCCCCAGCTCTTGGCAGATGAGTGCTTTGTGCACTGCCTGCTCAGCTCCAAGGGGCTCTGCCCACGGATCTCACCGACACAGCCCATGGCACAGCCCCCTGGGCTCTGGATTTGTCCTTTCAGCCTCAGCACCACTTAAAATACCTGGCAGGGGCTTGCTTAAAACACAGCTCAGTACAGAGACTCTGGGACCAAAGCTCCTGAGGGAAATGGCTCACAGGGCACCTGTGCCAGGGTGGTTCCTGTGCTGATTTTCTGTCTATTCCCCCACTGGACATGGTTGGAGCTCTGTGGCTCACAGAGCACCTGTGCCAGGGTAGCTCCTGTGTTCTCTGGTTTCTGTGGCTCACACAACACTTGTACCAGGGTGATTCCTGTGCTGATTTTCCAGCCATTTCCCCACTGGACATGCTTTGATATCTGTGGCTCACAAAACACCTGTGCCAGGGTGGCTCCTGTGCTGATTTTCAGTCTGTTCCCCACTGGACATGGTTGGAGCTCTGTGGCTCACTGAACCCTGTACCAGGGTGATTCACAGAATCACAGTGGCTCACAGAACACCTGTGTCAGGGTGGTTCCTGTGCTGATTTTCAGTCTGTTCCCCACTGGAGATGCTTTGAGCTCTGTGGCTTACAGAGCACCTGTGCCAGGAGGGTTCCTGTGCTCTCTGAGCTCACAGAACACCTGTGCCAGGGTGGCTCCTGTGCTGATTTTCAGTCTGTTCCCCACTGGATATGTTCTGTGTCTCACAGAACATCTGTGCCAGGGTGATTCCTGTGCTCTCTGAGCACTGTGGCTCACAGAACACCTGTGCCAGGGTGATTCACAGAATCACAGTGGCTCACAGAACACTGCCAGGGTGGCTCCTGTGCTGATTTTCAGTCTGTTCCCCACTGGACATGCTCTGATTTCTGTGGCTCACAGAACACCTGTGCCAGGGTGGCTCCTGTGCTGATTTTCAGTCTGTTCCCCACCAGACACGCTGTGATCTCTGTGCTCTGCAGTCTCTCCATCACGAGTCTCTCTGTGCCATAAATCCTCTCTTTTCCCACATGTGCACACTGGCCAAACACTCTCGTGTCTTGGGTGACTGTGATCGAGGCCATTCCCTGATCTTGGCAGCCAGCATGGGCTTCTCTTAGCATGGATCCATGGCATGCCATGACCCCCTCCTCTCCCACACGTTTTGCAGTGCTTGCTCTGGCTTCTCCCTGTCCCCTCCCACCTCTGCTGCTGGACAATCATTACCTGTGTCATAGATGGTCTGACCTGGTGCTGTCCCTGCCTGCCTTCCCCTCCTGCAGTCTGTATGCTCTTCAAGTGAATGTGTTTTATTTTATTTTATTTTATTTTTTTTTTTTCAGTAGGGAAAAGGACTTCCTTCTGCTGAAGGAGTTATATTTGCACATGGCTCGGGGAGGTTCCTCCTCTGGCCGTTTCTGTTACCTCACTCATTTAGGCCAATTCCATTGCTAACGTTCAAGGCCACCTTCCCTGACCCCAAACCCTGAGAGTAGGTAGGGAATGAACCCCGATGTGGAGCTGCCCAGTGGAATTGGGATTTGGGGGAGCAGCTGATACAGCTCCATCCAGCAGGGAGCTGGAGCCTGTGCCATGCACGTCATCCCCATCTCCACATCCCCACCTCCTGGGAAATGGCCCTTGGAGAGCAGGGATGGAGGCACCAACCTGGCTCTGGGCTGGATGTGGAGGGAGGGAAGAGCAGCAGAGCAGTGGCAGCACCACAACCTCCCAGGGGCAGCCTGGGACGTCACCATTCCTGTGGGATTTCATCTCCCACCAGTGCTCCAGGGCTGGAGAAAGCTGCTAAAACCCTGGGGCGCGTTCTCCCCTCCTGGGTTTTGTTCTCCCTACCTGGGTTTTGTTCCCCCCACCTGGGTTTTGTCCTCCCACCCTGCTCCTGTAGTTCCTGGGATGATGAACGAGGCTCTGCTCTCCTCGGCACAGCACAGGAGCAGCTCCTACAACCACCACAGGCACTGCATCCCTGCTGGAATGCCCTCCAGAAGCAGGGGGCTGCTGGCTGAGGTGACTCTGGGGTGGGTGGGGGAAGGATTGTGGGTTTGTTTTAGGACTTGTCCCGACTCTGTCAGAAACTTTGCGCTGTGCGCAAAACCAAAAAAAAAAAAACAAAAAAAAAACAATAAAAAGAAACGAAAACAAAAACCAACCCGCGGTTCAAAGTGATACTGGAACGTGCTGGAATGTAGGAATTGTACAGGCTCTGCAGCCAAACTCTGTGTAAGTAGTTAGTACCATGGAAGTACGGTATCAATTAAAAAATCTATCCAACAACCAGCGTGGCTCTTGGTTCTTTTTATTGTCCTGCCTGTTCCAGAGTCTCCGTGCTCATTCCATCACACACAAAGTCTTTGTCAGGACCATCTCTTCCAGGTCTTGAAGAATCACCAATTTTAAAATTATTATTCCTTTTTCCCTGCGAGATTCTTGAGCAGAACTTTGCACCCCGTTTCCTCCTGCTTGGAACACCACGTGGCAATGTCACCTCTGTCTGCAGGAACTGGAAAAGTGAAAGATTTGTCCAAAAAAAAAGCATCCAGAAGATGCCTGTGGGACTCAGGGAGGTGCAGGACAAAGGGACGGCCCTTCTTTACCACCTGAGGTAGCTCTCAAGAAGTTCTTGGGTTCACTCCTGCTTTGATTTAACAGTATGACACCAGAGGGTTGTCTGTGGCTCACAGGGACTGAGGAGCAGAGCTGGAGTTGTGTCCTAAAATTCACCTAAAATGGGCTCAGAGCCGTGGGCAGTGCTGGAAACCCCAGAGTTACAACTCAGTCCCTCCTCTGTTGAGTTCAGGATTCTGCCAGGCAAACTGGGATAGGGAAAAAGATGGCATCTAGCTGAATATTCCTGGATATCCCTTTTGGATATCCCTTTTGGATGTTCCTTTTGGATATCAGGATTTTGGAACTGGTGCCCAGGCTGTGATTGTGCTTCATCTAAAAAATGTGCTCCCCTTGCCAGGCTTGGCTCCGGGTTTGGGAGCAATCCTACTACCAAGATTGCACTGGAGTAGTTGGCTAAAGTTGACACCCACTCTAATAAAAGGGTTTTGAACAAGTTCCAGTTGGAAATTGGCCCGAGCCTGCCTTACAAATGGGGTAATTCCTGTGATTTTTAGCCAGCACATAAAAAGCAGCAGGGCAAAGCAGAGGGGATCCCGTGGGTGGGTGGGGAGCATGCCTGGAGTCACGAGCACTTGGAGCTACTTCACAAATGGAGCAGAATTTGTCAACTCGGTTGTCAACAAAGCAGCACAGGCTCCACTGCAGCAGGGATGTCACAGCTCTGCCATGCAAAAAACCCAAACCTTCCCCACCTGGTTTTACAGCACCATTCCACCCTGGCCAATGGTTCTGCCTTTTCCTCCCTTCCAATCCCAGCTGTTGAGCTCGACTGAGCTGCACTGAAGGGCAGAAAACAATTTTTATTCTGCTTAACCCTCAGAAAAGGTAAGTTTACATAGGAAAGATGGAATTTGCAGGGTGATTCCTGGGCACCAGAAGATCATTTAGGATTAATCCAGACTATTTATACTGGTGATTAATTACCTCAAGAGAGAATTAGGATTAGTGGGAAAAGTCGCTGTTTTCTGTCTATCCCTCTAGACGGTGCTGCTACAGCACCAGAGAACCATCACAGTTATAAAACTACAACCATTTTACTCAGCTGTGAGGGCTTTGCATCCTATTTATTTCTCCTGCCTACCTCCTGCAGCATGGGGCTGCCTTCCTTTTTGGGGTTTCCCAGGAAAAGGTGGATCAGTACCTTGTCCTGCTGCCTTGCCAGGTGCGTCAGGTTCCTCCTGCTGTGCCGGGCAGGTGGAATGAGGGCTTTGACACTTTGATAAATGACAGGGACACAGGGGTTTCTTATATTTACATCATCCTGCTTCCCAAAGCAGGAATACTTCGTGCTCTGTATTCTCAATTTCCTCCAAAGTGTGAACATGACAGAGACCTGTTCTCCCTATTCTACATTTCCAAGTTTAGTGCGTTACAGTCCTCACCCTACTCTGCTTGTGCATGGACAGCCTAAATTCTAAATTCAGAGTGACTCCATTAATTAATTAAATTCTCCCTGTTTTAACACCAAGGAAACCGCTTGGGCCACAGTATGTGGTGGAATAACCCCCTAAGAGATCCTTGTTCACACTCCTGCAGCTCAGAGCAGCGTGCCGTACATACCCTTAACCTCTGCAGTGGAGAAGCAGCACATTTAGCAAATAAAGATGTGGTGAGAGCAGCTAAGGAGTGACAGGTGACATTTACAAAGCCATTGAGGTGATGGTGGGACTGAGAGTCGGGGAGGAGCCGTGCTGCCCACGCCCATTTGCTCAGCATGCTTCCACAGAGGAGTCCTTCAGCACTGGGCTGGCAGCTCAGGTGGGTCACAGGACCAAAGTCAAGGCTGTACAGAGTCCAAATGGGAGAGCATTTACACTTCCCCCTGCTCCTCCTCCTTTGACAGCGCAGAGCTCCCCTCAAAGCTGGCTGGTGTGGCGAGGTCCTTCTGTCTTCAGAGCCCCTGCAAGGGAGACAATTCCTCTTGGAGCTCACAGGGGTGAGGGTGGAGTTAGCACAGGAGCTGACCGGAGGTGAATGAGAGGGTAAAAGATCCAGATTTTAATCTGTAGCACACAAATTCTGTCAGGACCCAGGACATCCCTCTGTCTGTCCTGAGCAGCCCAGACCCTGCCAGGGGGCTCAGAGACCCCGGCACAGAGCCCAGGATGCCCCCGTGGGCTTGATTATGACTCATGGAGCAAATTACCAACCTTGTAGGAAGATCAGCAAGCCACAACAATTTAGATAGAATATTAGTGAAGTTATCATGGGTGAAAAATTGATTTTTTGGGGTTTTTGGTATGGAGTTCAGGAGGCAAGGTGAAGGAATCTGGGTGTGTCCAGCCTTTCTCCTTCTTCTTCTTGGCCTCCATCTTCTGCTGTGATGGTGGCACTTTTGGATTGGTTTAGAGTAGAAGCTCACTGTCTAACACAGGTGATGGGTATTGGGAAGTGATTGTAAACATTGTACAGGTAGTTTTTAGTATAAAGACATAACACTGCCCTGGGGGCAGGCAGAGTGCCTGGAACTGTCCTGCTGGATGGACCTCGGCAGGGCAGGAGAAAGTTTTTTATAGATAAGGAACAATAAACAACTCTGAGACCAAGAACTGAAGAGCCCTGACTCCTTCTTCAAGCACCAGGCTGGGAAAAGAGACTTTCGAGATTTTCTCAGGGTCACTCTGACCAGCTAAAGATCCCAACAAAATTCCTTCCTAGCACGTGTTTTCTTTGGAGACAGAGCCCTTACAGCTGCCCTTGTGCAGGGGAAAGTGAAGTGAAGATTCCCAACTCCACAGCAAAAGATAAAGGAGGCATAAATACATCATGGCCTGTGTTGGTTTGGGTTTCAAGCAATACAAGCACACCTAAAGACACCTGTGTGGCTTCTGAGGTTTCTGGGGAGGCTCCAGGGGAGCACAGCCACGCTCCAGGAGCCTCCAGCCCCACCACAAGGAAGCTGAGGGGTGGACAGACACAGGGAGTGACCGCTTGTCCATGACCCACCTTGGTGCCGCTCACTGCGCTGCCTCCCCTCTGCTACTCCTCCACAGGCACAGCACAGTTCTCCTTGTTTTCCGATGGAATTGCAAGGTAGTCTGTCCTGTAGGTGGGGGGAAGGAGGAAAGCACACAGTGTAAAGGCCAGCTTGGGTAAACTCACCTTTGCTGAGTGCCTGGAAGCATCTCTGAGGTAACAACATCACCCGTGGATGCTCACAGAGGGAAACTCCTGGGCACAGGCAGGAGCAAACACTGAGTGTTCCCTGCTCCAAAATCCTACACAGCCTGCCTTCCTTGGTACAAAGAGTGCTCCAATCCCAGCCAAGTGTGTGGAAAGATGGGAATGGGCCAGGATGAAACCAGACCTTCCAGGAGAGCATCTCCACATGGCCCAAACCTGGAACAGTGCTCACTCCCTGCCAGGTGTGTGGTGCAAGGGGCACAGTGCTGGCGCTCCAAAACACTGCAAGGGCTTTGGGCAGAGCAAACACCAACCAGCCCATGGCACAGCAAAGTTCATCTTCCTGCAGCCTTCCAGCATGTTTGAATCACTACTCACTCCTTTGTTGCCCTGTTCTTCTAAAGTTCTTCTAAGCCTTCTGATGTTTACATTTTTGTAATGGAGTTTCTCACACACTTTTTATGTAAATGATTGCTTTGCATTCCTTTCTGGAGGAGAAGAGAATTGATTGCTGGTTTGACCAGTGAGGTTGGAGAGGTGGCAGTTTCATCCTCTAATCCATGGTCACTTTTGGAATTCTATAAATATAGTTCTATAGTTGCAAAAATTCTATAGTTGCAAATAAACTATCCCCTTTTTTGCCCTGGACATCTAAGAGTGCAAGTGTCATTCATTTCATGTCTTATTGCCACAGACCTTATTGATGATTTCTGGCAAACTACACAGGGCCTGTCCCATGTTGTGGACACACTACAGGCCCAGGTTCCTGCTGGTACAGAACCAGCTCCTTGGGGTTTTACAGTAGAGGAGGTGAGGCAGAAGGAATTAGTATTACACAATTTATTCATTCATCAGGAAGAAAAAATCACCAATTTTAGACCTGATTGTCCTGTGCTAGCACCGGTCTATGCACATCTGAGAGCTCTGGGACGTGTGAGGAGCTCCTGCAGAGCTGATCTCACCTCCAGGGGTTCCACACTTACGCGTTTTCCTGGGCAGCCTCCTCTGCCTTGGACACCTTCCTGTAGCAATAGATCATCTCAATCAGCAGCCACAGCGTGAGGAACACCAGCAGAATATACATCATGATTTCTGAGATGACAGAGGTGAAGTCTTCTCCAGCTGTGAATAAAATGAAATAACCCCTGATCGTTGCCATGCAGTTCCATGGACATTTCCCACCTTTCTGCCATCCTTCCTAACCCTCCTTGCCAGAATCTCCAGGTCCTGTGAGGGGGCAAAAGGGAGGGACCTGCAAGAGGCAGGGATGGCAGAGGGATCCAACACGCACAGCCCTGCCTGTGCCACCCCCACATCCTCAGGGATTGCTCACCTATCTCATCCTCAGGGATTGCTCACCTATCTCATCCTCACGCTCTGTTCCTCGCTGGTGTTACTCGGCTCTGTTGTGCCACCAGTGATTTGTGAAGGATCAAAGCACCGAGGTGCTTCAGGGGGAAAGGGAGGGGAAAGGGCAGACAAAAGGGCTGAAAGCTCCCGGCCCTCTCTGGAGAGAGCAGCAGAAGCCCCTGTACTGTCTGTAACATGCAGCACTGAACCCAGCAACACCCAGAGGAGCAGAGAGACTCAGGAGCACCACAGAGGGAAGGAGGAGAAGGAGGAGACTGGCATCAAAATGGAGAGCCAGTCGTTGTTCCAGGAGGGAGGGGGCGGCAGCAAGGAATCGCTGCAGCTCCCTGGGAAAGGCATCGCTGTAACATCCAGAGCTGCCATCAGAGGAGCTGGAAACCTCTGCTGGAGCCTGCTCAGCTGTGCCCAGCTGTGCCCACTGTGCCAGGCCCACCGTGCCTTCCCACGCTCACACACAACCAGCCTGTGCCCACAAACAGCCTCCAGCCAGCAAACAAGGCACAGGTTTTTCCTCCTGAGCTGCGTTTGTCAATGCCAAACTCAGAGTCCTCTCCTGCGGCGCAGTGACAAACTCTATCCACCATGGTGACAACACCCACGGCCAGTGACAACACGAAACACACTCCTACCCTCATCCACCACGGTGAGGTGGGTCATCCTGGCCACTGAGAGCACAAAACACCCTCCTACCCTCATCCACCATGGTGAGGTGGATCATCCTGGACGGGAACAGCAACCACGGGCTCAGGGAGTTCTGTTGGAGCTGGTGCTGCAATAAGAGGCCTGTGGGCCAGAATAAAGCTCTGCATCCAAACCCTCCATCAGAACCAACTCCTTTCCTTCACCATCCCCTCAAAGCTTCTCCACAGAGGGAAACCTGAGGAACAGCCCCTGTTATGGGGGGAAGCTCCATCCGAGCACCACCAGAGCTCCTGCAGGCCTGGACTTGTCCCCATGGGCCCAGCTGCAGCACCCAGCCAGCCAAAAGTGTCTGTGGGGTGAAACACCACACACCCAGCCAGCCCAAAGTGTCTGTGGGGTGAAACACCACAGTTGCTGCTGTTTGGTTCAGCAGCAGGGCCAGACAAGCTCAGGCATGTCCTGTCTACAATATTGGTAATTATTCCAATAGATCATCTTGGCCAGGGGAGAACAAAACATAAAACACCCTCCTATCCTTCTCCACCACGGTGAGGTGGATCACCCTGACCAGGAACAACATAAAACAGCCTCCTACCCTCCTCTACCATGGTGAGGTGGATCACCTTGGTCAGTAAGAGCACAAAACACCTTCCTACTCTCTTCCACCATGGTTAGGTGGATCACCTTGGTCCGTAAAAGCACAAAACACCCTCCTACACCACGGTGAGTGGATCACCTTGGTCAGTGAGAGCACAAAAACAGCCTCCTATCCTTCTCCACCATGGTGAGATGGATCACCTTGGTCAGTGACTGCACAAAACAGCCTCTTACCCTTCTCCACCATGGTGAGTAGATCATCCTGACCAGGGACAGCACAAAACACCTTCCTACCCTCTTCCACCACGGTGAGGGGGATCACCCTGACCAGTAAGAGCACAAAGCACTCTCCTGCACCACAGTGAGGTGGATCACCTTGGTCAGTAAGAGGACAAAACACCTTCCTACTCTCTTCCACTATGGTTAGGTGGATCACCTTGGTCAGTAAGAGCACAAAACACCTTCCTACCCTCCTGCACCATGGTGAGGTGGGTCACACTGACCAAGAGACAGCACAAAACACCCTCCTACCCACTTCCACCATGGCGAGGTGGATCACCTTGGTCATTAAGAGCACAAAACAGCCTCCTACCCTCCTCCACCACAGTGAGGTGGATGACCCTGGAGCTCTGGAAGAGCGGCCGGTGGATCTCGAACTCGAACTCGCGGGTGATGTTGCAGGTGTAGATGCCCGAGTCGTTGAGGGTGACGTTCACCACGGTGATGGACACGTCCTGCATGTCTTTGCTGCCGTTCCACTGGATCCGCCCGCTGAAGCGGCTCGGGAACTCGTGGTTGGTTTTCCTGTACTCGTAGATCTGTGAGGGAATAAACATAAAGGGATATATAGATCTGTGAGGAACATAGATAGATAAATATAGATAGATCTATGAGGGAATAAATGGATTTATAAATCTGTGAGGAACATATATATATATATATATATATATAAATATAGATAGATCTATGAGGAAATAGGAAATAAATTGATATATAGATATGTGAGGAATATATATATACATATCTGTGAGGAAATAAATTTAAATGGATATATAGATGTTTGAGGAATATATATAATATATATATAATGTATATAATGTATATAATATATATAATATATAAAATATAAATTATATATAATATATATGTTATATATATTATATATTATATATTATATATTATATATTATATATTATATATTATATATTATATATTATATATTATATATTATATATTATATATTATATATTATATATTATATATTATATATTATATATTATATATGTATGTGAGGAATAGATAGATAGATAGATAGATAGATAGATAGATAGATAGATAGATAGATAGATAGATAGACAGATCGATCTGTGAGGAATATATACATATATAAATATAGATAGATCTGTAAGGAAATAAAGGGCTCTGCTGGTTAATCTCTGCCTTGGACAGCATCACACCACAAGCCAGGGGCAGCATCCCCCTCCAGCTACACTCAGGGATGTTCTGAGCTCCCTTGGTAACAGCAGCTATTCATATTCCATCATCCTTTGCCTCAAAGTATCAGGTGACTTTACAAAAGACAGGAAAACGAGTGATCAGGAATTCAATATCCCCATCAGAGAGGGAGAAAAACGAAGTCACAGCAAAACACAGATGCACATGGACAAAAAAAATCAGCAATGGGACAGAACACTGGGATTCTTCATGCCCAGCAATGTGTCTGAGAGTCACTGCATGTCAGATCCCCTGAGGAAAGAGCCACAGAGCACCCACAGTGAACAGCAGCAGCTCTTTTTGGGAAGCCCTGGGGTATCCAGCTGAGATGGAAGTGCTGCAGGACTGATGTGGCAGTGTGACATTCCGGCTGACCACAGTCCTACTATGACCTGTGGTTGGTGTTCTTTGGGTTGCCACTGGCAAATGGATCCCCTGGGGCACTGGGAGTGAATTCCCACCTCATTCCTTAGCCTGGTCCCTTTAGTTCTCAGACAGAAGGAGAATATTGTCATCCTGCTCAATCACAGCCACTGATTTAATGCTTCAGACTCAGATAAAATAGCTAGAAAGAAATGTGCACTCAGCCTTTATCTAGTTCTCCATTTCACCATTCTCTCTTGAATTCCAGCTGCTCCTCATCTGTCCAATTTCCATTTTGATTCACTCTGAAAATCAATTTTACCTTTTCCTGACAGGGATCCAAAGCAGCTCCCGGAGATCCTCCCACAGTTGGGATAACACTGCTTTCTCTGAGGCAAAAAATAAGTAAATCCTGCCCTGCAGATTTATTTTAATTAACTTCACCTCCAAAAAAACAGCTTTGAGATTCAGAACAGATTCAGACAAGGGTGCCAAGGGTCAGTCATATTTGACATCCTCAGGTACTGGGCTTGAGGTATTGAGGGAATGGGACTGGAAATTGGCACTGATTAATCTACAACCCAAATATTTGACCTCAACAACTGATTATAGCTTTTCCTGCCAGGAGTTCGTGCTGTGCCCAGGTGTGGAAATGGGATAAGCAAGGAAAGAAAGAGAAAGGACTCCAGTCACACATACAGGCTCATCCTTCCCCCCGTTGGGCCTGTAGTACCATTCCACCACCGTGCTGGCTGTCACCTCTTCCCTCTTCATGCAGGAGATGCAGAGCAGCTTCATGTCCGTGCCTTGGACAGCCTCTGTCTCAGATGGGACTTCCACACACACCGAGGAGCAAAATCCAGCTGGGGGAGAGGAGCAGCAGAGAAAGAGGCGTCAGGACAGAATTAGAGAAGCATCAGTTATTCACATCTTGGCATTAATGTCCCTAATGGAAAATGGCTTGATTTATTTCTAGCGCTGTCTGATAACAGATTAAGTCTCAAATGTTAAATTTTACCAAGCTTCCTTCTCCTGAGATATCAATAATTCATAATAATTAACAGAGGGTGATCACTTCAGACAGATTCACCTCTCCGGCATCTGCTTTGCCACAGCTTTCATCTTTCCCTGGTAATTAATGCCACTTTAAAGGCATTGTTCATTGCCTCCCATGCATGCTGGGCATGCCCCTGTTAGAGCAGCAATTACAGTCTGGGATGAGGGGAAGCCCAGAATTCAGAGTGGAGGAACAGCTCGCTCTTTGTGCTAAGTTGGGAGGTCTGGAGGCTTTAATTCAGCCAAACTGGGAGGGTCCAGCACCCTTCCCGTTCATGGGCACCACTGGGAACCAAGGGGCTTGGACAGGAGTGAATTTGGCAGCAGGAGGAGTTATTGATTTCCCAGGCATTCCTGCTCAAAACGCTTCCAATCAGAGCTGTGCTAAGGCTGGCAACTCTCGAGTGCTGCTCTTGCAAAGAGGACAGAAATGGTTGCATGTGAAGCCACACGCTGGAGCAGGAAGGGATCGTTTCAGCACCGCATCTCCGAGCAAATCCCTGCTGACATTTGTCCCCCGGGCTAAACAATCCCGGGCTCTGTCTGTCCAAGGCTGTCTCGAGAGCCCAGACGCTGACTTTGCTGGCTGCTCCCTCCTCCCCAGCCTCTGAGGCACCATTAACCCACCCTCTCAAGCAAGATATTATCTATCCCGGGACTATTCCTGGAAGCAGCCTGGTTCCAATTCCCCCGTACTACCAGCTCCACGCACAGCAGCAGCTTCCAGGGAGAAATAAGGAAAAGCTCCCTGGATCCTGCTTTGCTCTGAGAAACGAGATCTGTGCGCACAGACAGGCACCCACACACAGGGCTGAAGGCACACGCACATCGAATGTGGCAAAACCACCCAACCCCTTCTCGCGGCAGGAATCAAACTGCAGCTGCAATCGATTGATTAACTCCAGTTTACACAGACTGCACGGGAAACGGCACTAAAGCACCTCTTAATGGGCTGCACGCCCTCCCCGAGGCAACCCGATGTCAAATGGCGCTGCAAACCCCGGACAGACAGCAAGCAGCGAGGGACCAGCACATGCTTTGTGCTCGGCACGGAGGTGTTTTCACTCCCTCACACCCACACCAACTCCGCACGAGCCTAATCCCCTTCTCCCGACAACAAAAGCCGCGCTCGGAGGGCAGGCTGGGAGCGAGCATCCTCCCTTCTTTCCAGCGGCGCTGGGTGGGAGAGGGAGCGGCAGCACCTACCCCAGAGCAGCAGGGCGAGCGCGGCCGCGCAGAGCAGCCGCGGCAGCGCAGCCATTGTTCGGAGCGGGGCCGGCGCTCAGGCTCCTCGGCAGGGTCCTCTCAGATGCTCTTGGATGCTCTTAGATGCTCTCGGATGTTCTCTGATGCTCTCGGATGCTCTCGGATGCTCTTCCCCCGCTCGCCGCGCTCCCGGAGCAACAGGATGCCGGGCGGGGAGCGGCCGGGCGGGCGCGGTCCGGGGGCTGCGCTCGGCCGCGGGGGCGGCAGCACCACGGACAGAGCCCGAGCCCTGGCCCGGAGCTTGCACGGAGCCCGAGCCCGGAGCTTGCACGGAGCCCGAGCCCGGACAGCTCCGCGGCTCCGCGGGCGCGGCCGGCGCTGCGCAGGGCGCGGGCGGAGCGGAGCGGGAGCAGCGCTGGATCAGCAGCAGCGTTGGATCATCATCATCATCATCATCATCATCATCACCAGCAGCAGCAGCAGCGGCAGCAGCAGCAGGTGCCCCGCGCCGGGAGCGGCTCCGCGGGGCGCGGCCGCGGCGCTTTTGTTGCGCGGGCTGTGGAGCGCAGCGCCCGGCGGGGAGGATGCCTGGGAGGATGCTTAGGAGGATGCCTGGGAGGATGCCTGGGAGGATGCCGAGGATGCTGGAGCAGCCCGGGCGGGGGGCACGGCCGGCACATGCGCGGCCGCCTCCCCCGGCCCCTCCCGGCTCAGCGCAAGCAGCCCCGGGCTCCGGTGGTCGCAGCGCCCAGCTCGGCTGGAGGCATCGCACAGAGGATATCACATCAGCACGGAGTGTTAAGGCTTTGGAATGGAGCTCAAAGCTCAGTCCCACCCCCTGCCATGTGTGGGGACAACTCCCACCAAGCCACATCCAACCTTGGAGCACGTCCACGACCTCCCTGGATGCCCTGTCACCGTGTCACAGCAAAGCATTTCTTCCCAAAATCGGAATTTCCCCTCTTTCCATTTGTACCCCTCGCTCCTTGTCCTGTCTCTACAGATCAGCATCACTGTCCTGCCTCCAAAAAAAGCCAAGGGGCGGGTGGGAATGGGGGGAGTTGTCCCTGCGGGGTCACAGAAAGGCCTCTGCTGCTAATAAGTTTAATACTAACATTTGCACAGCTCTGAAGGTCACAGTTGGAAATACTGGGAAATCCTCTTGCCTCATGTTCCTGCCTGATTCCAGGGAATTTAATGCCAGCAGCAGGCTGGACTTTCTCTCCTTGGACAGGGGCCACCGTGCCCTGGAGGGCTGCTCCAGGTTTGAAGGTCACAGTGGGCAGAGAGGAGGAAATGAAGCTTTTGTTGCATGTGCTGCTTTTAAAGCACCTGCAGCTCCACACACAGCACAACTGATTGAGTTAAACCTGAGGATGGCACAGGAGTGGCTGGCGGTGCCAAAACTCAGCGTGCAGGTGGCCAGAGCCACCCAGAGGTGTTTGCAGGCAGCAGAAACATCAGCTCCAGCTGTGCTGGGGCTCTCAGCCGGGCACACCCCGCTGGTGCGGGGCACACACGTGAGATCAGCTCCCTGCACTGCTGGAGCGGAGCAGGCACAGAACAGAGCCAAGGCTTTTCCTAGACATCACCTAATTGTGTTTGTGTCAGCAGGCTGCATTCATCAGCTGCCAGCGGCCACGCAGAGCAGCTGCCTGCACGTCACCCTGCCCAGAGAGAGGCTCCAGTGGTTGCTCTGAGCCATTCCCAGCCAGGGACACCCTCCTGCTGCTCCTGCTGCTCCTGCTGCTCCTGCTGCCTGCACAGGCTGCTGTGCCCTGCTCCAGCCCACACCCGATGGGATTCCCCAAATCTTTGCAGCCTGAGGTATCCCAGCAGGGACTGGCCAAAGCCACATGCTGGCTGTCAGGTTGTTCTCACCGTCCCTGATGCTCACAGGCTTCTTTGGGCTCCTGTGCACTCTTCCAGCAGCCCACCAGAAAAAAATAAATCTATTTAATGTAACGAGGTGTGGCCAGGGAGACCTACAGCTCGCAGGGTGCTGATGCCAGCGTTCCATCCCCCCCTTAGAAATCATCCATCATGGATACAGAAACCTTAAAATCTGATTTTAACCTGAAAATCTGATTTTAAGGCATCACAGCAAACGTGATACCCAGAGCTGCATGAAGGACACCGAGCCATTTCTTTTGTCCCATTGCCCCCTGTTATCACCACAACAGCACAAAGGGAAGGGCAGGTTGAGCCACAAGGATTTGCTCCTACCCCTTCTGGAACAATCCATGCCATGCACAGCAGATGAGTGATGGGGATGGGTTTTTTATAGCCCCAGGAGCTGCTGGAGAACATCCCTGGCTCTGTCTGTCCTCTGGCAGCCACCTGCTCCACAGAGCTCCACGGAAATCAGAGCTATTCCCAGGCACCAGGTGCCCTGGCAGGACGCAGAGCAGGGATCAGCAGGGCTGCACTGTTTGTGCTGCTGCCGCTCCAATTACATCTATTACAGACAATCCTGCCAGGGAGGAGACTCAGGGGCCAAGAGGATTAAGAGGAAGCAGCAGCTCGACCACACTGACTCAGTCAGAGCCTCTGACTGACCCCCAGCCCCTGCTGCTCCTCAGGTAGAAGCAGAAACCTTTGCTCCTCTAACCCCAGAGCCTGCCTGCCAAACAATCCAATGACATTGGCAAACAAACATCCTGAAAAAGTCATGAGCTTTCCCTCAGAATCACTCATGTACCAACCTCAATGACTCCATCCCAGACCAGCCTTGTAGCTGCTGTTTAAAGGAGGGAAACGGGGCCCTGAGGTGGGGAAAACCTCTGGTGAAACTGGCCTTGGGTTTGGGTGGATTTTGAAATGAAAAGTCACAGGTCAGGGAGGTCACACCCTCTTCCCCGGCTCTGGAGAAGTTTATTCTTCACCTCAAACCTACCACAGACAAGACCCAAGGTGATTTGCACTAAATCCACCCAGATTCTTAACCTGCCACAAGCTGTGCTGGTTTTGTGTTCAAAGCAAACCTCTCTGGGTTCTGTCTGAATGAAAGGATAAGATCATTTCGCTCTTGCTACAATCTGGAACCACTCCAGTGCCACCCTGTGCCTGCTTGGGACAAGCAGCAAACACCTCCCTGCCCTCTTCAGGAAAACTTGTAAATAATCAGGATTTCACACTCAAAGCTGTTTCAATTTTGAGCCCTGCACAAGGGAGGGAGAGCAGAGATCCTCCCAAACCTCTCCCACACCAGGATGATGCACAAGCTGCTCCTTCCTGCCCTGTCTCCATCCCTGGGGGTCAGGGGTGGCCCTTGGGGCACCACAGAGGGCACTGCCACTCCAGGGGACACGGATAAGGGGATGCAACGCTCAGAGAAAGAGAAATCTCGACTGTTGAGGGAGGAATCTCTGCAAGAAGCAGCCCAACTTATCATGCAGGGGTTGCTATGGCAACCCACCCAGTTAATGCTTCACAGGAGGAAAAAAAAAAAAAAAGAGAAAAAAAAAAGAAAAAGGCTGAAAAGGCTGGCACTTGTGCACAGGCACAACAAGGCGAGGAGATAAAAATAATTCCAGCACCCTGCCCCCACTAATCCCTCACTGTCGCGGTCCCTGGGGCTGGGACAGGGCAGTGGGAACGAGCCCCGCGTGTCTGGGCTGCTCTGCCATCCCCAGCACACCAGCCTGGGGCACACAGCAGAGCCAGCACGGCAGCAGCTGCTCCCAGAGCCCTGCAGGGCTCCCACAGCCAGCCCTGCCACCCCCGAGGCTCAAACTGGGGAAAATGGAGCCCCTTTGTGCTCCTCACCCAGCCAGGATGGAAGAGCAGGGCTGTGCAGAGGAGCCTGCAGGATAACGAGTGCCAATTTAGAGATGGTGGATGTAATGGATGTAGGCGCCCTTCCCACGCACTCCAACATCCGTGCTGCACAAATCCCAGCAAGGCAGGGCTGCTCTCTCTCTCTCTGTTCCTTCCCCAGGGTGCCTGGGGGGGTTAGAAAGGCTCATTCAGTTTTCTCTGTTCACACTCGAGGTTTAAAATGAGCTCCCCGTGTTCCTGCCGGCACCTGGATCCTCTGAATGTTCCAAACTGGAGGCAGCTCCAGCTTTGCTCTTCACACACCTCTGTGCCTTCATCCCCAGCTGATGCTGAGGATTTGATCTGCAGTTTCCAGGTGCACCCAGCCCCTTCCCATTAGATCCTCATTAATGCCTTTATTTGCAGGTCCCCAGAGTGCCTCTGCTGCTCAACCTGCTCTCTCCACACAAAAATCACACCTGCATTTGTGTTGTTCATTGGAACCCTGGATGCTGAGAGCTTTGGGTTAAAAGGGGAAATAATTTGGGTGCCATTTCTTAATTGGATAGTTTGGCCTTAAAAAGCCTTGTAGAGAAAGATAGAGAGCCATTTTGCAGCTTGTTGGGAGAATGCTGTAGAATTCAGGACTTGTAAGACTGTGATATAGAAAAGAAATAATAAACATCTCAGTCTGAACATGAAATTCCATTTCCAACACTTCGATTCCCAACCTTGGCAGAGGCAGGGAAAAAAGCAGCATTGTACTGGATTTTTTGGAGATTTTTTTGCCCATCTACCTCCCCATGGAGTGTAACAGAGTGTGAACACCCCCACAATTCCCCAAAGCTCTGCTCCATCCCGAGCAAATCTGTGATTTCTGTCACACACACCCTGCAGGACCTCTCTCTGTGAGACACAGATCGAGCTTGTGCTTGATTTACTGCTCTCCCACAGGTCACAGCTCCTGTGCCATCCTCCCCTCCTCAGCCTCCTCTATTTATCCTTGGCTCTGGGGCTGCTATTCCAGAAGGACTCAGAGCCAGAGGGGCAGGATTTCAGCCTGCCCTGTCTGAGAGCATTCCCAGAGCACTCCCAGGCATTCCCAGAGCATTCCCAGCCTTCCAGAGCCAGGGAAATGCTTTCTGAAACAAGGAGCAGCCTCACCCAGGCAGAGCTGCACATGCACGGGGGCCTGGCAGGGTCAGGGATTCCTTGGAGCAGCAGCCACATTCTAAAGGCTGAAAATTCCCCTTTTCTGTGTCCACAACCACAGAGCACATTCCTGCACCTTCCTGGCACGTCGTGGTCAGCAATTCAATCAACAATTTATTATTTTTTTTTACCCCCACCCCCAGACCTTTAACCCAGGCTATATTTAGAGGGGTGTGACTGTATACATCCTGGAAATTCAAAGTCCTGGTGTGGCTCCAGGTGCTTTTGGGCATCGATTTCTGGGAGTGGATGCCAAGAAAATCAGGCACAGAGGGAAGGCTTTGTGTGTGCTGCTCCAGCCATCCCAGCCTAATGAGGTGGCACTTTCAGGTTTGCTTTTAGGCCTCTCCTCAGCCCTGGATGGAACCCATTAGTGTGTCAGGTTGCCACACATATTCATTGCCATCTGCTCTTTTAATTTGGGGATTCTCACTGCTTGTAAAACACACAAGTGCATCAATTATTTCAGCTCTGGGTGAGGGATTGTGTTTTTTGTGGAGGAAAGCTTGTTCAGCAAATGTTGCTCCCTTACCTTGGCTGCTGCTTTTTCCTTGAACATGAATAAAGGAAATAAAGCTGAATCTGCTCCCAGCTGTCAGCAAACATGGACATAAATCGTCCTCACATCCCTTAAACCACCAGGAGACTCTGCAATGGAGATTTTTGGTCTAATGTCCATTATTGCTTCGCACAATCAAGTTCCCCATTGTGAAACAGAAACTTCTGGGGATTTTGGCTGTGTCTTGCACCCTCCATCTGGGGGTTCCCAGCTTTGTCCTTCTCGTAGCATACAGTCAGCCTCTTTCACCTAAAACAACAAACACATTTGTAATAAAGGGACAAGAGAAGGAGGAGGAAGGAGGAGAAAGGAGGAGGAAGGAGGAAACAGTTTTCCAGCTTAAATACAACAGAATTGAAAGGTCTTTTGTTTTGTGCCAGTGAAGAACATCTCCCTGGTCATACTCAAAGCTGCTGAAAGCTTTGAATCTGTAAAATCTCATTTTCTTTCCCCAAAACACCAATTTTCCAAAGGAGATTCCTTGCTGGCGCTTCAATGTCCAAGCAGGCACCTCCTCCTGGCTGGCTGTTCTGCTAGAACTATTTTTTATTTTAGTGGTTTCCACAATATTGTTGAGAGAGAAATGGAGATAGGAAAAAAGTTTCAAAGGGTGGCCTTGCAAATAAGACTGGATACTTTAGAGAAATAGAACTAGGTAGAAGATGAGCTGTAGTGGAATGGAATGGAATGGAATGGAATGGAATGGAATGGAATGGAATGGAATGGAATAAAATGGAATAGGATGGAATAGGATGGAATGGAATAGAAGGGAATGAAATGGGATGGATTAGAATAGAATAGAATAGAATAGAATAGAATAGAATAGAATAGAATAGAATAGAATAGAATAGAATAGAATAGGATGGATTAGAATAGAATAATAGAATAGAAGAATAGAATGGAATAAAATAGAATGGAATAGAATGGAATGGAATAGAAGGGAATGGAATGGAATGGAATGGAATGGAAGAGAAGAGAAGAGAAGAGAAGAGAAGAGAAGAGAAGAGAAGAGAAGAGAAGAGAAGAGAAGAGAAGAGAAGAGAAGAGAAGAGAAGAGAAGAGAAGAGAAGAGAAGAGAATAGGATGGATTAGAATAGAAGAATAGAATGGAATAAAATAGAATGGAATAAAATAGAATGAAATAAAATAGAATGGAATAGAATGGAATAGAATGGAATGGAATAGAAGAAAATGGAATAGAATAGAATGGAACGGAATAGAATGGAACGGAATAGAATAGAATAGAATAGAATAGAATAGAATAGAATAGAATAGAATAGAATAGAATAGAATAGAATAGAATAGAATAGAATAGAATAGAATAGGTACTGTAGAATAAAAGATGTACTATAGTAAGTCCCACAAGGGGTAATTTTAGAAGATTGGCTTTAAGGAACTTACAGAATACTGTAGCAAAAAGCTGATAGGCCAAAACCCACCTATAGTGTAATTAAAATACAATACTGTATATTATAATTAGTTGGTTTGGAAATATTGGAAATACTTGGTTTCTGGTTGTGATGGAGTGAATGATAACATCTGTATTGTCTCACCCTTACGATGACACTGAAAATGGAATAAAAAAATTTAATTTTTTTAAAATCTCTTTAAATTTAAATTTAAAAATCTCTCAATTGGCCCATGTCTGGGTCAGAAAAGGACCTAATATGGCAGTGTGTGATGCTGGAGAGCATCACACATCATTGTATATTGTAATTAGAAAATAGTTGATTTCTGATTGCGATGGAGTGAATTATAACATCTGTACTGTCTCACCCTTCACATGACACTGGAAATGGAATGAAAATTTTAAATTTTTTTATTTAGAAATCTCTCACTGCCCCATGTCTGGGTCAGAAGAGGACCCGACCCGGCGGGGTGTGATGCTGCAGCAGCGCTCCCCATTCCCGGCAGATAGCGCTGTGCCCCCGGGGCCGGACCCAGCAAGGCTGTCCCTGCCTCCTCCCGCGGGTACTGCGCTCGTTATTCACCTCAGAGAGTCCCAGCACCCACAAAACCTTCCTAAACCCCCGGCTAAACGCGCACCGCGGCCTTTCTAAATCCAGGATTCAGTGAGTGAGATCCTCAGCTGGAAATTACTTCTCTAGGAAAACTCTCTTCAGTTTATCTACAAGCAGCTGAAGTGTCTGCATCACACCTGCTGTGAAATGCTACAGAAATACATAATTTTTTTTTTAAACAACCAAATTTGGGATGCAAATCTACATTAAAGAGTCACACGGCACCTAATCAGCTGCAGTAATTAATATGTGGCGAGCAAATGCAAATTTTCCCCTTTCAAGCCAAAGATTTGAGTTCTTGGTTTAGCAAAGCCAAGAAATGTCTTCAACAGAGCAGCTCTGACACATCCTGAAAGCATCTGGCCATAAAGGGCTTGAGTGATGCATCATCATCATCATCATCATCTCTGAGAAACCTCCAGGATTGCATTTCCACGGCACAATAAAAGCAGGAGGGATGCAGAAATTGCTCTCCAGCTGAACCCTGGCATCCAACACCAGCCCTGCCCCTCTCCACGTGCTTGCCTCGCTCCTGGCTCCTCCTCTGCCTCCTGCAGGAATGGTTTTCTCAGGAATAACTCAAATCCTCCAGCAGAGCATCCCCAGAGCAGAGGCAGCTCACAGGGAATTCTCTGCAGGTCCCCGAGTGTTGGGAAGGATGAAAGTTTGACAAGAAAGTCTCACAGATATCTGTGTTTAGCAGAAAGATTTTTAAAAGCAGAGTCTGATGAAGGAATAGAGATGGAAGCAAGTTTTGATATAGAAGAAAAGAATTGCTGAGCCAGTCTGACTGGGTAACCAAGGAGGCAAAGGGTGTGTTAGTTAGAAGGGGTTTTTATGATTTAGAGTAAAGGATAAACCTACCTCAAACAAGAATATGTTTTTACCAAGCAGAAAGAAAGCACAGGCAAACAAGGCAGCAAAGTTGCAAGTAGAAAAAAGGTCTCAGAATTTTCCACTGCAAGAAAACTGAAAAAAAAATTTTTAGCTTAAACTGTAATGTACTGACTTTTAGTGATTGGAGAACAGTAACATGAATATGGTAATTACAGCAGTTATGATGGGCTAGAGGTAATAGTTAAGGTATAGATTGGTTCTGCTGTATTGAGATGCTCAGCAAAGAAAAGTATAGAATGCATTGTAACCAAAAGAAAAGTAAATAATGCAATGTAACCAAAGGAAAGTACATAATGCATTTGTAACCAAAGAAAAGTATAGAATGCAATGTAACCAAAACCTAAAGGTCTCCAGGCCTGCCTGCCTGTCAGCTGGAGCTGACAGCTGTGGGCACAGGCTCTGTCACCCACAACCCTGGACTGCTGTAACCTCTTGGATGGAATAAACTGCATTTTGGATACAATAAGCTGCATTTTGGATTCAATAAACTGCATTTTGGATACAATAAACTGCATTTTGGAGAGCCCCTGGAGTCCTGCATCTCTCATTTAGGCTCTTACAACCAAAGCTGCTGCTCCAAGAGCAGCTGAAACCAGGGCAGCAGCTCCAGCTGCTCTTTAGGCCAGGACTAAGAATTGGTGCCAGCAATGTGTGGGGGATGAGTTAAGGGATCCAGGAGAGTTCCTGACCCTCATGGTGCTGTGATTGTCTGCCCTGCCCCAAAATTAACAACACCAAAAGTGCCTTTTTGGGTGGGACTTTTGAAAAACAGAGTTTCCTTCTGGTGATGGAGGTGCTCCAGGACAAAGGGACACTGGGAGGGTCAGTCCTGCTCACCCTCACACACAGAGAGAAATGCAGAATATCAGCACCATACTCCCAGAAGGATTTTATTATGAGAAAAAATTCCTACTAATAGAGATAAAAACAGGTTTTGTTTTTGCTGTCCTGAGAGAACAGTGAAATTTTATCTGCTGCTTTCCTATTTTCTTTATTCTAATGCACACATTTGAATCTTAAAGGTCTCTTCCAACCTAGTGATTCTTTGATTTTGTGAATTATCAGAATGGAAACCATTTGGGCTCTAATCTCTTTTTCTTCCTTATTTGTTTTATTCAAATTATTTCCCTATTTCCTTATTTCTGTAGGGAGCCACACTGACGGTGTCAGAGCACAATGAAATCCATTCACGCTGATAAAAGCTTTTATATCAAAGTGGGTGACTTGGGAGCATCCTGGGCCACAAAAACCCAGGAGAAGGAGGTGAAAGATCACGAGAAGGAGGTGAGAGATCACTGGTGTGACCCACTAAGCACAGCCATTCCCATTCCAATGGCACTACACACACAGCCCAGCAGTGTCACAGTTGAGATGGGGACAACACAAAGCTACACTCCATTTTCAGATGGTTTCAAACCTGTTTTTTATTACAGCATGGATGCTTTTTATACATTCTTAAAAAATTCTTTTGTTTACTCATTGGTCAGGCAAGACAAACAAAGTGCTTATGGAATAGACAGACGTTTTAAGTTCAGGTTTTTCTTATTTATCTTTCTTTCTTTCTTGGTTTCTGTGTCAATGACCTTTGTAGGAAATTCTTTCAGGGGTAAACGTGGATCCTCCTAAACTCCTCTCTGCTCATAGAAGTTTCTGTATAACCTCTTGCACACAGCAGGACAGGAGTTATTGAATTCTGGCCATCCCTGCACTCAGGATGCTCGCAGCCCATTCACGGCACCTAATTCACCTTTCTTCACTCTGTGCAAGCAATCCTCAATTACAAAGGTGGCTGGAAGAACAGTTTTCATTGGAAAACCCCATAAAATATAATATTTTCTGTTATCAGGCTTTTCTGCACAGGGATGCAGAGCCCAGAACCCTCAGGGGTGTGGTGTGACCGTGTTCACAGGGGTCTGAGGATGAGGGAGGAGACGAGGATCTCACTCCATGTTTCAGAAGGCCGATTTATTATTTTATGATATATATTATATTAAAACTATACTAAAAGAATAGAAGAAAGGATTTCATCAGAAGGCTGGCTAAGAATAGTATAGCAAAGAATGATAACAAAGGTTTGTGGCTCAGGCTCTCTGTCTGAGGCAGCTGTGATTGGCCATTAATTAGAAACAACCACACGAGACCAATCCCAGATGCACCTGTTGCATTCCACAGCAGCAGATAACCATTGTTTGCATTTTGTTCCTGAGGCCTCTCAGCTTCTCAGGAGGAAAAATCCTAAGGAAAGGATTTTTCATAAAAGATGTCTGCAGCAGGGGGGTGTCACTTTTTGTCACAAATGTGTTTTGAGCAAAGCCTTTGGAAGGGAGAGAAAAAAAACCTCCTTTTTCTATAAAATACATCAGCTTTAGGCCAGGAATTTCATTCCAAAAAGAGGCAAGCAATGAACCATAAAGAGAGCCCAAAGAGGAGTGCTCAGCCAGCTGCTCTGAGCGAGATCTGTTTGTCTGGCAAGGATCTGGTTCTCATCTCCTGCATGAAACCTTGTCCATCTGCTCCACCACACAGGGCAACTCCCTGCCCCTGCACAAAACCCCTTCCTCTTCCTCCTCCCTCCCATCCTGATGCAAATCAGACCAGGAACGGCCACATCACTTTCCAAGAAACGAGGTGTTCTAAAAGAAGCTTTATTTTCTTCCGCACCACAGGCATCACCACCCTTTCCCAGCACCTCAGGGCAGCAGCTCACAAATAAATATTTCTGTTTGTCTGAGAGCTCAGGCAGTAAAGCACATTAGTGCACGCTCTGAAGGCACAAGGATGGAGCCATCTCTGGATGAGGCAGCAGCAATAAAACTTCACACATCCTCCAGAAAAGCTGGAAGCTCATCTCAATTTACAGAGGAATGTGCTTCCTCTAAAACGCCAGAGAGCTCCTCAGCTGGGATAAAGAGTATTAAGTATTAAGAGTATTAAGGATGATTTTCCTTTCCCAGCTACTCCAGGGTCTATAAATATTGAATTTGAGCTATGAAGACAACGCAGACAAGGAGGGTCAGTGCTGCACCTCCTTCTGGCTTCTGTGGGCACTGGATGTACATCTACCCATAAAACAATAAAATCCTTGATCTCCTGAACCCACAGAGTGTCAAACCCTCCCTGCCAGGAGCAGGGGTAAATCCAGGTGAGGTGATTTGCTCAAGGCCACGCATTAAACCCAGGGGTGAGGGCCCTGCACTTCCCGTTTCCTGCTGTAATGACCAGTTTATGGCACCTCCGCCCCCACAGTGACCCCCATTCCTTCATTGCTGCCCCATGAGCACGCCAGGGCTGCTTTGGCAATGCCAGTCCTTCTCCTTCCCTCCTTCCCCTTGCTCAGCAAAACCTCCTCACCTCATTTCCCTTTCTAGGCAGAGCTTTATGGGCTCTTCCCCACCTCATAACACCCTCCTGGGGCAGACAGGAGCCAGCACAGAGCAGGGAGCATTCCAGTGCTTTAGAGCGCTGAAAACTTGTGTGTTTTTAACTTCAGAGAGCCTTTGACCCACTGGGTTTCAGCACTAAAATCAGCTTTCCTTTGGCAGTAATTTTTTTGCCCCTCTTCCCAAGCATTTTTCCTTCTTGAGGCATCAAATCACCTGCATTTCATGATCTGCAAGTTATTAAATATGAAAATAGCTGCAATTCTCTGTGAACTGGCTCTATAAACACTTCAGTGCTTTAGAGCACTGAAACTTTTGTGTTTTGATCTTCGAGAGTCTTTGACCCACTGGGTTCCAGCACTAAAATCAGCTTTTCTTTGGCAGCATGTTTCATTGTGTTTTTTGTCCTCTTCCCAAGCATTTTTCCTTCTTGAGGCATCAAATCACCTGCACTTCATGATCTGCAGGTTATTAAATATGCAAATAGCCACAATTCTCTCTAAACTGGCTCCACGACCTGCTAATTTAGTGTTTTCCAGCAAAAAAGGGCTCATCAGGAAGCTTGAAAAACCTCCCATGGCTCAGACTCAGCACGGAATGGAGCAAGAACGACCCCAAATCTGGGAATCCATGGCAGGACTCCAAACACAGGCTGAGGTTTTTCAGGGAAACCTGGGAATCCATGGCATGATTCCTGTGACAGGCTGAGGTTTTTCAGAGAAATCTGGGAACTGATGGCACAATTCCAAACACAGGCTGAGGTTTTTCAGTAAATCTGGGAATCCATGGCATGACTCCAAACACAGGCTGAGGTTTTTCAGGAAGACCTACAGCAGCCAGGAGCATTTCCAGCAGAATATAGATCCTCCTGTGGGTTATTTTAGTCTCAAAGCCAAAATGCTGCCTCAGGAGCTGCCTCCTTGTCCTGTCCTGGTTTTGCTCCAAGTTTTGACATTGCCACCAAAGGGATCTGCTCACTCTGGCAGCATTTCCTGACCCCATGGAAACTCTGTCCCAGAAATAAAAGCAGAGCTCAGCTCACTTGGAAGGGTCCAACCCAAACCCCAGCCCTGCCTGGCCCAGCAGATCTCAGATTGAACCATGGAAATGCAGGATAACATTGCTAGCTCACAATTCCTTATCTCCAGCTGCTTTAGAGCTAATTAAAACCACCTTCTTAAAAAAATTAATAATTTATGCTGATCCCTTGAATGTAATTACTAAAAATATAATTCAGTTTTGATTCCACCAACTCATATTTCATGGGGTGGCTCTGCACGCCTGAAAAATCTCCCTGAAAACCAAAATGCAAATTCCTTTCAGCTCCCAACCGCAGTGCCACCAGATTGAATGTGCCAAACTTCATCCAAGAGCTGGGAGGAAACTCCAGAAGGGAAAAACAGGAGGGAGAGATGTGACTAAAGCAGGCTGTGGGAGAAGACAGAATTCCTGCTCAGGAGAGGTGCCTGGAGGCTGGAACAGCAGACCCCAACATCACCTGGGCAACAAAAAAAGCTTTTTGGGACAGGAGGTGTTTGGTTGTCTCTAATGAGGTCAAACCAGCTTTGCTCACACGTGCTGGAGGTTCTTGTTTGGGAGCTGGAGGAAGTGGGGAGGAAGTAGCAATCCCCAAATCCTGCCCCATCACCAGCTGCCAGAGCTGCATCACCCATCTGCCTCTCTGGGAATGCTGTCTGTGAGGAGGGAGCTGGCAAACAGCTCTGGAAGAGGGCACAGAGAGGAGCAGCAGGGCAGAGATGGCACAAACCCCATTGCACACACACAACCTACTCCGGTTGGGGTGTTCAGCATTTTCTGTCAGGGAAATTGATAATTTGCTTTTTTTCCAGCAAATGGGGGGATGTTCAACATTATCAGTGGGGATGATCAACATTTCCCCTCAGTTTCTGCAGGGAAATTGATAATTTGCTTTTTTTTTTTTTCCCAGCAACTTCTCCAGATATCCCCAAATCCAAGCCACTCTCTCACCCCTGTTGCGCTGCTCGTTTTCCCCACTCCCATTCCTCCCTCACTGCTTGCAGGCAGGGTTTTCCCCAAGTCTTGAATTTGCAATCCACACCTTTATCCTTGGGGTTTAACAACCTGCACAGCCCAAGGTTCTGCCCGGAGTCAGCAGCAGACAAATTAGTCTGATGGGAATGATGTCTGTGGGTGTGACAGGATTTATGGCACCCAGACAGTGACCAGACCATGGAGCACATCCCCACGGGGCCACAGAGATCCCTGCAGGCAGCTGAGCATTCCCAGGGGGACAAACACCTCAGAACTGAGATGGATTTCCAGGAGGGAGGGAGGGAAGACACAGAGATGCAAAGAATCAGGGATGGAATTCAAAAATTAGGAGGCAGCACCATGGTCTGGGTTGTGCTCCAAGGCAGGCTTCACTTGCTCCAGGTTGCAGAAGCTGTTGGGATCAGTGCCCAAAAATGCCTAAATCTCATATTTCCCCAGAAAACAGGCTCAGAACAAACTGTGGCACATATTTTAAACAGTAAGTCCTGAATGAGGATTATTCACTGCGCTGAGCCCCAGTGCAGGTGCTGGCAGCCCTGGCAGGCCCCGAGGAAGGGATGATGCCATTCCCAGACATGCACAGACTGGGAGGCCAAGATTTGTGTTTATTGACTTATAAAGCAAGAGCTGAAAGTAGGTCACAAGGCAGGACACCCCAAAGGTGGGGAGAACCATCCTCCAGCCCCTCCTTCCAGAAAGGCTCTGCCTGATGGCTCTGCTGGGTGGCTCTGCGTGGATGGTTCTTCATTTTTCATGAAAAACCAGAAACTGTTCGAGCCCCAGGCTGCAGTGCTCTCTCCCATGCAGTTCAGGAATAAAAGGAAAATTTTCACACCCCACTTCCTGGGGGCCCCAAGCAGGGGTATGGAACCACCCCAGCATCAAAACTGCACCAGAAACAAACGCCATGTGCAGCAAAGCAGAGATTATAGCACCAGATCCAGCAGCACTCACAGCTTTAAGCTATTCTTCCCGAGTGTCCTACATAACAAACCCAAACAAATTAAGGAATGAGTAATGAATAGGTAGGAGGTGGCAAGGCTTGTTTTGGTTCAGGAAAGGATTCCCATCCCTTGCTTGGAATCTAAATTAGATTCAATTTAGATTAGAGTGAGGCAAGGCCAAATTCCCCTGATGAATGAGTTGCTGCAGTAAATCGCTCAGATTTTGCAGCCATTCCTCAACAAATGTGTTTTTCTTTTTCCTTCCTCTCCTTTTGTTTCTGATCCTGCCAGCCCCATGCCATGGGCCTGCTCCCCTGGGTTGGGATATCCCTTTTTATCTCCCTCAGAAAGGGAAGAACTAATTTGTTGTTTGCTAGGGAGAGAAGGTGTTCTTGGCCTGATAAGTGGATTATCTCCCCAAACAAGCTCTGTAATGCAACAAACCCCACACACTCACAAAACCAAAGGAATCCATCACAACCAGGGATGTGACGTCCACAAGTGAAAGCTCCCTCTCCTGCACAGCACACCCACTGCCAGTGCAAAAATCCAGGGAAAATGCACAAAATTAAATCCATATTCAGGCTTGCTGTGGCTGCAGATTTATCTCTGAACCCACAGCAGCATTTGTAGGGTCACAGCACCTGCACGTGATTCCTCTTCTGGCTGAAAAGTCATATGAATCTAATTAAAATTGAAACATTTTAACTCTTTAAAATTGAAAAAGAGACATTAAATCAGGAGTACAGCATGAGAACACCTCCAAAAAAGATGGGAAGTGGGGAAATGGAGTTGCTGTCCCCCAGGAACTGGGCCCTGCTCAGCCTTTATCCATTTGCTGCAGCCCAGGTTTGGGGTTTTTTACCCTGCTGACAGCCACAGATTATCACTGGAGATGTCAGTGATATCAGCTACGAGATCCAGCCCCTCTCAGGAGGAACCAACAAGGTGGAGCAACTTAAAATAGAAACTGGGCTGAAACTCTCCAGCCTGTGAGTCACCCCCGGAGGAAGGCAGGCAGGTGTAAATCACCTGCTCATCCAGAGCCCTGGGCCTGACTGACCTTCCAGAGCCGCCTGGTGCTGCAGGAAAGGGAGTCAGCAATCAAAAATCAAAAATAAAATAAAAAAGGGTGTCCAGGAGCTGATGTGCAGCTCCTTCTCCATGGCTGGGGGTTTTATGTGGACCCAAAGGCTGCTGGCAGGTCTGGAGAGCTGGGGAGCTCCTGGATCCCAATTTGAACCCACAATCAAGTGCCTGAGGTAGCTGAGATGGTTTGGCACAAGGCAAGGACTTCTCCAGGGATAATCTGGCTCTCTGATGGAACAAAATGAAGCTGCTCTGTTTCACTGGCCCAGCTTCCTTTGGAACCACCCTGATTTCTGCTCCTTCCTCGGAGAAGCCAATTTCACACAGGGCAGCTGCAGAAACACAGAGCTTTCATCTTTAGTGCTTACCTTGTGCTTAAACACGCTCCCTCAGGCAGAGCCAGCCCATCCATCATCCTGATGAGATGAAATACCCAGAATTACTTCTCAGAGTACAAGACAATTCCCACAGGACTGGTAATTTATTAAGCCCGATTTTCTTTATGATGCAATTTTCCTTTTCTGAACTTTGAAAAAGTTATTTTACCACCATGTTCCAGCCTTTGTTTCCTGCTAGCATTGCATATAATTCCTCCTTCCTGCTGGTTGGTTTCACATGGTGAAATTATGCTCATTTTGTAGTATCACTTCAGGAGCTGAATAAAATCCTTCAGGGTGACACTGAGAGACAGCAATATCTGCATGCAATGCTGATTTTGTGCAATAACCTAACAAAACCAGACATTGTTCCAAGGAGCTGTTCTCTTGAATGGATGCCCAGAAACTTCTGAAATTATTAATCTTAAAATGCATTGTGTTAAAGAGTAATCTGCTTCCAAATGATGCAGCAGCCTAAACTCCTACATGTTGGGAAGCCAGTGCCAAGCAGGGTAAATTTTCAGGGTTCTGCAACAGCTAAATTGAAAATATTATTCTGTGCACATGAAATATGAAGGTATCTATCTTCTTTTCCAAGGAAGAGAACACTACCTCATGTATTTTAATTTGCTGTGATTACAGTTTTCATAGGAGAAAGGAATAATGATAATAATATACAAATTTTGGATCTTTTTTAGTCATCCTCTTGCACTCTCTGTGCAATTTCAAACAATCCCAAGGAGCTGAAGATGGAGTTTATTATTTCTGAAAAGCACATGGTTCATGTCCAGTAAATCTCTGGGTCAGTGACTGAGCTGTGCACGTCCCAGAATTAAATGGATGTTGGCACCAAGGGTGAAAACCCAAACTGTGCAACCCTCATGGCACAAGAACTCACAGGGATTAAGCAAATTTTGATTTGCTGTGATTACAGTTTTCTTCATAGGAGAAAGGAATGATAATAATAATATACAAATTTTGGATCTTTTTTAGTCATCCTCTTGTACTCTCTGTGCTGCTCTGCAATTTCAAACAATCCCAAGGAGCTAAGGATGGAGTTTATTATTGCTGAGAAGGGCATGCCCAGTAAATCCCTGGCTCAGTGACTGAGCTGTGCACGTCCCCAAAATTAAATGGATGTCGGCACCCAGGGTGAAAAAACAAAAACCTCATGGCACAAGAGCTCACATGAATTAACCACTGTTTCCAGGGCTTTTAGGGCCCTCTGTGAATCAGGATCCCAGAGTGCTGCATGTTCCTCCCCTCTGAGTTTTCTGAGCTCAGCTGCCTTAGAGGGGATGAGTTTTTGGGGTTTTCTGAGCTCAGCTGCCTTTGAGGGGATGAGTTTTGGGGGTTTTGGGAGCTCAGCTGCCTTTGAAGGGATGAGCCCATCCAGACAGACCCCACTGTCACACATTTGATCCATTACCGTGTTTTCCACTCACCCCAAATGCCAGCCTGCCTCATTAGCAGAGAGGGCAGGCTCCAGAGGCAGCCTGGGAGCCTGCCCATTTCTCATCTGCATTTCAGCACCGCTTTCATATTTGCAGAGTGCTGTGCAAACAGCGATTACTGCTGGGAGGCAGCGGGGCTGATTAACCCCGGCGTGGCTGCTGGGACCCTGGGACCCAGATCCCCAAATTGCTGCAGCTCCATCCCTGCCCTGTGACTGATTAACCCCAAACAGCTGCAGCTCCATCCCTGCCCTGTAACCCCCAGAACCCTCACACTGCCCTGGGAAGAGTCTGCAGGCAGAGCCTCTCAATAATCATCCAGATTGGCACCCAGAATTCAGCCAGGTTGGACCCTGATGCTGCGTGGAGCTCTGCAGGGCAGGCTGCAAAGCAGCAGCAAGGAAACACCACAAAGCTCATTTGACAGGATAACTCAGTTACCTCCTGCTTTTTCCCTATTTTCCGAGGGTTATCAGGAACATAAACATCTTTTGCACCTCACAGTCATTCGCCTTCTTAAGCTCAGAGCATCTCCTGTAATTTGGTTCTCTTTTGACTCCTCTCTTCCACTCCCAAAGCCATAAATAAATATCAAGAACATAAACATCTTTTGCACCTCACAGTCCTTCACCTTATTAAGCTCAGAGCATCTCCTGTAATTTGCTTCTCTTTTGACTCCTCACTTCCACCTCCAAATCCATGGAGCATTTATCCCAGGGAGGAACAGCCTCCTGCACACTGGGAACAACTCAGGTCAGACCCAGCACCAAAAGGACTCAGTTTGTTTTCCCTCTTGGCAAAAGAGAGCAGATTTAGATTGGATATTCAGAAGAAATTCCTCCCTGTGAGGGTGGTGTGGCTGCCCCATCCCTGGAAGCATCCAAGGCCAGGCTGGAGCAGCCTGGGATAGTGGAAGGGAGTGGGATGAGATTATTTTTAAGGTCCCTTTCATCCCAAACCAGCCTGGGATTCTATTTTGGCTCGCAGCTCCCAGCAGAGCCACTTACTCATCACAAAACTTCGGATTTGGTGACACACAGGGAGCCTTTCATACATCCTTAGCTCTTCCACAAATCATCTCACCCCAGATAAACTCAAAATATTTGACTCTTGGAGCAAAACTTGATGGGATTTGCCAGATCCTCTTCCAGTAAAAGCCAGCATTAACTGCAAGTATTCCTGCAGCAAAGCAGAGTGACCAGCACGAGCTAATTCCCAGATAAAATGTGTTCACAGGAAGGCTCCTGCTCCTGTCTGGGGCTGACTCAGACGTGTCTGAACACAAAAACCAAATCAAAGCTCGTTTTAATATTTAAATTGTGTCATCTGGGCTCATCCCTATGCATTTGCTCCTCAGGACAGGATTTGTCTGCCTGCCCTGAGAGCAGCTCTGTGCTCTGCAATTTCTCCCCTTCCCCAGGCAGAGTTCAGGCTGCTCCAGGGGTGATTATCACATCCTCTGTGCCTGCCAGGCTGCTTTCCTACACTCCTGCTCCTGTCTGGACACAAAAACCAAATCAAAACTCATTTTAATATCAAAATGGTGTCATCTGGGCTCATCCCTATGCATTTGCTCCTCAGGACAGGATTTGTCTGCCTTCCCCAGAGCAGCTCTGTGCTCTGCAGTGCTCTGGATGGACAGGATGCTCCAGGGGTGGTTATCACATCCTCTCTGTGAGGAGCTGCTGCCTGGAGGGGCTGCTTTCCTCCCCTTGGCTACAAAGACAACCTGAGTGATGAGGGCAGAGTTAAATTAGATGAGCTGCACCCCATCCCAGGCAGTTCTGCACCCCTGTCCTGCAAATTAAATGTTGTTTTGCTCTTTAGCAAATTAAGTGTCATTATAGAGCACAACACAAAGTACCACGACTCCATCAAAGGGTGCAAGAGAGATTTATTACGGCAACATGTTGCTTTTATGCTTTTTCAAGATATTTACATTCACTCAACATACACATTCACTGCCCATTGGTTCCCTCTGTAGTGCTCTCCCCTTGTCCAGGCAGAGTTCAGGATGCTCCAGGGGTGAATATCACATCCTCTCTGCCTGCCTGGAGGGGCTGCTTTCCTCCTCTTGGCTACAAAGACAACCTGAGTGAAGAGGGCAGAGTTAAATTAGATGAGCTGCGCCCCATCCCAGGCAGTTCTGCCCCCCTGTCCTGCAAATTAAATGTTGTTTTGCTCTTTAGCAGATTAACATTAAATTTGCTCTTTAGCAAATTAAGTGTTGTTAGAAAGCCCAACACAGCACAAAGTACCACGACTCCATCCGAAGGGTGCAAGAGAGATTTATTACAGCAACATGTTGCTTTCATGCTTTTTCAAGATATTTACATTCACTCAATGTACACATTCACTGCCCATTGGTTACAAAAAAGCTCTCAGTGGGTGACCAAGGAGCCACATCATTCTGGAGTCTGTATCTTCCAACTTTCCCTCCTTCATCACATCTCCATGGTGACAACCTTGGTGTCTTCCTCAGGAGAGATCTGGGGCTTTCCTTATCATCAGGAGGCCTTTGCTGGCTCACCAGAACAGCACAGAATGTCTTTCCTACAACTAAGCTGGCAAAGGACACAGAAATCAGGCAGGGAGGGCTCAGGGCTCATTCTTTCACTGGGACCTTGGCTGAGGGTCACACAGGGACAGGACCCAATTCCCAGCCTGATTTCACTGCCTCTCCAGGAGCCCTTTCCCTGTCTGCAGAGTGGAGATGATGCTCACAACCTCCTCTGCCAATTCCTCTTTGATTTACTGATGAAAAGAGCCCCAATCCTAACACAGATGTTACTTCTCACTCACCATGGCCATATTAAAATGCTTTTTTTTTTAATCATTATAATAAAAACTTGTGACCTTCCCCAACTGAGCACAGTAAAAACAGATCCCACAGATGTGACATATAAAACAAGAGCTGCACGGAGAAAATCTAAACCCAGCTAACCTTTAACATTTAACATTTCACAACACAAAATGCTTCACTAAAACAAGGCTAGGAAACACTGAGGCACATACTGCAGCTAAAATTTTGCACTCTTTGTGGGTAGAAGAGCTTTACAAAATTATCCACAATATCCTGAGCCACTTCCAAAGCCAGGCAGGCTGAAAATCAGGGAATTCATTGCTAGGCAAGCCCCCAGCATACAGCTTCATGCATTTCTTACTGAAGTGAATTTATTCCAGAGTGCATGGGGCAGGTGGTTGGACTGGTTCTCTCAAAGAATGCCTGCTGGAAATCACAGCCCAGGCCATTTTCCCAGGGGGAAAGGAGGGGAAAGGTGAGCTTGGATGTTCCTGCAGCACCAGGGGCCTCAAGATTGAAAATGGGAGGGGAAAACTGCCCAGGGATGGGGCCAAGATTGAAAATG